>NC_064638.1:131178457-131483265 GCF_023864345.2 Schistocerca serialis cubense
GCATGGACTATTAGCTCGGAGGCTATGGCTGCGGTTAGCCTTGACGCTGCATCACAGACAGGAGGACCTGCGATTGTGTACTCAACGACGAACATGGGGGCACGAATGGAAAAACGTCATTTTTTCGGATGAATCCAGGTTCTGTTTACAGCATCATGATGGTCGCATCGTGTTTGGCGACATCGCGGTGAACGCACATTGGAAGCGTGTATTCATCATCGCCATACTGGCGTATCACCCAGCGTGATGGTATGGGGTGCCATTGGTAACACGTCTCGGTCACCTCTTGTTCGCATTGACGGCACTTTGAACAGTGGACGTTGCATATCAGATGTGTTACGCCCCGTGGCTCTACACATCATTCAATCCCTGCGAAACCCTACATTTCAGCAGGATAATGCACGACCGCATGTTGCAGGTCCCGTACGGGCCTTTCTGGATACAGAAAATGTTCAACTGCTGCCCTGGCCACCACATTCTCCGTATCTCTCACCAATTGAAAACGTCTGGTCAATGGTGTCCGAGCAACTGGGTCGTCACAATAGGGCAGTCACTACTCTTAATGAACTGTGGTATCGTGTTGAAGCTGCATGGGCAGCTGTACCTGTACACGCCATCCAATCTCTGTCTGACTCAATGCCGATTGTGCCGCTTTTATTTCTGGCCAAGCCCCGCATATGCCATAAATTTGGACGAAATCTGTGATCACGAGAAGGCGCTGACCCCTTCTGAGTTATCTAGGCACTCCTCACGCAGACCTTCCGGTCTATCACTTTCCTGGAACGAAGGATATTAGGAACAAACGGCCACGGCACAGCCCATAAGAATTGTTTTCGGAATGACTATTTTACTGTGCAGCGGTACGTGCGGCATTCTGTAACTTCTTGACCGTACTGCGACCCTTTGGAAGTTTGAAAGGTAGGACACGCGTACTGGAGGAAATGAATCATTGACAGTGGGTTGTGAATCATGCTTGGAGACCTCAGTCCATAAAGGAATTTCCCATGAAAGGCTATGCTCCGGGATCAAGACCTGGCCCGACACATAGTTTTTACCTGAAAGCAAGTATCGTACACGACCAGATTCAATAAAAGAAAGGTTTGTCGAAGCAGAGCAGTCACACATCAGTCCTAGAAACGACAAACAGCGACAATCTGGAAAGACACGCGAGGCCACCAACAACAATGAAGATTCCGAATCGACTGATTTCTGTGCAAACATGGGTCCACTTACTGATCGCCTTTGAAGAAGACAAGTTAGAACATGTTCGAGTTCGAAACTTCCTGGCAGATTAAAACTGTGGGCCGGACCGAGACTCGAACTCAGGACCTTTGCATTTCGCGGGCAAGTGCTCTAGTTCGGAAGGTAGGAAACGAGATACTGGCAGAAGTGAAGCTGTGAGGAAGGGGCGTGAGTTGTGCTTGGGTAGCTCAGATGGTACAGTACTTGCCCGCGAAAGGCAAAGGTCCCGAGCTAGAGTCTCGGTCGGGCACACAGTTTTCATCTGCCAGGAAGTTTCATATCAGCGCACACTCCGCTGCAGAGTGAAAATCTCATTATGTTCGAGTTCGTCAAGCCGGCGTGCAGATATATCGGTGCCAAACTGCAGTGGAAGGCGTGTGGCGTGTAGCGCCTGCAAGAGGAGCGTGACGAGGCAGGGAGCGCGGCCACGGGCAGCACGCCGCTCGGATGGCGCGGAGGGCTCGGCGACTCCCTGCCCGCGGTGTCTGCAGCTGCCTGAAGACGCGCCGCCGCTGACCAGGGCAGCCACCGCAGTCTGCCTCGCCGCCACAGAGACTGGGCCCTACGGGGAACCCCGGGGATCGCTCGCCCGTACCGCCACAACTGCATACCAGGGAGTCCACATCCGGACGCAGCTGTCATCGAAACATACACAGCAGTAAAAATGATCCTGTGATATTGTTGCCCCGCAGGCGCCGTCCGGGGAAGTTCGGTCGCCGAGTGCAGGTCTTATTTCAGTGACGCCACCATTGGGTGAATTGTGCGTCATTGGTGATGCGGACAACACGGCACGCAGTCCACGGGCGGAGTAAATCTCCAGCCCGGTCGGGAATCGAACCCGGGCCCTTTGCTGGGTTGGCATGCACGTTACCACTCAGCTAAGCAGCCGGACAACACAGCAGTGGTATCGCCCGACGCAGAGACCGCCGCCAACTCCGCCTAGGCCAGAAGACTTCCAAACCCAGCAGGTACGGCCACAACCGGTTTGAGGCCCACAAACCGCCGTCCGGAGAGCTGAGCGGAGAGGGGCGCCACAGCTCTAAGGCTTCTGAACACGACGTATCATTGTTAGCAGCGACCACTTGCAGCGCTAAAGTGAGAGCCAGGTGTGTGCAAATACAAGATTTGGATACAGTGCGTATCAGAATCCGTAGTGAAAACTGACGCGGGTGAAAGCGTTTGTCGCGTGTGTGGGAAAAATGTTCTCGATGCGGCCCTAAGTACGGGACTCGCGTCCCTGTGAGACCACACACGACACTGCCAGCTCGCCGCAGTGAACCCAGCCGGATATGGAAGTGCAAGTTGGGCTACAGCGGGCGGCTCCGCACTTGCTCCGAATTTTCGGTAATTTCCAAGAATGATTGCCTATCGAAGTCGCGTTGCCCAAACGATACATATCGAACGTGCACTCGTAAATCGATCATGCGACTCTGGTGGCGGGCGTTGTTAGTATGTTTACGGTGGTTGCTATAGCAACGACAAAAGAAGAGCGTTACAAAAATACCTGTAATTGCAAAGGAGACGACTTACCTTACTCATCGGTGCTCTCATCATGCGAAAGTCCATTACGGTGGTCTGGATGGATAATTTGGAAGAGTCGAATCATGTATTCTTCCTGATACTCGTTCGTTTTCTGCACTGTCCGCAATAAAATTGTAAACTTATTTCAGCATCGAAACTGTTCTTACGAAGTTTTACACACTTGGCACCATCACATAGTCCCTTCTTTCCTCATCAGGTGGTACTCCATATTTGCGACAAGATATCGAACAATTTTCTATGCCGGATAAACATGGAATTACGTTTTTCCACGTGACAGAATCCGCCGAAGAAACGTCAAGAACACCAGACATCCCACTCACTAACGACATAAATCGTCTGGGATTCCCTAGAAACTCACAAATAATTCGCGGTGGTATGTACTGAAGAGCAATTAAGGGAACGGTCAAATGGCTCCCAGCACTATGGGACTCAACTGCTGAGGCCATTAGTCCCCTAGAACTTAGAACTAGTTAAACCTAACTAACCTAAGGACATCACAAACATCCATGCCCGAGGCAGGATTCGAACCTGCGACTGTAGCGGTCTTGCGGCTCCAGACTGCAGCGCTTTTAACCGCACGGCCACTTCGGCCGGCTAAGGGAACGACGGAAAACAAATAAAAATGACGATCACAAATAACTGATCACAATGCCCGCCACCAGAGTCGCATGATCGATTTACGGTCGCACGTTCGATATGTATTGTTTGCGCACTGCGACTTCGTTAGGCGGTCATTCTTGGAAATTACCGAATTTTCCGTCACATCCTGGTGCAAGCTGGTCAAGTGAAGACAGAGGTCGCCGCCTTTATCAGTCGGTGTATAAAAGTATCCGGGACAAGACACAAAGAAGACACGCAGAAGACACGCCAGCGCCGCCCTCTGAACGCCTGCCGTCTATGCCTCCGCCACCATCACCAGTTACTAGAATCGACTTTTCACAACCAAGAGTACTATTGTTGTTGGGTTGTTTTTGGGGAAGGAGACCAGACAGCGAGGTCATCGGTCTCATCGGATTAGGGAAGGATGGGGAGGGAAGACGGCCGTGCCCTTTCAGAGGAACCATCCCGGCATTTGCCTGGAGTGATTTTGGGAAATCACGGAAAACCTAAATCAGGATGGCCGGAC
Organism: Schistocerca serialis cubense; assembly: GCF_023864345.2. Classification (NCBI taxonomy): domain Eukaryota; kingdom Metazoa; phylum Arthropoda; class Insecta; order Orthoptera; family Acrididae; genus Schistocerca; species Schistocerca serialis. The sequence goes on from NC_064638.1 coordinate 131,182,368, forward strand.
GCGGGATTGAACCGTCGTCCTCCCGAATGCGAGTCCAGTGTCTAACCACTGCGCCACCTCGCTCGGTCAAGAGTGCTATTCTCCTAGACGAAGCATTCATTGTAAATGCCACCGAGGAAGTTAATTGTCGCCAGCTGTGCTATGTCTATATACTGTGAATAAAACATGCCAATTTTAGCCAACCATCTGTGTCTCTTTGTGCTTCTAGTCTAAATATGTGCCTCGTATCTACCACCTACGACTACACTCGCAACACTCCCTGTAAACAGTCAGGATGGGTGCTGCGCACGATTATACGACACCAACTAATAAGAAACATCTTCAAGCGGAATGTCTATGAAAATAATGTTAAGGATTCAATAAATATTTCACAAATGCAGGAAGTAAAGTCAAACAAGGGCAAAGAAATGTAGTCGAATTAAACCAGATGATCTGAGAGCATTAGATTACGAACTCAGATTCTAACATTAGTGGAAGAATTCCTTTTATAAGTGTCGATGTGTGAATTACAGAGGATATAAAATTCAGATCCACAATATCAATAAAAATTGTTTCCGAAAAACAGAAATACTGCAACTCTGAATAAATTTAAATGTTGGGAAATCTATGGCATGTACCCTTTTACGGAAGACAGACGCTAAACAACTCACTCAAAAAAGAATAAAAGCTTTCTAAAGCTCATACCACAGGTGACTGCATAAGATGCATCACTAAGTTAACTAGTGCGGAATGATTGCATCCAGCTGGGGAAAAAAATAAATTTGTCATAACTTGATTAACCTTACTATACTAGAAAGGGGAAAACGTTACATTATTACTAAAGCATTGTATATTTTACTACATATTTTATTCAAAGGAAGTCATAATTTCTAGTTTATGTACAAGTTAATTACACTACTGGCCATTAAAATTGCTACACCAAGAAGAAATGCAGATGATAAATGGGTATTCATTGGACAAATATATTATACTACGAGGTGCATTCAAGTTCTAAGGCCTCCGTTTTTTCTTCTCCCGACTGGAAAGAGATAGAAACATACGCATTGTTTTAAAATGAGGCCGCGTTCATTGTCAATACATCCCAGAGATGGCAGCACCGTACGGCATATGAAATTTTACCGCCAGCGGCGAGAATGAGAACTGTTTTAAATACTTAAAATGGCGACGTTTTCCTTACTTGAACAGTGTGCAATCATTCGTTTTCTGAATTTGCGTGGTGTGAAACCAATTGAAATTCATCGACGGTTGAAGGAGACATGTGGTGATGGAGTTATGGATGTGTCGAAAGCGCGTTCGTGGGTGCGACAGCTTAATGAAGGCAGAACATCGTGTGACAACAAACCAAAACAACCTCGGGCACGCACAAGCCGGTCTGACGACACGATCGAGAAAGTGGAGAGAATTGTTTTGGGGGATCGCCGAATGACTGTTGAACAGATCGCCTCCAGAGTTGGCATTTCTGTGGGTTCTGTGCACACAATCCTGCATGACGACCTGAAAATGCGAAAAGTGTCATCCAGGTGGGTGCCACGAATGCTGACGGACGACAACATGGCTGCCCGTGTGGCATGTTGCCAAGCAATGTTGACGCACAACGACAGCATGAATGGGACTTTCTTTTCGTCGGTTGTGACAATGGATGAGACGTGAATGCCATTTTTCAATCCAGAAACAAAGCACCAGTCGACTCAATGGAAGCACACAGATTCACTGCCACCAAAAAATTTTCGGGTAACCGCCAGTGCTGAAAAAATGATGGTGTCCATGTTCTGGGACAGCGAGGGCGTAATCCTTACCCATTGCGTTCCAAAGGGCACTACGGTAACAGGTGCATCCTATGAAAATGTTTTGAAGAACAAATTCCTTCCTGCACTGCAACAAAAACGGCCGGGAAGGGCTGCGCGTGTGCTGTTTCACCAAGACAACGCACCCGCACATCGAGCTAACGTTACGCAACAGTTTCTTCATGATAACGAAAAAATGGTTCAAATGGCTCTGAGTACTATGGGACTCAACTTCTGAGGTCATTAGTCCCCTAGAACTTAGAACTAGTTAAAATTAACTAACCTAAGGACATCACACACATCCATGCCCGAGGCAGGATTCGAACCTGCGACCGTAGCGGTCTCTTCGTAATAACAACTTTGAAGTGATTCCTCATGCTCCCTACTCACCTGACCTGGCTCCTAGTGACTTTTGGCTTTTTCCAACAATGAAAGACACTCTCCGTGGCCGCACATTCAGCAGCCGTGCTGCTATTGCCTCAGCGACTTTCCAGTGGTCAAAACAGACTCCTAAAGAAGCCTTCCCCGCTGCTATGGAATCATGGCTTCAGCGTTGGGAAAAATGTGTACGTCTGCAGGACGATTACGTCGAGACGTAACGCCAGTTTCATCGATTTCGGGTGAGTAGTTAATTAAGAAAAAAAATCGGAGGCCTTAGAACTTGAATGCACCTCGTAAAACTGACATGTGATTATATTTTCACGCAAATTGGGTGCGTAGATCCTGAGAAATCAGTACCCAGAACAACCACCTCTGGCCGTAATAACGGCCTTGATACGACTGGGCATTGAGTCAAACAGAGCCTTGATGGTGTGTACAGGTACAGCTGCCCATGCAGCTTCAACACGATACCACAGTTCATCTAGAGTAGTGACTGGCGTATTGTAACGAGCCAGTTGCTCGGCCACCGTTGACCAGACGTTTTCAGTTGGTGAGAGATCTGGAGAATGTGCTGGCCAGGGCAGCAGTCTAAAATTTTCTGTATCCAGATAGGCCCGTACAGGACCTGTAACAAGCGGTCGTGCATTATCCTGCTGAAATGTAGCGTTTCGCAGGGATCGAATGAAGGGTAGAGCAACGGGACGTAAGACATCTGCAATGTAACGTCCACTGTTCGAAGTGCTGTCAATGCGAACAAGAGCTGACCGAGCCGTGTAACCAATGGCACCCCATACCATCACGCCGGGTGATACGCCAGTATGGCGATGACGAATACACGCCTCCAATGTGCGTTCACCGCGATGTCACCAAACACGGATGCGACCATCATGATGCTGTAAACAAACCTGGATTCATCCGAAAAAAATGACGTTTTGCCGTTCGCGCACCCAGGTTCGTCGTTGAGTACGCCAACGCAGCTGTCTGTGATGCAGCGTCAGGGGTAACCGCAGCCATAGTTTGCTGTAAACGTCGTCGAACTGTTCGTGTAAATGGTTGTTGTCTTGCAAACGTCCCCATCTGTTGACTCAGAGACCGAGACGTGGCTGCACGATCCGTTACAGCCATGCGGATAAGATGCTTGTCATCTCGACTGCTAGTGATACGAGGCCGTTGGGATCCAGCACGGCGTTCCGTATTACCCTCCTGAACACACCGATTCCATATTCTGCTAACAGTCATTGCATCTCGACCAACGCGAGCAGCAATGTCGCTATACGTTAAACTGCAATCGCGAGAGGCTACAATCCGACGTTTATCAAAGTCGAAAACGTGATGGTACGCATTTCTCCTCCTTACACGAGGCATCACAACAACGTTTCACCAGGCAACGCCGGTCAACTGTCGTTTGTGTATGAGAAATCGGTTGGAAACTTTCCTCGTGTCAGCACGTTGTAGGTGTCGCCACCGGCGCTAACCTGGTGTGAATGCTCTGAAAAGCTAACCATTTGCACTCTTCCTGTCGGTTAAATTTCGCGTCTGTAGCACGTCATCTTCGTGGTGTAGCAATTGTAATGGCCAGTAGTGTACTCTTACTAGATCTAAAATGATGTGTCACATACCATATAAGAACAAAATTCCGTTTTACATCCTATACTGGCAGGAACAACATATTGGTACCAACTGCAGTCGTAGAGCCTACGACGGTTCGTTAATCTGGGGTTAAAGGACATAACTATCAAGAATTCGTCAATTTCTACATTTCTCAATTACCATTTTCGGTCACTGCCATCTTCGTACCTGTAACAAACATAAAAAACAGTGGTGCAACAACCTAAGTTCAGTTACCTGGTGCAGTTTTTATGACAGGCCTAGCGATACATAAGAAAAATAAGAATTCTAACATGATTAACGGTCATGCACACGAGCCGTACATATTATAAAAATGTTCTGATGTATCATTACCAGTGCCATTATGTACAGCTAGGTGAATAGCAACTGCTGGTAATGACTTTTTTTTTGACTGGGTACTAATACACGGCGTCACCGGTTCAGATCCGGTCCAACTGTCTCGGGGGACAAGTAAGAGACAAAGCAACGCCTGAATAACAGCCGAGCACAGCACTTTGAAGGTGTGGCCGTGGAACCTTCCGTGCCACCCTCCGACTGTGGAAGGACAGAGGAAGGCCAGATGACAACTCTATGGTCAAGGAGAAAAGTGGCTGGACGTGAACAGGCCACTGCTAGTGACTTGTACGAAACGGGCAGAAAAACGTGGTCGTGTTGAGCCTATCGTCAGTCGTAGACCGAATCCGAGTCCTCTAGGATGGTGAGCGGATCGGTGGGTCGGTGCCAGCACCGTGGAACTGTAGTGCCGATGGTATGGAGTCCAGTGATTGTCTCACGGAGGACGTCCACTTTTCTGTACAGTTGGCGAGCCTTATGGCGAATGGTCGTCTTGAGAAGTGGTAATGACCAGGGTGCGTCCAGTATTTATAGAAACAGCTGAGGCCAGTAGAGGGCACTAACGTTAACGTACGAGAGTAACCAGTATCGTAAATTCAACAGTCAAGACGCAACGTGCGTAGTTATTACTTCAAATTATTTCATACGGCAAAAAGAACGTTTGACAACAAAATACACTATGTGATGAAAAGTATCCGGACACACCAAAAACAAATTTTTCATCTTAGGTGTATTGGGCTGCCACCTACTGCCATGTACGCCATATTAGCGACCTCAGTAGTCAGTAGACATCGTGAGAGAGCAGAGTTGGGCGCACCGCGGAACTCACAGACTTCGTACGTGGTCAGGTGATTGGGTGTCACTTGTGTCATACGTCTGTACGCGAGATTTCCATACTCCTTAACATCCCTAGGTCCACTATTTCCGATGTGATAGTGAAGTTGAAACGTGAAGGGACACGTACAGCACAAAAGCGTACAGGCCGACCTTGTCCGTTAACTGACAGAGACCACCAACAGTTGAAGAGGGTCGTAATGTGAAACAGGCAGACATCTATTCAGACCATCACACAGGAATTCCAGACTGCATCAGGATCCACTGCAAGTAATATGACAGTGAGAAAACTTGGATTTCATGGTCGAGCGGCTGCTCATAAGCCACATATCATGCTGGTAAATGCCAAACGACGCCTCGCTTAGTGTAAGGAACGTAAACATTAGACGATTCAACAGTGAAAAACGTTGTGTGGAGTGACGAAACGCGACACACAATTTGGCGATCCGATGGCAGGGTTTGGGTATGGCGAATGCCCGGCGAACGTCATCTGCCAGCGTGTGTAGTGCCAACAGTAAAATTCGGAGGCGGTGGTGTTATGGTGTGGTCGTGTTTTTCATGGAGCGGGCTTGCACCCCTTGTAGTTTAGCGTGGCACTATCACAGCACAGGCGTACATTGATGTTTTAAGCACCTACTTGCTTCCCACTGTAGAAGAGGAATTCGGGGATGGCGACTGCATCATTCAATACGATCGAGCACCTGTTCATAATGCGGCGGAGTGGTTATACGACAGTAATGTGGTGTCACCGCCAGACACCACAGTTGCTAGGTGGCAGCCTTTAAATCGGCCGCGGTCCGTTAGTATACGTCGGACCCGCGTGTCGCCACTATCAGTGATTGCAGACCGAGCGCCGCCACACGGCAGGTCTAGAGAGACTTCCTAGCACTCGCCCCAGTTGTACAACCGACTTTGCTAGCGATGGTTCACTGACAAAATACGCTCTCATTTGCCGAGACGATAGTTAGCATAGCCTTCAGTTACGTCATTTGCTACGACCTAGCAAGGCGCCATTATCAGTTGCTATTGATACTGAGTCATGTACAGTCAAGAGCGACGCTCATTATTAATGGATTAAAGTTAAGTATTCCACCAGCTACGTGCGTTTTTCTAAAGTCTAATTTCCTTGTCCTGTTCCAGACCTCACGCCAGCCTGCGTGAGCTAAAACGCGTGCCATTCGGCTTCCTCTAGTACCCGGTGTTGGCTCTCCTGCCAACCCACAAGAAGTAACATCCCTGTAATGGACTGGCCTGCACAGAGTCCTGACCTGAATGCTATAGAAAACCTTTGGGATGATTTGGAACGCCGACTTAGAACCAGGTCTGACCGACCGACACCGATACCTCTCCTCAGTGCAGCACTCCGTGAAGAATGGGCTGCCATTCCCCAAGAAACCTTGCAGCACCTGATTGAACGTATGCCTGCGAGAGTAGAAGCTGTCATCAGGGCTAAGGGTGGGCCAACACCATACTGAATTCCGGCATTACCGATGGAGGACGCCACGAACTTGTAAGTCGTTTTCAGCTAGGTGTCCAGGTACTTTTGATCAGATAGTGTATGTGGAAATAAAATACATATTTAAAAGCCACAAAAAATGTGAAAAGTGTAATAGGAAGTTTATATATTCCGACATAATTGTCGCAAGGGATTGTGACTATATTATAAGTTAAATGTTTATTTGACAGTACAGTAGTGAAGCCATAGTTACAGTACATAACTTTTTTTTAAAAAAAAAAAGAAAAAATTATATACTGTGGCTATGGCTTCATTATTGTAGTGTCCCATAAACATTTTATGACTAGGAAGCTACTAGTCTGGTAAAGTACTAACACATAGTTGAGTAAAAGTCAGAATAAAAACTTTAAAAGTGACATCACATCATCAACAGAAACATTTCTTCATTGACAAAAAAATTAAAGTCAACTTTAAGTGTAAAATAATTAACAAAGTATTAATTGTCGTGTGCACTGGTCGCCAGCGGTTGGGAGACTTGGCCTTCTTTTGCAAGCTCCGCCACATGAGAAGAAAAATTTCTTAAGGACAAGCCACGGGTTGCCTCTACTGAGAGTCAACTCCGAATATGTCATCGACTGTCGAGATTTCAATTACCAGTCCTTATCTTGCTAATTACCTTACACGCGCTTTCGAGAGTAGTTTCGTCGAATTGATCGATATACAGGATCATACTGCAATGAAGCAGTATCCGTTTCTGTCTAGGTATTGCCAGTTCTTAGAATCGTCTTTTTTCGGAAACCGAGGTCCACTTTAAGCTTCTTGTTGAGTGGAGTTGCTGTTCCGGATATCCTCCTCTGCGGTCGCCCCACCTTGCAGGTTCCTTTTTTCACAACGGTGACTCCCACATCTTTGGTACTTTTTATAGTTGAGAAGTAGCGGAAAATCCGACTACTCAACCTTTCTAGACACTTAGGCACCCTGGATGAGCAGTCAAAAAAAAAAAAAAAAAAAAAAAAAAAAAAAAACCTTTCTGGACTCCTCCGAATGGTGTCTATGTGTCTATGAACTACTCTAAACGTTTGTTGAGGGCACGTTAAGCCGTCCTCAGGATTCAACACATTCTTTGGCTGTATATAGGATTTTCTTCAAGATCTGTCTTTCTTTCATATTTGATTTCTCCATTAGATCTTTGCCATTTATAGCAATGTATTCTGCGCCGTATAAGGTCTCTGGGCTTATTACTGTGCACTAATGTCATGTCTCTGCGTTAGTGAATACATGTTGCTTCTTGCAGCTATTTTTGGTTGCTTGATATTCTGCTTCTATTTTCTGATCTGTGATGAAAAGGATTCATTTCGTAAGTCTTGGACTAGACCCATTCACCTGGTTATTTATACTGCTCCGTTAGCTGACTCCCCTTTCTTACGCCTGAATTGTTATGAAATTAGAATTATATTAATACCTTCAGCTGCTGACGGGCGTTGAAATATACCAACGGGGACATGTGAAAATGTGTGCCCCGACTGGGACTCGAACCCAGGATCTCCTGCTTACATTTCAGACGCTCTGTCTATCTGAGCCACCGAAAGTACAGAGGATAGCGTGACTGCAGGGACTATCTTGCGCACGCCTCCCGCGAGACCTACATTCTCACCTTGTCCACACACTACATTCGTAGTGTCCCACCCCAACACACTCATTACTCGTGGAAGACATTCTTACAAAGTCCCGTAAGAGTTAGGGGAATATGTGTGCATCCGCGCAGAAGAGGAACGTCATGGCTGGTATTGCCAGAACTATGTATACTTACATGGATATGGTGTCTGTTCTTTCGGACATCATGTCCATCTATTATTCTGGGTGATGACATGATACTTGTCATGAATTCCTATTTGTCGAAGGAGATCTGGAGTCGCGTCTTTGCTGCTTGCATCTTCTGTTCCATGATTTGACTTCAGCTTGAATCAGTCGAATCAGATACAACTTCTAAGAGTTTTGTGAGACATTTTCACTGAAAGAAATCTGATGGCAGCTACACAGTAGTGCCACACTAACTAAACAACTTCGTTCAGCGGTGCCCAAAAGCTAAACATTATTGCAAAAACAGAAAACGGTGGAAAATGGATGACTAATTCTATTACTAGCCATCAAGACTTACACACTCATCCCGCCCTCAAACTAATTTTGTTGCATGTATATCGAAAGTTTCTGCCGTGTTTGAACTTTCACTGTGATCAGAGTGTAATATCTGAGGTTTGGCCGAATATAATTTCTCAAACACCACGAAGCCAATAGGACTAACAGGTCAACGCTTTCGTGACGGCTCTTGGCAATGTTCGAAATTCAGTCTACATCTACATCCATACTCCGCAAGCCACCTGACGGTGTGTGGCAGAGGGTACTCTGAGTACCTCTATCAGTTCTCCCTTCTATTCCAGTCTCGTATTGTTCGTGGAAAGAAGCATTGTCGGTATGCTTCTGTGTGGGCTCTAATCTCTCTGATTTTATCCTCATGATCTCTTCGCGAGATATATGTAGGAGGGAGCAATATACTGCTTGACTCCTCTGTAAAGGTATGTTCTCGAAACTTTAACAAAATCCCGTACCGAGCTACTGAGCGTCTCTCCTTCAGAGTCTTCCACTGGAGTTTATCTATCATCTCCGTAACGCTTTCGCGAGTACTAAATGATCCTGTAACGAAGCGCGCTGCTCTCCGTTGGATCTTCTCTATTTCTACTATCAACCGTATCTGGTACGGATCCCACACTGTTGAGCAGTGTTCAAGCAGTCGTTGCTTGATCTGAGAGCAATAAAGAAAGGTTGCTCTTAACGCACCATCGAAGACGATTTAATTAGAGTCAGAGAACCAGCACGAAGTACCTATTGGCTTCATGGTGTTAAGACATTCTATTCGGCAAAACAGAATACAGATGCCGACCTTGTGGAATTATACAGTACACTTCAGATATTACACTCTGATCACAATGAAAGTTCAAACACGGCAGAAACTTTCGACATACATGCAATAAACTTAGTTTGGGGACGGGGTGAGTGTGTAAGTCTTGATGGCTAATAACAGAATTATTCATCCATTTTCCACCGTTTTCCGTTTTTGCAAAAATGTTTAACTTTTGGACACCGCTGAACGATGTTGTTTAATTAGTGTGGTTCTACAGTGCAGCTGCCATCAGATTTCTTTCAGTAAAAATATCTCACAAAACTCTTAGAAGTTGTTTCTGATTCGACAGACGCAAGCTGAAGTACAAATCATGGAACAGAAAATCATGGAACAGAAGATGCAGGCAGCGAAGACGCGACTCCAGAGCTTCTTCGAGAAACAGGAATTCATGACAAGTATCAAGTCACCACCCAGAATAATAGAGGTGTAAGATAGGGGAGTCAGCTAACGGAGAAGCGTAAATACCCAGGTGAATGGGACGAGTCCAAGACCTACGAAATGAATCATTTTCATTACAGATCAGAAAATAGAAGCAGAATATCAATCAACCAAACATAGCTCCAAGAAACAACATATATTTACTAACTCAGAGACATGACTTTTTTTTTTGGTCATCAGTCTACAGACTGGTTTGATGTGGCCCGCCACGAATTCCTTTCCTGTGCTAACCTCTTGATCTCAGAGTAGCACTTGCAACCTACGTCCTCAATTATTTGCTTGACGTATTCCAATCTCTGTCTTCCTCTACAATTTTTGCACTCTACAGCTCCCTCTAGTACCATGGAAGTCATTCCCTCATGTCTTAGCAGATGTCCTATCATCCTGTCCCTTCTCCTTATCAGTGTTTTCCACATATTCCTTTCCTCTCCGATTCTGCGTAGAACCTCCTCATTCCTTACCTTATTAGTCCACCTAATTTTCAACATTCGTCTATAGCACCACATCTCAAATGCTTCGATTCTCTTCTGTTCCGGTTTTCCCACAGTCCATGTTTCACTACCATACAATGCTGTACTCCAGACGTACATCCTCAGAAATTTCTTCCTCAAATTAAGGCCGGTATTTGATATTAGTAGACTTCTCTTGGCCAGAAATGCCTTTTTTGCCATAGCGAGTCTGCTTTTGATGTCCTCCTTGCTCCGTCCGTCATTGTTATTTTACTGCCTAGGTAGCAGAATTCCTTAACTTCATCGACTTCGTGACCATCAATCCTGATAAGTTTCTCTCTGTTCTCATTTCTACTACTTCTCATTACCTTCGTCTTTCTCCGATTTACTCTCAAACCATACTGTGTACTCATTAGACTGTTCATTCCGTTCAGCAGATCATTTAATTCTTCTTCACTTCCACTCAAGATAGCAATGTCATCAGCGAATCGTATCATTGATATCCTTTCACCTTGTATTTTAATTCCACTCCTGAACCTTTCTTTTATTTCCATCATTGCTTCCTCGACGTACAGATTGAAGAGTAGGGGCGAAAGGCTACAGCCTTGTCTTACACACTACGAGCACTTCGTTCTTGATCGTCCACTCTTATTATTCCCTCTTGGTTGTTGTACATATGACCCGTCTCTCCCTATAGCTTACCCCTCCTTTTTTCAGAACCTCGAACAGCTTGCACCATTTTATATTGTCGAACGCTTTTTACAGGTCGACAAATCCCATGCAAGTGTCTTGATTTTTCTTTAGCCTTGCTTCCATTATTAGCCGTAACGTCAGAATTGCCTCTGTCGTCCATTTACTTTTCCTAAAGCCAAACTGATCGTCACCTAGCGCATTCTCAATTTTCTTTTCCATTCCTCCGTATATTATTCTTGTAAGCAGCTTCGATGCATGAGCTGTTAAGCTGATTGTGCGATAATTCTCGCACTTGTCAGCTCTTGCCGTCTTCGGAATTGTGTGGATGATGCTTTTTCGAAAGTCAGATGGTATATCGCCAGACTCATATATTCTACACACCAACGTGAATACTCGTTTTGTTGCCACTTCCCCCAATGATTTTAGAAATTCTGATGGAATGTTATCAATCCCTTCTGCCTTATTTGACCGTAAGTCCTCCGAAGCTCTTTTAAATTCCGATTCTAATACTGGATCCCCTATCTCTTCTAAATCGACTCCTGTTTCTTCTTCCAGCACATCAGACAAATCTTCACCCTCATAGAGGCTTTCAATGTATTCTTTCCACCTATCTGCTCTCTCCTCTGCATTTAACAGTGCAATTCCCGTTGCACTGTTAATGTTACCACCGTTGCTTTTAATGTCACTAAAGGATGTTTTGACTTTCCTGTATGCTGAGTCTGTCCTTCCGACAATCATATCTTTTTCGATGTCTTCACATTTTTCCTGCAGCCATTTCGTCTTAGCTTCCCTGCACTTCCTATTTATTTCATTCCTCAGCGACTTGTATTTCTGTATTCTTGATTTTCCCGGAACATGTTTGTACTTCCTCCTTTCATCAATCAACTGAAGTATTTCTTCTGTTACCCATGGTTTCTTCGCAGCTACCTTCTTTGTACCTACGTCTTCCTTCCCAACTTCTGTGATGGCCCTTTTTAGAGATGTCCATTCCTCTTCAACTGTACTGCCTACTGCACTATTCCTTATTGATGTATCTATAGCGGAGGTTCGAGTCCTCCCTCGGGCATGGGTGTGTGTGTTTGTCTTTAGGATAATTTAGGTTAGGTAGTGTGTAAGCTTAGGGACTGATGACCTTAGCAGTTAAGTCCCATAAGATTTCACACACATCTGAACATCTATCTATAGCGTTAGAGAACTTCAAACGTATCTCGTCATTCCTTAGTACTTCCGTATCCCACTTCTTTGCGTATTGATTCGTCGTGACTAGTGTCTTGAACTTCAGCCTACTCTTCATCACTACTATATTGTGATCTGAGTCTATATCTGCTCCTGGGTACGCCTTACAATCCAGTATCTGATTTCGGAATCTCTGTCTGACCATGATGTAATCTAATTGAAATCTTCAGGTATCTCCCGGCCTTTTCCAAGTATACCTCCTCCTCTTGCGATTCTTGAACAGGGTATTCGCTATTACTAGCTGAAACTTGTTACAGAACTCAATTAGTCTTTCTCCTCTTTCATTCCTTGTCCCAAGCCCATATTCTCCTGTAACCTTTTCTTCTACTCCTTCCCCTACAACTGCATTCCAGTCGCCCATGACTATTAGATTTTCGTCCCCCTTTACATACTGCATTACCCTTTCAATATCCTCATACACTTTCTCTATCTGTTCATCTTCAGCTTGCGACGTCGGCATGTATACCTGAACTATCGTTGTCGGTGTTGGTCTGCTGTCGATTCTGATTAGAACAACCCGGTCACTGAACTGTTCACAGTAACACACCCTCTGCCCTACCTTCCTATTTATAACGAATCCTACACCTGTTACACCATTTTCTGCTGCTGTTGATATTACTCCTCATCAGACCAGAAATCCTCGTCTTCCTCCCACTTCACTTCACTGACCCCTACTATATCTAGATTGAGCCTTTGCTTTTCCCTTTTCAGATTTTCTAGTTTCCCTACCACGTTCAAGCTTCTGACATTTCACGCCCCGACTCGTAGAACGTTATCCTTTCGTTGATTATTCAATCTTTTTCTCATGATAACCTCCCCCTTGGCAGGCCCCTCCCGGAGATCCGAATGGGGGACTACTCCGGAATCTTTTGCCAATGGAGAGATCATCATGACACTTCTTCAAATACAGGCCACATGTCCTGTGGATACACGTTACGTGTCTTTAATGCAGTGGTTTCCATTGCCTTCTGCATCCTCATGTCGTTGATCATTGCTGATTCTTCCGCCTTTAGGGGCAATTTCCCACCCCTAGGACAAGAGAGTGCCCTGAACCTCTATTATTATTTGATTATGAATCAAAGACGCTACCCATATACCACGGGTATTATTGCACAGTAATAAGGCCAGAGGCCTTATACGGCGCAGAATACATTGCTATGGATTGCAAAGGCCTAATGGAGAAATCAGATATGAGAGAAAGACAGATCTTGAAGAAATTCCTACATACCGCCAAAGAATGTGTTAATCCGGAGGACGGCTTAACGTGACCTCAACAAACGTTTAGAGTAGTCCATAGACACAATTCGTAGGAGGAGTCCATAAACTTTTCTTTTCTTTTTAGACTGCTCAGCCAGGATGCCTAAGTGTCTAGAAAGTTTGAGTAGTGGGATTTTCCGCTACTTCTCCACTATAAAAAATACCAAAGATGTGAGATTCATAGATGTGATAAAAACTCTGCAAGATGGGGCGACCACAGACAGGGATACCCGGAACAGCAACTCCACTCAACAAGATGTTTCAAGAGTACCTCGGTTTCCAAGAAAAGACGATTCTAAGAACTGGCAAAACATGGACAGAAACGGGGAAGTATCAGCACATGGAACAACTGGTCTAGTATTGTATGGCCATGCAAAATGAAAAGAAAAAAAAAGTTGAAATAGCACAGTCCGTGGATCAGCTCTGAAACATCCTAGACGAATGAAATTGTGTGCCGTACCGGGATTCTAACCCGAAACATTGCCTTTTGTGTGAAACCTGTAAACTCTCCAGCTGTTCTTCTTTAAACAATCGAATTGGCATCCACAAAACAGCTTCAAATTTTTTATTACTTTACAAAACAGTTGATGCGTTGAATATTTGACATTACGTTTATAAGAGGAAAAATTGTGGAAAACTTTTGAAATTACTTTTAAAGGTAGTTGGAAGTCGCAAAGCGTTATCACTGTCAAGCACTTGTACTGTCTGGGTAATTTTCATTCCGTTTTAAGTAAAAGCTAGCTTGAAACTTCCTGGCAGATTAAAACTGTGTGCCCGACCGAGACTCGAACTCGGGACCTTTGCCTTTCGCGGGCAAGTGCTCTACCGAGCTACCGAAGCACGACTCACGCCAGGTACTCACAGCTTTACTTCTGCCAGTATCTCGTCTCCTACCTTCCAAACTTTACAGAAGCTCTCCTGCGAACCTTGCAGAACTAGCACTCCTGAAAGAAAGGATACTGCGGAGACATGGCTTAGCCACAGCCTGGGGGAGGTTTCCAGAATGAGATTTTCACTCTGCAGCGGAGTGTGCGCTGATATGAAACTTCATTCTGAAAAGCTAGCTTCTCACACATCTCAATATTGACGAAGTCTTATCTCCTGAGTTGTGTGTCGCACAGTGATAGAAATTTTATATATGCGGATACAGTTCATAAAATGTATTGCGAATAATGTTAGTAGTACAGAGGTGAGAGGATAATTTAAATGTGATTCCTGATGCTGAAGTTTTATTCGATGAACGGCGAAAATGTAGTAAACGATGAACTTTTTTCGCTCTTCATTTTGTGGGGGATGTCAGCGAGAAAAGGTTACTTAATGGTTTGACATTATGTGTAAAGTTTGTTGCATGTCACTAAGTGCTCTCATTGGCAAACACTAGAGGAATAAAGGTTTGGTAACTCGTCCGCCAAGGGTCAGGCTGCGTCAAGACTTACCCACAGATTCTAACTCCAGTACTTGACTTACTGGACATATTGTCTTACATCTTTAATACCAGATTATAATTCGTAATGAGTTGATTACGTCAGTATTTCAAATGGTTAAATTCGGTCTATAACTTTAGGAAATTCTAAAAATGAAATTTTTGCTGGCCCTGCAAACCGTTAGGTAGGCCGAAATGCACATAGTACCCTGTTCTGAATTAAAAGTTTATGAATGTAGATGGTCTAACCGACTCACAAGGGCACTGCGACTGACCGACGCCGCTGATTTCGTACAAATCTGCGGTACACGCAGGGCTTGGACAGAAATGAATCCGAGAAAAGTGGCAGCTCCAAATGGACACGCGACTAGAAAAAAATAGCATTTTTGAAGCGTGTCGAGCGGGGCACGGGTTCTTAGCGTAGTTTACGGACGATGGATGGCGCAGCGGAAAAAGTACAGAGTAGTAATCCGAGGGTCGTGGATTCGAGCCCCTATCCGAAAACTAATTTCGTATATCTTATTGTCAATTTTTACATTACTCACACCGCAAAAAACTGAAATAATACCCAATATATTGTTTTTATTAATATTTTCATTAACGTCATTAGAACAAAGGCGTGGGAAAAAGTTGGGACTGCAAACAAATTTCCAAGACAGGACTGTATTTCCAAGAAGGGGCTCTAAGGCCGCGGTGGCCATGCGGTTCTAGGCGCTACAGTCCGGAACCGTGGGACTGCTACGGTCGCAGGTTCGAATCCTGCCTTGGGCATGGATGTGTGTGATGTCCTTAGGTTAGTTTGTTTTAAGTAGTTCTAAGTTCTAGGGGACTGATGACCTAAGAAGTTAAGTCCCATAGTGCTCAGAGCCAATTGAACCATTTTTGAAGGGGCTCTAATTATAGAATTCAGGACTTCGTATTCCGATGGATTCATTTTGACCTTCGAGCAGCCAGCTGCGCCCGATAATAGGTTTGCGGTGCAGGTAAAAACGACCCACCGGACACAAACCACATCCCAGGAAGACTTCATCAACATACATACGATCGCACATCACCAGTTGTCATTGCCAATATTTGGCGAAATGATGCATTAGACGTGGTTTGCTGCCAAACAGTGCGGTGAGAGAAAACCTTTTATGAATGTAAACGAAATTTACTTTCTACGGAAACTTTAAACAGCCACGTAACTATAAAAACGCGGTGTGTACAACACGTGGAAGACGTCGACAAAATTACTGCTTCCCTGTTTTTACGATGAATACCATCCCAGCAAGTGTAAATCATCAAATATAAACTAACAGAACACTTTATTCATACACTGAAGCGCCAAAGAAACTGCTATAGGCATACGTATTCAAATACAGAGATATGTAAACAGGCAGAATACGGCGCTGCGGTCGGCAACGCCTATATTGGAGTATGAAAAGAATGTGGCGCACTTGTTACATCGGTTACTGAGCTACAATGGCAGGCTGCTCAGATGTGAGTTGGAACGTGATGTTATAGTCGGCGCACGAGCGATGGCACACAGAATCTAAGAGGTAGCGATGAAGTGCGGATTTTTCCCGTACGACTATTTCACGAGTGTACCGTGAATATCAGGAATCAAGTAAAACATCAAATCTCCGACATCGCTGCGGCCAGAAAAAGATCCTGCAAGAATGGGACAAAAGACAACTGAAGACAATCGTTCAACGTGACAGAAGTGCAACCCTTCCACAAATTACTGCAGATTTCAATGCTGGCCGTCAACAAGTGCCAGGGTGCGAACCATTCAATTAAACATCATTGATAGGGGTTTTCGGAGCCGAAGGCCCACTCGTGTACTTTTAATGACTACACGACACACAGCTTTACGCTTCGCCTGGGCACGTCAACACCGACATTGGAATTTTGATGACTGGAAACAAGCTGCCTGGTCGGACGAGTCTCGTTTCCAATTGTATCGAGTGGATGGACATGTAGGGGTATCGAGACAACCTCATGAATTCATGGGTCCTGCAAGTCCGCAGACGACTGTTCCAGCTGGTGGAGGCTCTGTACTGGTGTGGGGCGTGTGCAGCTAAAGTGATGTGGGACCCCTGATACGTCTAGATACGACTCTGAGACGTACGTAAGCTTCCTGTCTGATCACCTGCGTCTCTTCATGCCCATTGTGCATTCCAACGGACTTGGGCAATTTCAGCATGACACCCCACATGTCCAGAATTCGTACAGAGTGGCTCCAGGAACACTCTTCTGAGTTTAACCACTTCCGCCGGCCACCAAACTCCCCAGACAAGAACATTATTGAGCACATTTGGAATGCCTTGCAATGTGTTTTTCAGAAGAGATCTACACCCCCTCGTATTCTTACGGATTTATGGACAGCCCTGCAGGATTCATGGTGTCAATTCCCTCCAGGACTAGAAGACATTAATCGAGTCCATGTCACGTCATGTTGCGGCACTTCTGCGTGCTCGCAGGAGCCCAAAAGATATTAGGCAGGTGTACAAGTTTCTTTGGTCTTCAGTGTATATGAAGTTCTCGTCTACGCTTAATAATCCCTTTCTGTAAATTTATATGCAATCTCAAATTTTGTACCACTGCTTAGCACTTTAGGAATATGATTATTTCGGTTGATTTGCATTGTAAGTAATGTAAAAATAAAAAAAAAATTCTGTATACACACTCTACCCCACACCCCCAGGATTACTACTCTGTACTCCCTCTGCTGTGGCAGCCGTTGCCTGTCAACTACGCTAACATGCTCATGTCTAGCCCGACCTGTGTCAAAAATTCTATTTTTTCTAAACGCGTGGCTATAAGGAGCTCCCACTTCTGTGACTTTAAATTCTAGCCAAGTGCTGCAGGTATCATAAATTTGTATTCGATTACCATGGATAGGTGTGGCCCCTTTCGAGCTATCCTGGCAAACTTCGGGACTAACAATGCTAAAAGAAAAGATATTAGGATGAAACGGGCAAGGCATAGTCTAAGGGACTGTTTCTAGAATGAGTCCACATTATGCAGTGGAATGTGAGTTGTTATGTAACTTTCTGTGCAACTGGGACTCGATTGAAATTAGAAAGGTAGGAGAGTCGTATTGGCGGAAATGAATCCATGAGGGTTTGTCGTCAAACGTACTTTGAGATCTCAGTCCGTAACGGAATTCTCCACGAAAGGCAGTGTTCCGTGATTAAACTCTGGCACGACTCTGCCAGCAAAAGCAGTATCAATGTAGCAAAGTATGGTAGAATCCTAGAAACGAAACGAAAAACAGTAACAATCTACATCTTCATCCATATGGCGTAGGATACCTTGAGTACCTCTATCGGTTCTCCCTTCTATTCCAGTCGCGTATAGTTCGTGGAAAGAAGGACTGTCGGTATGCCTCTGTGCGGGCTCTAATCTCTCTGGTTTTATCCTCATGGTCTCTTCGCGAGATATTCGTAGGAGGGAGCAATATACTGCTTGACTCCTCTGTGAAGGTATGTTCTCGAAACTTCAACAAAAGCCCGTACCGAGCTATTGAGCGTCTCTCCTTCAGAGTCTTCCACTGGAGTTTATCTATCATCTCCGTAACGCTTTCACGATTACTAAATGATCCTGTAACGAAGCGCGCTGCTCTCCGTTGGATCTTCTCTATCTCTTCTATCAACCCTATCTGGTACGGATCCCACACTGCTGAGCAGTATTCAAGCAGCGGGCGAACAAGCGTACTGTACCTGCTTCCTTTGTTTTCGGATTGCATTTCCTTAGGATTCTTCCAATGAATCTCAGTCTGACATCTGCCTTACCGACGATCAACTTTATATGATCATTCCATTTTAAATCACTCCTAATGCGTACTCCCAGATAATTTATGGAATTAACTGCTTCCAGTTGCTGACCTGCTATATTGTAGCTAAATGATAAGGGATCTTTCTTTCTATGTATTCGCAGCACATTACACTTGTCTACATTGAGATTCAATTGCCATTCCCTGCACCAGGCGTCAATTCGCTGCAGATCCTCCTGCATTCTGTACAATTTTCCATTGTTACAACCTCTCGATATACCACAGCACATCCGCAAAAAGCCTCAGTGAACTTCCGATGTTATCCACAAGGTCATTTATGTATATTGTGAATAGCAACTATCCTACGACACTCCCCTGCGGCACACCTGAAATCACTCTTACTTCGGAAGACTTCTCTCCATTGAGAATGACATGCTGCGTTCTGTTATCTAGGAACTCGTCAAACCAATCACACAATTGGTCTGATAGTCCATATGCTCTTACTTTGATCATTAAACGACTGTGGGGAACTGTATCGAACGCCTTGCGGAAGTCAAGAAACACGGCATCTACCTGTGAACCCGTGTTTATGGCCGTCTGAGTCTCGTGGACGAATAGGGCGAGCTGGGTTTCACACGATTGTCTTTTTCGAAACCAATGCTGATTCCTACAGAGTAGATTTCTAGTCTCCAGAAAAGTCATTATACTCGAACATAATACGTGTTCCAAAATTCTACAACTGATCGACGTCAGAGATATAGGTATATAGTTCTGTACATCTGTTCGACGTCCCTTCTTCAAAACGGGGATGACCTGTGCCCTTTTCCAATCCTTTGGAACGCTATGCCCTTCTAGAGACCTACGGTACACCGCTGCAAGAAGGGGTGCAAGTTCATTCGCGTACTCTGTGTAAAATCAGAGAAGATGCGTGATGTCACCGACAACAATGACAATTCCGACTCGATTGGTTTCCGTGGAAACTTGGTTCCACTTTCTGATCGTCTTCCGAAGAGATCGGTTCAGATATGTTGGAGTTTTTGAGAAATATGCTCTATGGAGAGGTTTACTGGCACGCCGTAAAGCCGGCGTGCAATTATTTCAGCACAAAGTTGCAGCGCAAGGCGTGGGAGCTGTACTGGCTGCAGTAGGGGCGTGAGGAGGGCGGGGCGCGCGGCCACGGGCAGCACGCCGCCCGGATGGCGTCGCAGGGAGCGGACGTCTCGGCGGCTCCCTGCCTGCGGGGTCTGCAGCTGCCTGAAGACGCGCCGCCGCTGGCCAGGGCGGCCACCGCGGTCTACCTCGCCGCCACGGCCACCGGGCCCTACGGGGCGCCCCGGGGATCGCTCGCCCGTAACGCCACAGCTGCATACCGGGGAGTTCACATCCGGACGCAGCTGTGACGTCACCGGTACATACACAGCAGTAAAAATGATCCTGTGACGTTGTTGCCCGGGAGACCCCGTCCGGTGGAAGTTCGGCCGCCGGGTGCAGGTCTTATTTCAAGTGACGCCACGTTGGGTGGCTTGATGAAGAGGACCATGCAACACCCAGTCCACGGGCGGAGAAAATCTCCAATTCAACCGAGAATCAAACCCGGGCCCTCTGCATGGCAGGCAAGCACGTTACCACTCAGCTAAGCAGGTGGACTGCACAGCAGTGCTCTCGTCCGACACAGAGGCGGCCACCGACTCCTGCTGGACCAGCAGCCTTCCGGCCCCAGCAGGTGTGTGCAAGTGGAAAATCTGTATACAGTGCGTATCACAATTCTCAGCGAAAACTGACTCGGGTGAAAGTGTAAGTTTCGCGTGTGGGAAAAATTTTCTCAATGCTACCCTGACTATGGGACTCGCGCTCCCTGTGGGACCACACAGGTCACTGCCAGCACGTCGCTGTGAATCCAGCCGAGTATGGAGGTGCAGACTGGCCAACGGGGGGCTCTGCGCTTGGTCCGAATTCTCCGCCATTCACCACAAGACTGGCGGGAGCCGCTCATGGGAAGACAGAGGTCGCCGTCCTCTTTTATGAGTTGGTGCGCGGAAGCATTCGGGAGAAGACACAGCGAAGACACGCCAATGCCTGGAAGCCTGCCACTGATGCCTGCACCACAATGAACAGTTACTAGAAGCAACTTGTCCAACCAAGGACAATATTTTATTAGACGAACCATTGCAAATACCGCCAACAAAGTCAAGCGTCACCAGCTATGCTATGTCTATACGTTGTGAATAAAACTGTGTCAATGTTACTCAAGCATCTGTGTCTTTCTGTGTTTGCAGTCTAAATATGAACCTCGTATGTACCACTTACAACTGCAAATACAACACTCCTTGTACACACTGCCAGGGTAGCCACTCCAAGCCACGACGCAACACCAGTTAGTAAGTAAGATCCTTCATACGTAGTGCCTACCAAGGTAATGTGAAGGGTTCTATGAATATTTTATTAATTCAGTACGTAAATACAAATAAAGCATGGCTTATTGAACGTAATCGGATTACATCAGGCGGCACAAAGAGAATTAATTCCCAAAGTATTAGATGATGATATTTCAGGTAATTTGCAACAATGATTGCCTATCGAAGTTAGAGGGCTGCAAATGATACATATCGAACGTGCAATGGTAAATCGATTATGGAAGTCTCGTCGCGCGTTATGATGAATTATTTATAATCGTCATTTTTATCAGTTTTCCGTTGTTTCTTCAGTTCGTGTACATTACATTCCCGCCGTAATTATTTATGATTCCATTGTGAAATCGACACGGTTTCTGTTGATAGCGAGTGTAATGTCTGCTGCTTCTCATGTTTCTTCTGCGAAGTGTCTGACATGGAAAACTCTAATTCCATGCATATCCAACATAAACAAATATCTGACTTTTTGCTGCAAATATGGACTTCTGCCAGACGACGAAAGAAGGGACTGTGTTGACTGTGGTGCTGCGAAGTCTAAAACTCCATAAGAGGGGTGTGGACACTGAGATTCTGTTGCAATTTCATTGCGGACTTGGCGGAAGGCGAACCAGCATCAGGAGAAATACGTGCTTCGAGTCCTCCAAATTATCGATTCAGACGAGCGTAATTCTTGTGTCGTGCTGGATTCGAGATCACACGTTCCTAGCCACAGCATCAGAAACTGAGTTATGGGTAAACACCGTGTGTGACTACTACGGGTTTTGCCGAGACGTGTGCTACATGGTAGTGACAAATGACAGTGTGCCAATTGGTGGATCGAATAAAACAGTAGAAGTAGACGAATCTGATATTGCTAGACGAAAGAATCGGAGAGGACGACAAAAGTGAAGTAGATCATATATGGGTTTTTGGTGGGATAGAGTCCCGCAAGTGTTTCGTTGTGAGGGTGTTGTCCCGAGAGAAGGTGACTTTAGTGGGTCTCATAAAACATTTCATACTGCCTGGAACGAAAGTCATCACAGACGGGTTTCAGTCGTACCAGACTCTGAAAGCTGAAGGGTTCGACCACGAATTCGTGAACCACTCTGTGGAGTTCGTCTCTTCAGATGACGCTAGTGTTCATACCCAGAATATAGAACGGCTGCGGAAGTTTGTCAAGTCTACCATAAAAAGAGAAGGGCGTCCAGGACAGAGGGACGAATTGTACTTGTTCCGGTACCTATACTTCCACAACTTGCGTTTTCAGGGGAAAGTCGACGCATGCGACACTCTGCCGAAATTCCTGCACGATATTGGCAGAGTTTACCCTTGGTACGGGAAAGAAGGAATTGCCACCGTAGCTTATGGACTGTTACAAGAAGATAACACCTACGACGAATAATGTAAGTCGTCTCCTTTGAATTTACAAGTGCTTCTCTAACGCTTTTCTTTCGTCGTTACTGTAGTGACAACTCGAAACATACTCGTAACGCGCACCACGAGACTTCCATAAGCGATTTACAATCGCACGTTCGATATGTATCGTTTCGAGCTCTCCAACTTCGATAGGCAATCATTCTTGGAAATTACCATATTTTACAAGGGTCGATGGCTGAGTTAGCGGCGATATAAGATCCACACGTGCAATAGCAATAAAAAATCTTTTCCTGATAAAGTGAAATATTTTAACATCGCATATAAATTTAAAACGTTAGGAATTCGTTACCGAAGGAATTTTTATGGCACGTAACCTTCTCCGGAAGGTGGATGATAAACAGTTCACACAAGAAAACAATAAAAACTTTCTAAATATCAGACTACAGCAGATTGCTGAATATTACATGCATTGTTCAGATAAGAAACGCGAAATGATTGCATGCAGCTCACAAAAAATAAATAAATAAATTCATGGCATAACTTGGTGAAATAAAATTATCGATTGGCAGGACACCTACTGAAGCATCAAGAATTCATCACTATGCTAATGGAGGGAAATGTATCGGTTAAAAATTGTAGACTGAGACGATGATTTCAGTAAAGTAATCAACCTGAAATGGATGTAAGTTGCAGCAGTTGTGCAGAGATCAAGAGCTTTGTCTAGGATAGACTAGCATGGAGTTATGAATCAGACATAGAGATTAAACACTTACTTCCGCCCCATTACGTTCCCTTGAGGTACCCTGTTTTCGTCAAATTAATGACACATTAGGTGCCGACAGCCTTCCGCGAAGGGTTGGACACAACCGTGTTTATTTATACTACTGGCCATTATAATTGTTACACCAAGAAGAAATGCACATGATAAACGGGTATTCATTGGACAAATATATAATACTGGAACTGACATGTGAGTACATTTTCACGCAATTTGGGTGCATTGATCCTGAGAAATCAGTACCCAGAACAACCACTTCTGGCCGCAAAACGGCCTTGATACGCCTGGGCATTGAGTCAAACAGAACTTGGATGGCGTGTACATGGGTACAGCTGCCCATGCAGCTTCAACACGATACCACAGTCCATCAAGAGTAGTGACTGGCGAATTGTGACGAGCCAGTTGCTGGGCCACCATTCACCAGACGTTTTTAATTGGTGAGAGATCGGGAGAATGTGCTGGCCAGGGCAGCAGACGAACATTTTCTGTATCCAGAAAGGCCCGTACGGGAACTGCAACATGCGGTCGTGCATTATCCTGCTGAAATGTAGGGTTTCGCAGGGATCGAATGAAGGGTAGAGCCACGGGTCGTAACACATCTGAAATGTAATGTCCACCGCTCAAAGTACCGTCAATGCGAATAAGAGGTGACCGAGACGTGTAACCAATGTCACCCCATAGCATCACGCCGGGTGATACCCCAGTAGGGCGATGACGAATACACGTTTCCAATGTGCGTTCACCGAGATATCGCCAAACACGGATGCGACCATCATGATGCTGTACACCAAACCTGGATTCATCCGAAAAAACGACGTTTTTGAGTACAACATCGCATGGTTGTTGTCTTGCGAACGTCCCCATCTGTTGGCTCAGGGATCGAGACGTGGCTGCACGATCCGTTACAGCCATGCGGATAAGATGCCTGTCATCTCGACTGTTAGTGATACGAGGCCTTTGCGATCCAGCATCGCGTTCCGTATTACCCTCCTGAACCCACCGATTCCATATTCTGCTAACAGTCATTGAATCTCGGCCAACGCGAGCAGCAATGTCGCGATACGATAAACCGCAATCGCGATGGGCTACAATCCGACCTTTATTAAAGTCGGAAACTTGATGGTACGCAATTTCCCCTCCTTAAACGAGGCATCGCAACAACGCTTCACCACACGACGCCGGTCAACTGCTGTTTGTGTATGAGAAATCGGTTGGAAACTTTCCTCATGTCAGCACGTTGTAGGTGTCGCCACCGGCGCCAACCGTGTGTGAATGCTCTGAAAAGCTAATCATTTGCATATCACAGTATCTTCTTCCTGTCGGTTAAATTTCGCGTCTGTAGCACGTCATCTTCGTGGTGTAGCAATTTTAATGGCCAGTAGTGTATCCGATGATGCACATCCGTCTTTCCTGCCCTTTATGTGTTGCTATCAGTTACGAAGTGAGTGAGTGATTTGGTTGTGTCTAAGGGAGGAGAGCAGCTGTTGTACCTATTGCGGTATAGTTCTTCCGGGTTGTAAGAGCCACCGCCACACCCCTCATAGAGGAGCAGAGTAACCTTTAGCCGGCGCTCCGCCGTTTTCAGGCCGGCCATTTTCCAGCTGGCTTAGAGGATGCACGGACCTTTTGCATGTGTCGAACACCTTCATTGGTAAATTCAGAATATGAGGTATACCGTAATTAAAATAATTACTCTGTTCTTTTTCAGGACCGTCATAGTTCAGATTATGTTGTGACAACCTTTTTTTATAAATTTTCGAGCAAATTCAGTGACTAAGGCTTCGGTCTCTAACGAACACACTGTGCTCATTTCAATCCATCGGAATGCAGTTACTCAACTGGTGCCTTCAGCACATTTAATTTTTGACACTTTTACGTTACAGTGGGCCTTTGTTTATTGATTTGCGTTAATTTTTCTATTTTCTTTGTCGTTTTTTCCTTGTGACATGGTGCTTAGCCATTGTCTATGAGTCATCCATGTGGTCGTAACAGCTGTGACAAGGAATACGCACTTTCATGCATTTGTTTCAGCTCATACATATAATCGAATGATAGTGTGCAATTTTAAGCATTCTCGCAAGTTGAAATATTTGATTTTATTTGTTTTATCTTACCTAGTCTTTGTCTCAATGCTTCCATGAGAGTATAATTGTACAGAGGAAGGACCATCTCCTTTCTAAGTTAGCATGTCGACTTTTGCTAACAATCCAAGGACGATGCAGCATGGTGAGTACACAGTTTCGCGATTGGTTTCCAGTCCCCCACACGGTGTTGGCTGCACAATCAACGACCACTAAACGTTCTTGAAGAGCTTCACGCCAGGCTAAGAGTGTGAATACATACCAATTATTCCCGCCAAATCTATTCAGATATCCAGTAGTCATGTTGTGCGCATAAGTATTAAAAACGGTACCCATTAAACAGCGTATGGGTGGCATCAGTATGAAAGTTACGAGTGAGAAGCACCTTACTCCTGGTATCAACATGTTTTCCTCCCAATCCCGTGCATAGTAAATTACACTGCTGTTTGGGTGTAGGTGTGGAGCGCCCTCAGCGCATGTATTCTTTACATTTTGTTCTCCTCTGGGATTTGGGCAGAGTACCGTAATAAACTGTATCTTTAAACGACAGTTACCATCAGTATTGGTTAAAAACAGTCTTGGTTGCAATTTTAGTTTTTTTTATTTTTCAGCTACGCGTTGCGCCTTATTTACGTATCTTAAGGTTGATGTTAATTTGGTATTTCTTAGAACGATCCTTTAGACAGTGTAGCCAAAGGGCAACGTCGAATACATCAGGCCAACATCGCCTTCGTTAAACTCAGTAAAAACTTTTCTAGATGGCCGCGAGTGACTCCAAGACCTGCATAACACGTTCCCATTCACAAGAGATCAACCTGAAGATGCCTAAATAAGGCGAAACGCGTAGTTATAAAAGAAAACAAAAAGAAAATTGCAACCAAGACTGTTTTTAACCATTACTGTTAAGCACTGGTTTGCTGTAAGCCACATATGGATTGGAAGAACTTCTACAATTACCATCACCTTACAGTCACATGACTTACCACTACGACAAGCAGCCCCTTTGGACCGGTGCACTCAATGATTCAACTGGGAAGGAAGTCCTAAGGCCTTTGTATCCTGTCCGAAGGCAACATGGCCCACAACTGTTGAAAGTGGTCCTTGATAACCTGCATACAGGCACTGGGTTCAAATGGCTCAGAGCACTATGGGACTCAACATCTTAGGTCATAAGTCCCCTAGAACTTAGAACTACTTAAACCTAACTAACATAAGGACATCACACACACCCATGCCCGAGGCAGGATTCGAACCTGCGACCGTAGCAGTCCCGCGGTTCCGGACTGCAGTGTCAGAACCGCTAGACCACCGCGGCCGGCTACAGGCACTGGGATGGAGTTAAAGTCCGAACTGGTCCCACACACCGCGGACATATCAAGGGGCGTTACTGGCCGCAGCAGAATAGCCACATCACGTACATAGCCATAGATACGCGAGCTATTTGTGGAGTAGCATTATCCTGTTCAAAAATGGCACCACCATACTATCGCATGAGAGGTAATAAATGAGGACGCGGGATGTCCACCACGTACTGTTACAGTTACCCTCTTCACTAATAGTCGTGACCTAAAATTGTACCCCTTGACTCGCCTTAAAGTGAGGCCAGGAGTAACGGCACTGTGCCTCTCCAAAGCATTGGAAAAATGGGACCTCTCTCTCTCTCCAGGTCGTCGATATACTCGCCGTTGATGGTCATCTGGGGCGCTGTAGAAACGCGATTCATCGCTGAACACAATGCTTCGCCATTCACTGACAGTCCATACTTCCTTGTCATGGTCCAACTCCAAAAGCAGTCGTTTGTATTCTGGAGTTAACAGCAGCCTACATTCCACAGTCCGGTTGCCATTAGACTGACCAGCGGTGCGAGATTACATAGAATGTTGCGCGAGTCCATTACTTGTTCTCGGGTGGCAGGCACGGGTGTGAAGGGGTTACGATGTACATCGAGCAGAATACGGAGATACTCCCTTGTGGTGGTCAATTGTGGTCGACCAGAACGCTGATTACGAGTATTCCTGCTGTCACGATCTCATGCAGTCCTCCATCGGGCCACTGTCACATCCGAATGCCCCACAAATCTTGATATTGCACGATTCGACCACCTGGTCAAACACAGACAATGAGGCCCTTTTCAAACTCTTTTTGGTGCTGATAACGCTGTCTCGCATGTGTACATAGAATCTACCTGCCCATTACAATGATCACTCAACATCGGACGCTGTACACGCCCCTTGCAAACACTACCAGGCCTGGTAACAACACCAAATATGAGAAACGCTAATGCAATCCGCGGCCGTTCTAGCCATCGCATATAACTGTAACTCTAATGATTTACATACACGCCGATCATATGTACGAGTACGACATTACATCGACATCCCATCAAGTCTTCTGGACGATTCACTATTTTCGTCAGGCAGTCTATGTCCGTGGAACAGTACTTATTGAGAAGTGTGCCACTGTGCCCTGTGATAGCAGTCTGTCTGTTGGCACTACATGATGTGCTCAACGTGGACGTCACTCATTCTTATGCATTCTGTAGGCCTGTAAACACATAAGTACACTGTAACATGATGAAATAAACGTGTCACCCGATCCTGTAACGAGTGCACTTCGTCGTTGTCTGTGCAATTCACGGATACCTTCAAAATGTAACAACTAGGAATGAAAGGGTTGAAGGTAAGGTGAAGGTGGTGTCCATATTACTGGTCCTCCTCGAACAGTCCAACGCTCACTGAATGGTTTTTATTGCTACCGTCGTATGAGCAACTGAAATTAAACGGGTTCCACGATGTGGAAAGACCACATGCATTGCCTTTTTGCAAGTACAAAACTCAGGTTAGGTGCCGATGGGGACGCTTAGTGGCGGGTATTAATCCTGTCACATGCCAACCTTGTGCAAGGCAGCAAACAGTTAAAATTTTCTAAGCCCCAGCCCGAAGCTACCTCGCTTACATTACGGCGCTAAGAATAATACACTACTGGCCATAAAATTGCTACACCACGAAGATGACGTGCTACAGACGCGAAATTTAACCGACAGGAAGAAGATGTTGTGATATGCAAATGATTATCTTTTCAGAGCATTCGCACAAGGTTGGCGCCGGTGGCGACACCTACAACGTGCTGACATGAGGGAAGTTTCCAACCGATTTCTTATACACAAACAGCAGTTGACCGGCGTTGCCTGGTGAAACGCTGTTGTGACGCCTCGTGTAAGGAGGAGAAATTGCGTACCATCACGCTTCCGACTTTGATAAAGGTCGGATTGTAGCCCATCGCGATTATGGTTTATCGTATAGCGACATTGCCTCTCGCGTTGGTCGAAATCCAATGACTGTTAGCGGAATATGGAATCGGTGGTTTCAGGAGGGTAATACGGAACGCCGTGCTGGATACCAACGGCCTCGTATCACTAGCAGTCGAGATGACAGGCATCTTATTCGCATGGCCATAACGGATCGTGCAGCCACGTCTCCCCTGAGTCAAAAGATGGGGACGTTTGGAAGACGACAACCGTCTGCACGAAAAGTTCGACGACTTTTGCAGCAGCATGGACGATCAGCTCGGAGACCATGGCTGCGGTTACACTAGACGCTGCATCACAGACAGGAGCGCCTGCGATGGTGTACTCAACGACGAACCTGGGTGCACGAATGGCAAAACGTCATTTTTTTGGATGAATCCAGGTTCTGTTTACAGCATCATTATGGCCGCATCCGTGTTTGGCGACATCGCGGCGAACGCACATTGGAAGCGTGTATTCGTCATCGCCATACTGGCGTATCACCCGGCGTGATGGTATGGGGATCCATTGGTTACACGTCTCGGTCACCTCTTGTTCGCATTGACGACACTTCGAACAGTGGACGTTACATTTGAGATATGTTACGACCCGTGGCTCTACCCTTCATTCGATCCCTGCGAGACCCTATATTTCAGCAGGATAATGCACGACCGCATGTTGGGAGGACCTGCACGGGCCTTTCTGGATACAGAAAATGTTCGACTGCTTCCCTGGCCAGCACATTCTCCAGATCTGTTGCCAATTGAAAACGTCGGTGAATGGTGGCTGAGCAACTGGCTCGTCACAATACGCCAGTCACTACTCTTGACTAACTGTGGTATCGTATTGAAGCTGCATGGGCAGCTGTACGTGTACACGCCATTCAAGCTCTGTTTGAACAATGCCCAGACGTATCAAGGCCGTTATTACGGCCAGTAGTGGTTGTTCTGGGTACTGATTTCTCAGGATCTATGCACCCAAATTGCGAGAGAACGTAATCAAATGTCAGTTCTAGTATAATATATTTGTCCAATGATACCCGCTTATCATCTGCATTTCTTCTTGGTGTAGCAATTTTAATGTTCAGTAGTGTATTTCATCACCGACATTGCGTCAGGAAAAAACACAATATCGGCGCTTCTGGCAGGCCAGACTTAAGCAGAAACGCAATAGGCAGGGTAACTAGACAGGATCGCGTCAGCTTCGTTACGTGATGAGAAATACGCTACTGCCAATGCAACGACGCGTGCCAAAGGCTTTTACGAACCAGTCCTACACTGTAATAAACTCATTAAGCAAGCACGGCAAAGTGAAAACCGCTGACACCTTCGTAATGGCCGGCCTGAGTGGCCGAGCGGTTGTAGGCACTACAGTCTGGAACCGCGCGACCGCAACGGTCGCAGGTTCGAATCCTGCCTCAGGCATGTATGTGTGTGATGTCCTTAGGTTAGTTAGGTTTAAGTAGTTCTAAGTTCTAGGGGACTGATGACCTCAGCAGTTAGGTCCCATAGTGCTCAGAGCCATTTTTGAACCTTCGTAATGCGGTAATGACAAACGACAGCGGGTAAACACTAGCCACTTCTTCGTTCAATAAATAACCCAGAAATTTTGCTCGTAAGGCAGTGCGTTAGACGGATGGATGGCGTACATAAGTTTCGCACTCAATTGCTTGACTGCAGTAAAGCGACGTCTCTCACAAATCTGTTGTAGAATTCCTGCACGCTATTCAGCAACGACAGCCGCTACGAGGAGAGAGGGCTGCCTCACCATAACCACCAGTCGCAGAGTTCAACGCCACAGGCTGCCGCTGTCGCAGAAGGGTGGATTTTCCTGACCATCTCGTTTAAGCACACCAGCGTTCGAGATCGTTTATGGACGGTCCAGGGCCTACCTAACTGGCAAGCCAAGATCATCCTACTACACGGATAGTCGATAACATGGTGCAGGGAGTGGCAACTGACCCCTAACATAGGCAAATATAATGTATTGCGAATACATAGAAAGAAAGATCCTTTATTGTATAATTATATGAGAACGGAACAAACACTGGTAGCAGTTATTTCTGTAAAATATCTGGGAGTATGCGTGCGGAACGATTTCAAGTGGAATGATCATATACACTCCTGGAAATTGAAATAAGAACACCGTGAATTCATTGTCCCAGGAAGGGGAAACTTTATTGACATATTCCTGGGGTCAGATACATCACATGATCACACTGACAGAACCACAGGCACATAGACACAGGCAACAGAGCATGCACAATGTCGGCACTAGTACAGTGTATATCCACCTTTCGCAGCAATGCAGGCTGCTATTCTCCCATGGAGACGATCGTAGAGATGCTGGATGTAGTCCTGTGGAACGGCTTGCCATGCCATTTCCACCTGGCGCCTCAGTTGGACCAGCGTTCGTGCTGGACGTGCAGACCGCGTGAGACGACGCTTCATCCAGTCCCAAACATGCTCAATGGGGGACACATCCGGAGATCTTGCTGGCCAGGGTAGTTGACTTACACCTTCTAGAGCACGTTGGGTGGCACGGGATACATGCGGACGTGCATTGTCCTGTTGGAACAGCAAGTTCCCTTGCCGGTCTAGGAATGGTAGAACGATGGGTTCGATGAGGGTTTGGATGTACCGTGCACTATTCAGTGTCCCCTCGACGATCACCAGTGGTGTACGGCCAGTGTAAGAGATCGCTCCCCACACCATGATGCCGGGTGTTGGCCCTGTGTGCCTCGGTCGTATGCAGTCCTGATTGTGGCGCTCACCTGCACGGCGCCAAACACGCATACGACCATCATTGGCACCAAGGCAGAAGCGACTCTCATCGCTGAAGACGACACGTCTCCATTCGTCCCTCCATTCACGCCTGTCGCGACACCACTGGAGGCGGGCTGCACGATGTTGGGGCGTGAGCGGAAGACGGCCTAACGGTGTGCGGGACCGTAGCCCAGCTTCATGGAGACGGTTGCGAATGGTCCTCGCCGATACCCCAGGAGCAACAGTGTCCCTAATTTGCTGGGAAGTGGCGGTGCGGTCCCCTACGGCACTGCGTAGGATCCTACGGTCTTGGCGTGCATCCGTGCGTCGCTGCGGTCCGGTCCCAGGTCGACGGGCACGTGCACCTTCCGCCGACCACTGGCGACAACATCGATGTACTGTGGAGACCTCACGCCCCACGTGTTGAGCAATTCGGCGGTACGTCCACCCGGCCTCCCGCATGCCCACTATACGCCCTCGCTCAAAGTCCGTCAACTGCACATACGGTTCACGTCCACGCTGTCGCGGCATGCTACCAGTGTTAAAGACTGCGATGGAGCTCCGTATGCCACGGCAAACTGGCTGACACTGACGGCGGCGGTGCACAAATGCTGCGCAGCTAGCGCCATTCGACGGCCAACACCGCGGTTCCTGGAGTGTCCGCTGCGCCGTGCGTGTGATCATTGCTTGTACAGCCCTCTCGCAGTGTCCGGAGCAAGTATGGTGGGTCTGACACACCGGTGTCAATGTGTTCTTTTTTCCATTTCCAGGAGTGTAAAATTAATTGTTGGTAAGGCGGGTACCAGGTTGAGATTCATTGGGAGAGTCCTTAGAAAATGTAGTCCATCAACAAAGGAGGTGGCTTACAAAACACTCGTTATACTTGAGTGTTGCTCATCAATGTGGGATCCGTACCAGGTCGGGTTGACAGATGAGATAGAGAAGATCCAAAGAAGAGCGGCGCGTTTCGTCACAGGGTTATTTGGTAAGCGTGATGGCGTTACGGAGATGTTTAGCAAACTCAAGTGGCAGACTCTGCAAGAGAGGCACTCTGCATCGCGGTGTAGCTTGCTGTCCAGGTTTCGAGAGGGTGCGTTTCTGGATAAGGAATGGAATATATTGCTTCCCCCTACTTATACTTCCCGAGGAGATCACGAATGAAAAATTAGAGAGATTAGAGCGCGCACGGAGGCTTTCCGGCAGTCGTTCTTCCCGCGAACCATACGCGACTGGAACAGAAAAGGGAGGTAATGATAGTGGCACGTAAAGTGCCCTCCGCCACACACCGTTGGGTGGCTTGCGCAGTATAAATGTATCAGATGTAGGTGTACATAACCGTTGTCGCGGTTCAGCAGATGAAGAGGGGACAGAGCACATCCCAGAAACACGCGCCGCCTCAATGGAGTGCCGCGGGATAGCAGTACAGCGAGCGCCAAAGCCACCGTGGGCAACAACTGGCAAAGCAGCAGCCGGGGAGAAATGGGCGTGCGGCGTAAGCTACCTTGAGCGCGCTGAAGGCCACTTATGACGTGATTCTTCGACGGTTATCAACAGCCGATGCCAACAGCATCGAGTCAAGACACTGCTTGTAACTCACAGAAATAAATAATTAATTCTGAAACTTCTTTCGCTGAGCCTGCCGGAGACAACAGATCGCCATAATCCTTCCGAGGAAAACTGGAAAGGAGCGAACTGGGAGGGTGCTTCCCCACACAGAAGCATTTCTACTTCCGCCCTCCCAACAGTCACTACTTGCAGCGCATGTTTTTTTTTTTGATAACATTTCCTGGTGTAGGCTCCTATCCCCAATTTATTCCTCAAGACAAAATGTGTCTGTACTGTCTTGTTACACATTGTAAACATGTCTAGTAACAGAATGTATAGCCTTGTTCCTTCGATTCTTTTCTTCCATCATCCCTTCAACTACAATTGTCAGCAGTGAGTTACGTCTTAATGTGCGACTAACTACGCTACTTCTTCCATTCATCATGTTCTTGAGTAGTCTTTTTTTTTTTTTTTTTCAAAAATATGCTTCAAATGGCTCTGAGCACTATGGGACTTCTGAGGTCATGAGTCCCCTAGAACTTAGAACTACTTAAACCTAACTAACCTAAGGACATCACACACATCCATGCCCGAGGCTGGATTCGAACCTGACTGTAGCGCTCAGGCCACTCCGGCCGTGTCTCTCTCTCTCTCTCTCTCTCTCTCTCCTTTTTTTCCTTATAGACTGGCTGCAAGGGCGTCTTCATTCTTTTATCTATCTTTAAACGTCTCCGCCGGCCGGGGTGGCCGAGCGGTTCTAGGCGCTACAGTCTGGAACCGCGCGACCGCTACGGTCGCAGGTTCGAATCCTGCCTCGGGCATGGGTGTGTGTGATGTCCTTAGGTTAGTTGGGTTTAAGTAGTTCTAAGTTCTAGGGGACTGATGACCTCAGAAGTTAAGTCCCTGTAATATTACATTTCAAAAGCTTCTAATCACTTCATTTCTCTCTTTCGCACTGTCCGTTTTCACACTTATACAAAGCTATATTCCGCAGATAGTGTATCACTGGTCTCTTTCTGGTCTCAAGTTTTATATTTTTGAATGTTGGCAACCGTTTCTTTTTGTATTAAGTCCGTCTGCCTTACTCAGTCCTTGCTAATGTGCCTTTATTCAACTTCAAAGATAATAAAATTTATTCACCCTCTGCCAAAGTCTTTTATGCTCTGTCAGCCTACGCTGCATGTCCATCTTCTAATTTTGTTTTTTTTATTGTGCATATTATATTCATCACCTAGCACAAGTTACAGTTTAATTAGCACCCGGTTCAGTTTATCTTCATTTTGAGATAACGTCAGTGAATTGTGGACCAACAAGTCTGACAAACGATTTCCAAAATCATATGACTGTGGCAGAAGAAACGAAGGAAGGAAGGAAAAGTACAGTAGAGTCGCGGCACAAGCCCTGGAAAGATAAGGCAAGGAAACGAAGTATGTCGTGTCCACTTATAGGATTTAGTTGCTTAGTTACGTGTTCTGCAGATCATTTGAACGATTCGTTTATCGAAATGATGTGGAACGAGTCAGTTTGCGTGATATGAATACATGATTAGTGTTAACATTAATGAACACGTTATTTTTTTTAGTCCTCCTTAAGCAGCTACATTTAAAAACAAGATTTTTTTTACTGGCTACCAGAGTTTAAGTAGAGCTTCGTCAGTGGAATAGAAGTAGTTGTTCAGCGGAATGAACATTTACAACTTGTTTGGTATCAGTCAGACATTTTATGGTTTTGGACAAATGTTTGTAAATTTTTGTTGCTGCAAACTGTACTCTTTTCTGGACCACTGAGACATTTAATAATTGGTAATAAAGGTCATTTTCCCCTCCGTGTTGTGGGTATGGACATCACTGTTCTTCTCAAATTGAGATGAATTATCTATGAAGAACATCATCAACGAATACCTGTGTTGTGACAGAGCAATTAAAACGCCTAGGTGCTTGAAGAGGTGCCTACGTGACGTCTGTGGGTGAACACCACATATTATTCTTATTCCTCGCTTTTTTGTATTCAATACTTTCTTCCTAACTGACGAGTTACCCCAGAAAGTTGTTCTAAAAGACATTATTGAGTGGAAATATGCAAAATATAATAGGTTAGTTCATTTGTTTCCAAGAGTAGCAATTATACGAAGGCCTAAAGTTGTTGAACCTAATTGTTTGAGAAGTTCAGTAATATGTTTCTTCCAGTTCAAGTTTTCATCAATATGTAAACCCAAAAATTTGGGACATTCTACCTTACTTACTGCCTCCTACACATGTGCATCAACTGCTGGTATGACTACTTGTTTTCTTCAAAGTTTTGGGAGAGTCCATTTTCTGAAAACCACTTCATAATATTTTCGAAAACTGTTATTTGTTATAACTTTAGTATCGTCTGCAAGAAGTACAAGTTTTGCTTGTTGAATGTTAAGTGGATGGTCGCTCACATATACGAGGGTAATCCCAAAAGTAAGGTCTCCTATATTTTTATAAGTACATAGACTTTTTTATTTGTACAATGGTTTACATCAGTTTACAGCTTGAACATTTAGCTACTTTTCGCCATAATCACCATTTCTGTCGATGCATTTTTGTAGACGCTGCGGCAGTTTTTGTATGCCCATGTCATACCAGCTCGCCACCATGCTGTTCAGAAAGTTATGAACCTCTTCTTTCTCCTCATCGTCGGAGCTGAATCGCTTTCCGACCAAATGTTCTTTTAACCTATGGAATAGTTGATAGTCACTTGGCGCCAAGTCAGGACTATAGGGTGGGTGGGTGATAATGTTCCACTGAAACTGTTCAGGAGAGCAACGGTTTGCCGAGCGATGTGTAGGCGAGCGTTGTCATGGAGAATGTGTACGCCCTTGCTCAACATTCCTCTTCTCCGGTTCTGAATTGCCGTTTGAGTTTTTTCAGAGTCTCACAGTACCTGTCAGCGTTAACTGTGGTCCCAGTGGTTCAGCTCCGACGACCAGGTGAAAGAAGAGGCTCATAACCTTCTAAACACCATGGCGGCGATCTGGTATGACATGGGCATACAAAAACTGCCACAGCATCTACAAAAATGCATCGAAAGAAATGGTGATTATGTCGAAAAATAGCTAAACGTTCAAACTGTAAACTGATGTAAACCATTGTAGAAATAAACAGATCTATGTACTTATAAAAAAATAGGAGACCTTACTTTTGGGATTACCCTCGTAAAAGGAACTGAAGTGCACACTAGACTGATACTTTTGGGACACCGTTTGTGATTTCTGCCCAGTCACTAAAATTTTCTACCCTTCCAACACTGTATGAATTACCCAGCAAAACTTTTTGCATTCTGTTTGTTAAGTAGGATTCAAACCAACTGTGTCTAAAAGTATGAATAAAACTTGATTTTTTCTAAGTGAGTGCACGATCTGTAATATTATTGGGATTTCCGTCGTATGAAAGCTGTGAGTACCCTTGGAAAGGCCTTCACCTATCTGTATATTAAATGATCAACTTATGATATCAGACCTACTCTTTGAAAGACATTTGTTTTATATAATTTACGTACCGGTAACTGTGAAGATGCGCATCTAGAGCGGACGCTAATACATCGGTTGCGCAGTCAAAGAAACATTTTAACAGAAGCTGAACTGAACGTTCCGCTTCAAAACAAAATGTCCAGACACTCTGAGACCAAAATGGTACTGAAACAGAGGATGACAGACTAAAGGCCGAAATACTAAATGTCTTTTTCCAAAGTTGTTTCACAGAGGAAGATTGCACTGTAGTTCCTTCTCTAGATTGTCGCACAGATGACAAAATGGTAGATATCGAAATAGACGACAGAGGGATAGAGAAACAATTAAAATCGCTCAAAAGAGGAAAGGCCTCTGGACCTGATGGAATACCAGTTCAATTTTACACAGAGTACGCGAAGGAACTTGCCCCCCTTCTTGCAGCGGTGTACCGTAGGTCTCTAGAAGAGCGTAGCGTTCCAAAGGATTGGAAAAGGGCACAGGTCATCCCCGTTTTCAAGAAGGGACGTCGAGCAGATGTGCAGAACTATAGACCTATATCTCTAACGTCGATCAGTTGTAGAATTTTGGAACACGTATTGTGTTCGAGTATAATGACTTTTCTGGAGACAAGAAATCTACTCTGTAGGAATCAGCATGGGTACCGAAAAAGTCGGTCATGTGAAACCCAGCTCGCGCTATTCGTCCACGAGACTCAGACGGCCATAGACACGGTTTCACAGGTAGATGCCGTGTTTCTTGACTTCCGTAAGGCGTTCGATACAGTTCCCCACAGTCGTTTAATGAACAAAGTAAGAGCATATGGACTATCAGACCAATTGTGTGATTGGATTGAGGAGTTCCTAGATAACGGAACGCAGCATGTCATTCTCAATGGAGAGAAGTCTTCCGAAGTAAGAGTGATTTCAGGTGCGCCGCAGGGGAGTGTCATAGGACCGTTGCTATTCACAATATACATAAATGACCTTGTGGATGACATCGGAAGTTCACTGAGGCTTTTTGCGGAGAATGCTGTGGTGTATCGAGAGGTTGTAACAATGGAAAATTGTACTGAAATGCAGGAGGATCTGCAGCGAATTGACGCATGGTGCAGGGAATGGCAATTGAATCTCAAAGTAGACAAGTGTAATGTGCTGCGAATACACAGAAAGAAAGATCCCTTATCATTTAGCTACAATATAGCACGTCAGCAACTGGAAGCAGTTAATACCATAAATTATCTGGGAGTACGCATTAGGAGTGATTTAAAATGGAATGATCATATAATGTTGATCGTCGGTAAAGCAGATGCCAGACTGAGATTCATTGGAAGAATCCTAAGGAAATGCAATCCGAAAACAAAGGAAGTAGGTTACAGTACGCTTGTTCGCCCACTGCTTGAATACTGCTCAGCAGTGTGGGATCCGTACCAGATAGGGTTGATAGAAGATATAGAGAAGATCCCACGAATAGCAGCGCGCTTCTTTACAGGATCATTTAGCAATCGCGAAAGCGTTACGGAGATGATAGATAAACTCCAGTGGAAGACTCTGCAGGAGAGACGCTCAGTAGCTCGGTATGGGCTTTTGTCAAAGTTTCGAGAACATACCTTCACC
Source organism: Schistocerca serialis cubense (assembly GCF_023864345.2). Taxonomy (NCBI): domain Eukaryota; kingdom Metazoa; phylum Arthropoda; class Insecta; order Orthoptera; family Acrididae; genus Schistocerca; species Schistocerca serialis. The sequence continues at coordinate 131,220,310 of NC_064638.1, forward strand.
GAAGAGTCAAGCAGTATATTGCTCCCTCCTACGTATATCTCGCTAAGAGACCATGAGGATAAAATCAGAGAGATTAGAGCCCACACAGAGGCATACCGACAATCCTTCTTTTCACGAACAATACGAGACTGGAATAGAAGGGAGAACCGATAGAGGTACTCAGGGTACCCTCCGCCACACACCGTCAGGTGGCTTGCGGAGTATGGATGTAGATGTAGATGTAGATCTAAATAAATGATGAAAGTAAAAACGTTTGTAGATCTTCAGATTTTACCGTACTTCTGCTTGTAATGTGAAAGCGTGAAGAAAGTCGTATTTAAGCCATAAAAGTTAGCGGTTTTGCCAGCGTGTGATAACAGTTGTTGGTTAATAAAATTCAAGTAATTTATGTTCGAAATTATAAATCGGCAAGTTATTGTTATGAAGGTGTTGAACGGTGCAAGAATTGTCTCTAAGGAAGGAGAAAAGTAATGATTGTAATATGTGACAAAAACGTGTTCCAAGAAGCTAGCACAGGACAGGCTGAAATCTGATCGCACCATACAGTTAGAAAATTACTTATGTAAGTTATACTGTTTATAAATAATCCCTAATTGCTTGTTAGAATTATTTGAATATATATAGTGTTTATCAGATTTCTTATTCTATACTTTTCCTTTTTTTTTTTTACCCCCATGTCATATTATTTATATAAATGTCGAACAGCCTTTACTACAGCAGAGAATACTGCGGCATCCTGGTCGTAGACAGAAGGCCGTTCCTTGTCGTCTATACAACTCATAGCTGCCCCATTTATTAATGATTTCATTTACAAATGCGATTTTTTTATTGTTCATTGTTAAAGGTCCCTTAGTTCATACTGATTACGTAAAGAAATCCGGGTTGTTCTTTTCCGAATAATAGAAACCTTTGCGTAATCAAAAACTAGCCTCCTTTCTGACAACGATCAGGAGACGACCAGACGACGGACGTCTTCGACCGCGTTCGTGTTTCTTGTGGCAACGCTGTCCCAAACTGGGGATACGACATTCTAGTATGAAACAATATAAACATAATTATCAGATTAAAATTGAAAAAAAATTGAAATATATTTCACTTATTTGTTTTCTTTTATCATACTAGAGATCCAAGCAATCAGACAAGATCACAAAAAATACCAGCTCGAGATATTTTATTATTTACGGCTTGTATTATTGACGAGTGAATATGTAAATAGCATTCCAAGTCCATCACACCTACTGGAATCCAAACTACGCCAAGAAACTGTTTCTACTTAGAGTGAGACATACTTTTTCAATTAGAAGAAACTTCATTCAATGAAGCGAAATCACAGAAACCTTAACTCTGAATGGCCGAGCAGTGATCTGAACCACAATCCCCCAGAACGTGATTCCAGTCTCTTAACCATTACGCTAAACCGCTCTTTATCAGGCGGCAGAACATTCAGATGCGATAACGACACCTGTGTTTACCTCCAACTGCAACAGCGAGGGATTTACGGTCGACTCCTCGTGACCTCTCTGTTTATCTTTGAAGGCAATGAAGGCAATCAGCATTGTGTGACGCCGGCAGCGCGCTAATGAAAACTGCTGCGTTCTCTGTGTTAGTTCATTGCTGACGATTTTATCTGTCTTTCGCTTCCCATCCCGCAACGTTCGGTGTATGCCTATTGTCGCGTACCGGCACAGCCTCACTATATCAGAATGAAGTAAGTGCGAACTGCGTAGCGCAATCGGGACGTTAACGACAATGGGTTAGCTATAAATTGCTGTCAACCTTTATATCGGAGATGAGAGGGAGAGAATCTCCTTGGTTTGAAGCAAATGAGTTTCCTGAAAATAGGTTACAGAATTGCAATAGGCAGAAAAGATTGGTTAGTTTCTAGCAAGTTTATTATCACATATACTTATGTGAGGTGTTGGGCCATAAACCCCTTAGTAAGATTCAGTTTATTTATTCGGACTTGCTACTTCAAAGCTAATTGCCGGTACATATAAGAAACAGGTACAAAGCAATCACTTTTTCTTGGTTAGCACTGAAATCTCTCTAAGTAAATGAGACAAAGACAGACAGCCTCTGTTCAACACTATTCCAATGAAACTCTAAAAATCCTACTCGACCTGCAGTTCCTGAGTGTCCACCAGAGTCTATCACCGTCTTCTCGAAGTTGAGGTCTTTATCAGCTGTATCGGCTGCTACGGGCCTACTCGGCCCCGCTGGCGTCTCGCTGACGAATCTCCAAACTGCCAGCACTGGCTCTGAATCTGCATCTGAATCTCTGCCTCTAGCTATTCCGCTGCCTGGCCTTTTATTTCATTTCTCATGTACTTGGGTGCACACGAGTTAATTTGTTTCACCTGACCCTTTCATTTCTAAGTGATCGGATTGCACAAGAATACCTATGGTTCCACACGATACTCTCGTTTCTAATTGGTAGGTTTGCACAAGAATGCCTTTGGTTCCACACGACACTTTCGTTTCTAGCTGCACACAACTTAATTTGGTTCAACACGAGTCTTTTCCTCACGTGACTGACACTCTCTCTTGCTCTATTATCGCCCTGGTGTTTGCGTCTTCCATTGCGCAAGTTTGATTCATGCTGCTTCCTCTGGCAGGAAGTCAAACACTAAGTTATTTGATCAACAAGCCATACGTGGCAGCAACTTCCGCTTATCTTGTCCCTACGTCCTGGTGGACTATTTCTTAATGTTTGGCTGGCTGTTTGCCTATGGAGCCTGGACTCTTATTATGGTCACAAAAGCAAGAATAAAAATTAAAATTTTCTACTGTCACAACACTATTGAAACCGCTCAGCTGGCGAGCCAGTGAACACGGAAACATATCAGCGGCATCTCGTACTCTTTACAGTCAATACATGTTGACCGACATACCCTTAAATGGACACCACGTACTCTCCCATGTTTCCAACCAGTATAGCATCTATCCCTTTCGTCGCTAAAGAAATAGCTTAATACTTTTCTCGAACTTGTTGTAGAAAGGGCGTTCGATAAGTAACGCCACACTTCTTTCCTCTACCAATTTCGGTTGAAAAATGTGGAATTTTTTGTTGGGCATCGTGGAATACTCTCGCTTCAGCCCCCGTAGTTTTACAAAGTTCCGATGGCTTACGGCGCTATCCGTAGCTCTTGAAATGGCGTCTTTAACGGAGGTGCGGTCCAAGCAAGCTGTTATTGAGTTTCTTTTCGTGGAAACCAGAGCATCGACGATATTCATAGGTGCTTTTAAAATGTCTTCAGAGACCTGGAAGCGAATAAAAGCACGGAGAGTCGTTGAGCGAGGCGTCTGTCATCATCGCTACAAGGTCGCGCAAACCTGTCCGATTCCCCGTCAGGCTGCACGCAGCTGTGGCTCCTGCAATGTTGGAACGTGCGGACACACTCATTCGAGGTGATCGACGGATCACAATCAATAACCTCGCTTATCGACCGGTCGACTCTGCTGGTAGTGTTGACACCTTCGTCCACCAGTTGGGGTACTCAAAGGTGAGTGCCCGCTTTGTTCCTCGGCGCCTAACAGAAGACCATAGAGAGCAATGAAGGGCCATCTGTGCGGAATTTCTTGCTCATTACGATGCTGATCATGATCATTTTCTGTCGAACATCGTCACAAGCTGTGAAACATGGTTTCACTTCGAACCGGAAACAAAACGCAAACCATGGTGTGGCGCCACACTGCCTTTCATCCGAAGAAAAAGTTAAAAGCTGTATGTGATATGTAATCGGAGGCTTTCCCGGCGTATGTGTTGTTTCCAGGGCTCTCGGGTGTCCAGCCGGATGCTATAGTCCCACGATATTTCTGCGAATAACCTTTCCGCCATCACCAGGTGGTTCTGATGGAATGGTCTGTCTGCTCATTGTCAGTGTTATTTATATCCGTCAGTCGGGCTTCGATTCCCTGCACCGACGGTCCGACTGCGGCCGCCGAACTTCCGGCTGCGGCAGCCGGCATTCATTTCGCGAGCGCCGACCCAGGTCTGCGCCCACCCCGGCGTCGCGCCGGGTGGTGGAAGATGCAGAATCCCGTGGAGCGTCCTCTGCAGTCGTCGTAGAACGGTCTTGTGTCCGCTTGTGGCGTGACTCCTTGATGGAGTTAAGTAATGGTTGCCATGCCTTGCTTGGTTGAAAACCTGTGTCTCGGTTTATGAGATTGTCCGTTACGCGAATTTCAAAGGCCTCCTTGAAGATGCTGTCCCAGTAGAAACTGGTAGGGGCCAGAATCTTGGTCTCCTCGTATTTCGCGTTGTGTCCAGTTTCCAAGCAGTGTTCTGCCAGTGGGCTGGCCTAGGCGCGTGTGGCGTTGGTGTTCTTTGCAGTGGTCTTCGACTGTTCGGACTGTTTGACCGATGTACGATTTGCCGCAGCCACATGGAATATTATATACGCCCGCTTTCTTGAGCCCAAATCCGTCTTTCACTGTCCCAGTAGGGCCCGTATCTCGGATGGTGGTCGGAAGACCGTGTCAAGTTTGTGTTGTTTTAGAAGTCTCCCAATTTTTGATGTCGCGTTGCCTGCATACGGTAGAAAGGCAAGGCTTGTTTCTTCATCTTTAGACTGTTCTTCATCTAGGTTTCTGCAGTGTTTCCGTCGTCTGAGGGCTGTCTGAATCTGTGCTCTCAGCTCGCAAGCCATGGTGACGGACTTCTGGAAATCTGAAGGGATTATTCTGTTTGATGTCCTCCTTCATGGCGCAAATATGAACTCGCAAGTGTATTGTCCTACCCTCTGGAAATTGATGAAACTACTTCAGCATGTTCATCGCCACAATAATGCAAATGAACTTATCGTTCTCCATGAGAACGCAAGGCCTCACACAAGTTTGCGCATCCGAGAGAAGTACATAAAACGTCACTAGACTGTTCTTCTTCATCCACCTAACAAAAAAATGGCTCTGAGCACTATGGGACTTAACATCTGAGGTCATCAGTCCCCTAGAACTTAGAACTACTTAAACCTAACTAACCTAAGGACATCACACACCTCCATGCCCGAGGCAGGATTCGAACCTGCGACCGTAGCAGTCGCGCGGTTCCAGACTGTAGCGCCTAGAACCGCTCGGCCGGCTTCGTCATGCGGACATATAGGTCCTCCCAGTAAGGTGGCGTAAGGCAATCGCAGTGAACGGAGTTTGTGTTGAATAATAGGATTTTCTAGCCAAAAGAGAGGGGAATAATATGGTGTATTGGAACGACTCTCGTTTTCAGTCCTTAAGTGGTCTTTTTCTGTATAATAGTAGACGTGGTGATTGTCGCACGCTTCAAAGTTACAGCGGCAGCTGTTCCTCACAGCATTTGTCCTCGACCATTTCGATTCAGTGGCTCACCCAAAAATAACGATTAACTACGAACGATTCGTAGAAATCGTTAAACGGATAAAGGCAGCGCTACCGGGAACTGACATCAGAAAGAAGTGCCGAAAGATTGGCAGTACTGTTTAGACTTTGCGCTTGCTCAGCAATAACAATGAAGAAGCGCCTCCATGTCGTTCATTAGCACACAATTACCGTCTCATCTGTCGCTTCGTTACACTACACAAAGAAAAAGATACTACCGCTGTAACAAGGACTGTTTTCGATTTTTAGAGGCTGGAATTTTCCTCGGTCATGTGCGATGGCGTGCTGAAAATTATTGCCTCCGAAATTTTTGTTATCGGTATCGGTTTAGGTATTACATATCACGCATATTACTTGGCAGACTTTCCCGCTTCGTTGACGCAAGTTACAACCTTCTGCCGGTAGAGGACTCTGAACTGTAGCGTTCAACGTGGAGGCTTGTAACGTAACCATGTCGGTGCGTGAGAGACCCTGAGAAAAATGAAAGCATGCCAACAAACATCCTACAATGACGGCATCAAAAAATTGATCCGTCTTTGGGATTGGGAGAAATGTGTTCGCTGCCAGGCTGACTATTTTGGGAAATAAACATTTAGACATCAAGAATAAAGATGTGGACTGTTAATAATGCCCGTTTTATTTATAAGGTTCAGGAGGTGTCACAAAAAATTCGGAGGCATTATTTTTTAGGACGCCCTCGTAAACAGGAAAATCATCGATCACGGCCACAGACAAACCAAATGCATCTTCGAGGAAGTGGCAAACGGGAACATTTGCAATTATGTATACTGAGGATGTACTCTATACCTGCATTTCGTTCTCATTCATCGCTACCAATTTCCTAATGCCAAAATATTCCTGGATTGCGTGTCGAAGTCATGGAAAATTAAAAAAAGTTACAGTAAAGAAAATTGGACACTCTATTTCAGATGTTGGCAGAAAATTGTTTTCTTACAGATGACGTACCACCGCGATTCTCGGACATCACAACGTTACTTAGACGCCTTTTATCTGCATTAGTTGCCAATTGACGATTGGTCAAAATTCTCCTGCAGTACTATTAATCACCAATGTTATATGTTTTAGAAAACATAACCAGAGACAAGTACCTAGTTACGTTAGAAATGTTGGCAATTCATTGTAGAACGTTTCACTAACCATCTCTGTTTCCTTCACTATGCGTGTACTATCCTGAGGATGACTGTGTTTACATTCAACTGAAAGAATCAAAGAATATTCACAATTTAGTCTGTAAACACAGTAAAAGATCCAAATTATTCGAGTAGCCATCTTCAACTCCATTAAAAAATCTGCACTTCCGTTGCCATCCTGTCAATCACTCGCCTTCAACTCAAATTATGAGCAGACCAATTTATAATCACAACGTTTTGGAAGTGAAATCATGCAACGCTAGACGATTCACCGTGAAAGATTTTTTCGTGTGCCCATTTCCGAAGAGTTGCGTGATGGCAGATAAAACTATGGTGTCGGAAAATCCTTCAAAACTTCTGAGGTTACACAAAGACCGAGAGAAACAGTAACGCCAACCCCTCTCTACGAAGAAACATTCGACAAATACTGAAAGGGTCATGAAGCCACCTTTCATTAGTCTGGTAGCCCATTTTCACGACCATTTCTCTTTCTTTTCCTTGTTTCTCTTTTCTCATAACTCTCATAGTGGCGTGATTGAATGAATGTGGTTGTGTGTCACGTTGCTAGACGGCGGCGTAGTCTGCTGCAGAAAGTCTGCGACAGTCATACAGATTCAGCAGCAGTTGTACAGAATAGCCAACTCTTGTAGTGGTCAAGTAGACAAAGAGGTTTGCGCTACTTGTGACAAATCCACCTGCGTTAGGTTGGTGGCGGAAATGGTATCTTTGGGTTTTCCGGGCCACGCAGAGCGTGGAAGAAGCTGGAGAACAAGAAGGGAGGCAGTCAGCCGCCGGTACAGGAAACGTCCACAGCTGTGCTCCAGTCGAAGAAGGGTGAGTTAGACTGACCGCGTGGCGCGTTGTTACTTGGCGAGAGGAGAGCTGTTAGCTTTTGGTCTCGCTTTTCAACTCTGAAAGATTGCTTTGCCTTGTCGCAGCAAGGGATGCAAAACTTTGGCAGATTTTTCTGTTACTAAATTTCTATAGCAGACTTGGATCCGCCGAAAGAGCACCACACAAAGGCGTCGATAAGAAGTGAGCACTCGCTTCTGTATGAATGTGTCCTTCGTCCGTGGAGAGCCAACCACATGGTAGAACATTAGAGTTTGTTGGGCTACCGTCATCACTAATTGTCAGATTTCATGTTTGTTTTAAAGAATGTTAATTGTTTATGATTTTGTGATGTGATATTGTTGCAACTTGGCCACGATACCTAGAAATTGCGTCTCCACAAACCACGTGGGCACGCGGGTGTACTGCGAAACGTGTACCTTTCCACGAGTTTTTGCGATCAGTTATCAGGCAACAGTAGTTGTATGAATGATTCACACCAATGATTTTAGGTGTAGATTATAACGGTGAATGTATCGATGCTTTTCTTTAATGTTTTAGGAATTAATGTTATCAGGAATTGTGTACATGCCTCACATCCATATCTTAGGAATAAATGATTTTATCCACAATTTCCTCTTGTACTCCGAGGTTACGCTTTTGCACCTAAACCACTCACCACGTACCTTTCCCGTTAACACATCCAACGCGTTTCCCTACGCCCAAGTCCAGTAATAAGTTTCCCCTTTTATTTTAAAACAAACGCTTTAGATTAAGTCTTATTTTCAGGTGTGTTGCTGAGAGCTGATCTTATGCAGTGTTCATGCATCTTCTATTTTATTTTAAATGTTTGATTCTCGTGAACAGTGCACGGGCAATACTATTAATTGCATCGCATCCCCAACAACGTATGCATTTTTATGAGTTTTTGGTCTGTGATCGAATTAATTTATTTTCCGACTCGGCCAAACCTTTGATTAGTTGTGTTGTTAGAGTCGGTGACGACCCTAATCTTCTCACGTTAATTTCACAAGCAATAATTATTTCCATTCCCAATAATAACGTAATAACCTGTAGAGACAGGTTAGTTACAATATGCACGATTGCTGCGGAATAGAGAGTGGTGCACTGAGACTCACTAATGCATAGAAAATGTCTTCCAGCTTAACGTCAGTTTTGGACAAGTCTTCAAGCAACATCTGGGAACTGCCACATGATTTGTAGCTGTACAACAACAAAACATATTTGTTTTGCAAATTCTTAAAATTTTTCTTGCAGCGATATCATATTTAGTTACATTCCAGTTGTATTTCGCCTTATATGTTAAAGGAATCTACGATAGATTTTTCCGCAATAATACAGGTTTGCTCTTACAAGTGATCCTTACAGATTCGAATTCACATTACCAAACGACTAAAACAATTACACCATCCCAATTACAGATTACCTATCTATAGGCTGCTAGGTGCAACAAAAAATTAATTATTGATCGAATTTGAAAATTTAAAGTGAGAAATTGGCATTTAAATGCGGTACCACTGACAGCAAGTCAAAGTGTTTGTGCAAGTTGCCGAAATTCAGTGGCAAATGCATGACGCCATGATCCTTATCAGTGATGTCATCATCATCATCAAGTGACAAGCCACCCCCTCCCCTTTTTGGACACTGACAGCGTAGTATTAAAACGAAATAACTAGTTTCAACGTAGTACTTTAGCAGCCATTAAAGTGAAACAGCCGGTCACAGTGTAGCACCGGAACAGCTACCTCGGCCGTGATCAGAAGTATCTGAGCAATCTGAATTTTTTGTGTCATGTTCAATACTATTCATTCAAAAATTACGTAAAGGCTTTATCTTGCAGAATTTCCACATCTAAAATATGTCAGCAATACACACACACACACACACACACACACACACACACACACACACACACACACACACATATAGGCAGACGTGCGGATGTTGGTAATTGTCGCTACCTAAAAAACAATTGTTAACTCTGGAATCAAGGACTCCAAAGCTATTTTCGTGCCGAAATACTTGCAAAACACTTGTGACTACGTACAACCTGCACACACAGCTGACATTTAATGTTAGGTCTAAAATGAAGCAATGTAACAAACCTAACGTGACCCAGCTTATAACTGCAGGAGATACATATTGGCTAAAATACTATGTTAAGCAAGCGAGCACAGAAACAAATACGCAGCCTTAATTATTTCCAGTGCTGGAAGAATGTCATTAATTCCATTTTTAGGCCTACACTTGGTGTAAGGCACAATGAACTCCAAAAAAAAATTTTCACATCTACATTGTTCTATGATTTTTGTGAAGTTTTACAATCGTATTTCAGTATCTCAAATATGTACGCGGTCTTCGGATTTCATTCCGTGGCTTCGTTTTTGGTGTTTCATAGATCGAACTGCCATCACCTGACGACTTTACAATTTTTGAGTAGAGTTTTGTCTTTTTTTTCTTTTTTTTTTTTTTTGTCATCAGCCTAGTGACTGATTTGATGCGGCCCGCCACGAATTCCTTTCCTGTGCTAACCTCTTCATCTCAGAGAAGCACTTGCAACCTACGTCCACAGTTATTTGCTTGACGTATTCCAATCTCTGTCTTCCTCTACAGTTTTTGCCCTCTACAGCTCCCTCTAGTACCATGGAAGTCATTCCCTCATGTCTTAGCAGATGTCCTATCATCCTGTCCCTTCTCCTTATCAGTGTTTTCCACATATTCCTTTCCTCTCCGATTCTGCGAAGAACCTCCTCATTCCTTACCTTATCAGTCCACCTAATTTTCAACATTCGTCTATAGCACCACATCTCAAATGCTTCGATTCTCTTCTGTTCCGGTTTTCCCACAGTCCATGTTTCACTACCATAAAATGCTGTACTCCAGACGTACATCCTCAGAAATTTCTTCCTCAAATTAAGGCCGGTATTTGATATTAGTAGACTTCTCTTGGCCAGAAATGCCTTTGTTGCCACAGCGAGTCTGCTTTTGATGTCCTCCTTGCTCCGTCCGTCATTGGTTATTTTACTGCCTAGGTAGCAGAATTCCTTCACTTCATTGACTTCGTGACCATCAATCCTGATGTTAAGTTTCTCGCTGTTCTCATTTCTACTACTTCTCATTACCTTCGTCTTTCTCCGATTTACTCTAAAACCATACTGTGTACTCATTAGACTGTTCATTCCGTTCAGCAGATCATTTAATTCTTCTTCACTTTCACTCAGGATAGCAATGTCATCAGCGAATCGTATCATTGATATCCTTTCACCTTGTCTTTTAATTCCACTCCTGAACCTTTCTTTTATTTCCATCATTGCTTCCTCGATGTACAGATTGAAGAGTAGGGGCGAAAGGCTACAGCCTTGTCTTACACCCTTCTTAATACGAGCACTTCGTTCTTGATCGCCCACTCTTATTATTCCCTCTTGGTTGTTGTACATATTGTATGTGACCCGTCTCTCCCTATAGCTTACCCCTACTTTTTTCAGAATCTCTAACAGCTTGCACCATTTTATATTGTCGAACGTTTTTTCCAGGTCGACAAATCCTATGAAAGTGTCTTGATTTTTCTTTAGCCTTGCTTCCATTATTAGCCGTAACGTCAGAATTGCCTCTCTCGTCCCTTTACTTTTCCTAAAGTCACCTAGCGCATTGATCGTCACCTAGCGCATTCTCAATTTTCTTTTCCATTCTTCTGTATATTATTCTTGTAAGCAGCTTCGATGCATGAGCTGTTAAGCTGATTGTGCGATAATTCTCGCACTTGTCAGCTCTTGCCGTCTTCGGGGGGCAGAAAATAATGCATCATATTGTACACTAGAAAAATGTAATCGATGATAATGATGGGCCGTTATTGCTTTTTGCTACAAAGTATTATGGAATACTCAAAATTATGTACCAAAATAATTATCAATTATAACCACGTTGCCAAGGCTCTCTAAACCGTTCGCACCGTATTCCTCTTGATCAGCTGCTAAATAATACCAAAAATCTAATCATAATGCTCCAGAATACGACACGTAAAAAGAACACGAGGTAGCCACAGACTGACGAACGGACGAAACATCATTTTAGGAAAGAAAGAGTAGATGTTTTGACAGAACAATTCTCAAAATGCTTGTTCGATATCGTGACTAGACTTCGTGAGGTCTGTACGTGCACAATGGCCCAATTCCAAGCACATGATATTTTGACGAATCACGATATATGCATGTGTGATGTGATGATCGTCATCGTGTCAGTTAACCATCATTGCCCCAACCAGTAGTATCTAAAACGGTTGCACTAGAAACAGTAGACTGGAAGATAGAAGACTGAAAGACTGGGAGATGGTTAGATTGGAAAATACTGCAACATGGGGTAACTTGCTACAGTTTTGGTGCAACGCAGAGGGGAAACTTACAGTTTTTGCTGTAATATGGAGGGCAACCCCAGTAGCTGACATAGCTCAGTAGCTGATACCCCAGTATTTGATACCCACTGCACAGGCACAATCACAACTACCAGTTCATAGAATGAAGGCTTTCCGGGCTGAGATGCCGTGGTCCATACGTAAGATTCTCCCCTGACGTTTCGCCTCCGACTGCGGAAGGCATCCTCTGAGGACAATCGGCGAACTACAACAAGAGCACAAGTGAGCGCCTTTTATATAAGCCATCCAGAGGGCGCCGCTGTCTATCACGTGACGTGGGCTGTGCTATGATCTCTGATATTGCCAATTTTCTCAATTGAAATTAATCGATTGTGGTTAAAGGCGCTGCAGTCTGGAACCGCAAGACCGCTACGGTCGCAGGTTCGAATCCTGCCTCGGGCATGGATGTTTGTGATGTCCTTAGGTTAGTTAGGTTTAACTAGTTCTAAGTTCTAGGGGACTAATGACCTCAGCAGTTGAGTCCCATAGTGCTCAGAGCCATTTGAACCATTTAATCGATTGTCACGCTGCTGCTGCAGTGTTGACATCCATATCTTATCCAGCTTAATGCCTACATTTCTATTAAAATTATTGCAGTGTTTGCCAATCTCAATGGCCTCTCTGTACATTCGCGCATAATAATGCGACGTCTTTGCTGTGACGGTCGTGTAGTGAGACCACGGCATCTCAGCCCCCTGTAGTATTAAGTGATGTCAACTACCAGTGTTACACCACTAAGATCTAGTAGTTGACACCCTCCATCAAGTTATGGCACATACACTGTCGGTTTCTAGTTTTAGAATATTATTTCAGTTCTGAATGCCTATTTGTTTGTGTCAGCTATTACTGTCTTGCCTGGTTAGCACTATCGGTAGAAGATGATAAACGTTATTTACTGCAAAATAAAATTAATAGCCTTGCATGGAATCGCTATAATTTTTGGGTAAAGTTGAAAGCGGGCAGTTGAAAGCATAGCAGCCGTCGATTTTTACCTACACGAATGTTGTCACATACTGACGATGTAATGACTTACACTGTTAGGCTTAAGGCTGTTGGAAGCGAACAAGGGCAAGATAGGAAATCAGAGACCAAATTCAGAGAGCAAGCAAAAGTGGTAGTGCTTAGGTTAACAGAGGTCAACAGTACGCTAGAGCCTTAAAAATTGCAGACGCTCTGGGTAGCTGTCCCAAGGGAGAAGTTTCAGTTCAGAAAATTAACTGATAACTCCAATCACCGCCTAGAAGCTGTTGTAAGGCGTCACAGTAGAAGACGGTATCAAAAAAGGGACGTCTTAGCCGACGCAGCAGGCTAGGTACTTGCGCTGAGAACTGCAACGTCAGTGGGTTAACACTGGTCAGAGTGCTACACCAGTGGTTCCCATTCACGAAAGGTCTCTGGTAACGACCAAGTGACGTAAAACACTGTAGATGTTGGCCATAAGTGGAAGGGCAGTGACGTTTAGTTTTCAGCTGACCGCTGTTGCCGCCAGACTTGGAGTTTGTTAATGTAATGTCCAGAAACATCCCTCCCTACCCACCAAATAGGACAAGGAGAGGAATCTCAATGTGGTTGGACAGAGGCGAACTGGAAGTGCAGAGCCACTCGTCAGATTGGCTAAAGTGCCAGTGGATTGCTGGACTGATTATAAAAAGTGAGAAATAGTGCTCCGCAACAATCTTTTAAAACCCACGTTTTTGTATTCAACTTCGTGTCGCTCGTTGCCAGCCTCGGTAATTCCGACAAGTCTGGTTCCCTCACTTGTGCTGCTCTCAAAGTTTGTACTTGAAATGCTGTTAGCACCCACCCCAGAGGCTCAAGCACTGTCTTCTGTATTGCAACCAGCTGCATCCTTTGCTTTCTCTAATGTTGTTCAGAATTAGCCATCAGTCTAGTAGTTAGCGTGATCGTAAAGAAACAGTGTTAGTCAGACCCCCGAGTATACTTAAGTCTCCTCATGCGAGCATTCTGTCAAGTCTTACCATCTGCGCCTCTCGTAAGTGCCTTGTGACACTGCATGGCGTTAAGGAGCTCGGGAAAGGCTCAAAATCATGAAAAGTTCAATTTTTACTTTTCTGCGTTTTCTGAATCTGCAGACTCTTACCTTTTAATAGATACACTCCTCGAAATTGAAATAAGAACACCGTGAATTCATTGTCCCAGGAAGGGGAAACTTTATTGCCACATTCCTGGGGTCAGATACATCACATGATCACACTGACAGAACCACAGGCACATAGACACAGGCAACAGAGCATGCACAATGTCGGCACTAGTACAGTGTATATCCACCTTTCGCAGCAATGCAGGCTGCTATTCTCCCATGGAGACGATCGTAGAGATGCTGGATGTAGTCCTGTGGAACGGCTTGCCATGCCATTTCCACCTGGCGCCTCAGTTGGACCAGCGTTCGTGCTGGACGTGCAGACCGCGTGAGACGACGCTTCATCCAGTCCCAAACATGCTCAATGGGGGACAGATCCGGAGATCTTGCTGGCCAGGGTAGTTGACTTACACCTTCTAGAGCACGTTGGGTGGCACGGGATACATGCGGACGTGCATTGTCCTGTTGGAACAGCAAGTTCCCTTGGCGGTCTAGGAATGGTAGAACGATGGGTTCGATGACGGTTTGGATGTACCGTGCACTATTCAGTGTCCCCTCGACGATCACCAGTGGTGTACGGCCAGTGTAAGAGATCGCTCCCCACACCATGATGCCGGGTGTTGGCCCTGTGTGCCTCGGTCGTATGCAGTCCTGATTGTGGCGCTCACCTGCACGGCGCCAAACACGCATACGACCATCATTGGCACCAAGGCAGAAGCGACTCTCATCGCTGAAGACGACACGTCTCCATTCGTCCCTCCATTCACGCCTGTCGCGACACCACTGGAGGCGGGCTGCACGATGTTGGGGCGTGAGCGGAAGACGGCCTAACGGTGTGCGGGACCGTAGCCCAGCTTCATGGAGACGGTTGCGAATGGTCCTCGCCGATACCCCAGGAGCAACAGTGTCCCTAATTTGCTAGGAAGTGGCGGTGCGGTCCCCTACGGCACTGCGTAGGATCCTACGGTCTTGGCGTGCATCCGTGCGTCGCTGCGGTCCGGTCCCAGGTCGACGGGCACGTGCACCTTCCGCCGACCACTGGCGATAACATCGATGTACTGTAGAGACCTCACGCCCCACGTGTTGAGCAATTCGGCGGTACGTCCACCCGGCCTCCCGCATGCCCACTGTACGCCCTCGCTCAAAGTCCGTCAACTGCACATACGGTTCACGTCCACGCTGTCGCGGCATGCTACCAGTGTTAAAGACTGCGATGGAGCTCCGTATGCCACGGCAAACTGGCTGACACTGACGGCGGCGGTGCACAAATGCTGCGCAGCTAGCGCCATTCGACGGCCAACACCGCGGTTCCTGGTGTGTCCGCTGTGCCGTGCGTGTGATCATTGCTTGTACAGCCCTCTCGCAGTGCCCGGAGCAAGTATGGTCGGTCTGACACACCGGTGTCAATGTGTTCTTTTTTCCATTTCCAGGAGTGTATATAATTTATTCAATTCCGAAGACTACAATTATTTTTAATTTTTTTTTTTGAAATGTGTTCTACATGGGCGTGACCCACTGTGGCGCTGTTAAACTGCTGTCAAATGGTGTTATTATTAACGTCCGTGTTCATCAGGTACATTTTAGTGATATGAGATAAAGTATGTGTTGTGGCTAACCTGTGATGGTTCAATATATATCGCTGGTGTGATTGTCGATTGTTTCATGTTTATTTACTCTGTCGTTATCTCGAAAATATTCGTAATTAATTCTGTTTCTTGAGTCTCTGTTTTGTTGAAGTATAATAATGAGTAAAAGTAAAGTTATTAGAAATCCCCTGAAGGCTTTTAAGAAAAGGAGAAATGTTGGAAAGCCAAAGGTATGTGTTATTACTGTAAACAATAAAGGCGATAACCAAGTGAGTGAACCTAACCTCTCAAATACACCTGCCCATAGCAGTCAGAGTGGGAAAGAAAATACTTCACAGAAGATGCTTGGTTCAATGAGTGAAAACTATGAATGTTTTATGGGCGAATCGGATGTGAATGAAATATTTGATATGTCGGTTCTCAAAGGAATTTTTTCAAATTGTGTAAGATGTATTCATTGTAGTGAAGTTGGTCTGGAACTCTCCATAATAAAGCACGTGGGACTTGCTAGTGAAATACAACTTAAATGTGATAAGTGTTCATACATGATCACCTTTTGGAACAGTGTTGCAGTAACTGCAACTGAAGAAAATGGTAGCAAAATCTACGAACACAACAACGAGCGATGCTTGCTTTAGACAAGGAACGCCTTCGGGCTGCAGACAGGGCTGTAAAGAGTCTAGAAATACAAGCAAGAGTAAACAGGAGGAGGAACAAGAGGAAGCTGGAGGAGGAGTTTGCAGAGGATGAAGATAATCCATCCTATGGACCTGGAATGCACTAAAAAGTTAATCCAATATTTGTCGCTCGAGTCCCAAAACTTTTATTTTCTCATACTAATTACATGTTTTCTAAGGATCTTCCAAACATATTTGTTTCAAACTTTCAGTAAATGTTACACAGTACCTTCTGCATAATTTAACACAGCCTTTTTCCAAAAAACTGTATATTTTTGAATATATAAATAAAAAATTGCAAAAAAATGTTGTGAATTTTCATTACAATTTAAAAAAATCATCTTTAATAACTGAACTAAAATTTTGTAAAATCCCTGTGTTAAGTTGTAGCCCATATTCCAATAAATAATCTGTAAAAAGTTGAACTTCCTACCTCAAATACTTTGTGAGGAAAGATGTAATTTATAAGCGTTATTTTAACATTGGAAGTATAGGGCGTTCTGGAGCCCCTTAAGACGAACGATCAACCTGCCTTCACTAGTTGTTTTTCTTTTCATTTGCTTCTAACAGACCGAAAATTCCAGACTGACCTGTATTACTACCGTTCTGTACGCCATTTCGCCGGCGGTGGTGGCCGAGCGGTTCTAGGAGCTTCAGTCTGGAACCGCGCGACCGCTACGGTCGCAGGCTCGAATCCTGCCTCGGGCATGGGTGTGTGTGATGTCCTTAGGTTAGTTAGGTTTAAGTAGTTCTAAGTTCTAGGGGACTGATGACCTCAGATGTTAAGTTCCATAGTGCTCAGAGCCATTTGAACCAGTATGCCATTTCTTTGAAGTGTCTTGTAATCTCCACTGTGTGAGATCACATGCTAATATTATCAGCTGAATATGATAATATTTCGTAGAGCATGACAAAGTTAACACCCTAGCGTGAGGATTATTACGAGGTGTGTTCACAAAGTAAGGTGACTTTATATTTTTATGAAAAAATATTTATTTATTCATCATTATTCAAGATGTCCCTTCAAAGTAATACTCCTCAAATACAATACAATTGTGCCAACTCTTCTTCCAATACTCGAAGCACGTCTCATAAGCAGTTTTTGTACAGCCTTGAGTACTTCCAGCGATGCTGCTTTCATTTCCTCCGTCGTTGAAAATCTTCGTCCTTTCATAGGTCTCTTCAGTTTTGGGAACAGTAAAAAATCGCAGGGAGCCAAATCCGGTGTATATGGTGGATGAGGCATAACTGTCGTGTTGTTTTTGGCCAAAAAATCTCTTATAAGCGACGATGGATGAGCAGGTGCATTGTCGTGAAGCAAAAGCATTGTCGGAAGTTCCATGCGGCTTTTCGCGGATGATGCTGTAGTATACAGAGAAGTTGCAGCATTAGAAAATTGTAGCGAAATGCAGGAAGATCTGCAGCGGATAGGCACTTGGTGCAGGGAGTGGCAACTGACCCTTAACATAGACAAATGTAATGTATTGCGAATATATAGAAAGAAGGATCCTTTATTGCATGATTATATGATAGCGGAACAAACACTGGTAGCAGTTACTTCTGTAAAATATCTGGGAGTATGCGTGCGGAACGATTTGAAGTGGAATGATCATATAAAATTAATTGTTGGTAAGGCGGGTACCAGGTTGAGATTCATTGGGAGAGTGCTTAGAAAATGTAGTCCATCAACAAAGGAGGTGGCTTACAAAACACTTGTTCGACCTATACTTGAGTATTGCTCATCAGTGTGGGATCCGTACCAGATCGGTCTGACGGAGGAGATAGAGAAGATCCAAAGAAGAGCGGCGCGTTTCGTCACAGGGTTATTTGGTAACCGTGATAGCGTTACGGAGATGTTTAATAAACTCAAGTGGCAGACTCTGCAAGAGAGGCGCTCTGCATCGCGGTGTAGCTTGCTCGCCAGGTTTCGAGAGGGTGCGTTTCTGGATGAGGTATCGAATATATTGCTTCCCCCCACTTATACCTCCCGAGGAGATCACGAATGTAAAATTAGATTAGAGCGCGCACGGAGGCTTTCAGACAGTCGTTCTTCCCGCGAGCCATACGCGACTGGAACAGAAAATGGAGGTAATGACAGTGGCACGTAAATTGCCCTCCGCCACACACCGTTGGGTGGCTTGCGGAGTGTAAATGTAGATGTAGATGTAGATGAATTGTTTTTCCACAGTTCCGGAATTTTTGAGTATTGCTTCTCGCTCGCATAACGTGATGGTAATACTTGTTATTAACCTACGACCTTGAGGCAAAAATTCATGATGCACTGCGCCACGGTGATAATATTCTTCTCGTGTGTTTGCCGGATTATAACGTTGACACAATATTTCCGCGGTCCAACTGGCCGCCATCTTTAGGTGAGCGCGGAAATATTGTGTCAAGATAACGTTATGATCCGGCTGCACACCCGAGAAGAATATTATCAATTATTGAGCCGCGAAAGCCTTCGTACTTCCGTCAAGGTAATTGAAAAAAAGCAATGAGAAAAACTTTGACATTTGATGGAACTTGGCGTGCTTTTTTCGGTCTTGGCTCCTCGGGGCGCTGCCATTGGGACTATTGGGCTTTGGTTTCGACGTCATAACCGTAAACCCACGTCTCGTTACCAGTTGTGATTCTTTTGAGCAAATCAGAATCAACACTGACGTCATTCAAGAGCTCCTGAGCGATGCTCATGCGACGGCTCTTCTGATCAAAATTGAGAAGTTGTGGAACAAACTTCACTGACACACGCCTCATACCCAAAACATTCGAAAAAATAGCATGACAGCAGGGGCCGACCGATACGCTAACATCCTCAGCAACTTCTCTTACGGTAATTCGACGATTTCCAAAAACAATTTTCTTCAAAGTTTCGACGTTATCATCTGTTGTTGATGTTCTGGGACGTCCAGAGCACTGTTCGTCATTGGCATCTTCTCGCCATCTTGGAAGAGCTTGTACCACCTGCAAACTTTTTTTACTTAGAGTAGACTCACCGTATGCCCACTGCCAACATTTCAAGTGTTTTAGAGCTCTTGATTCTACTTTTCAGACAAAATTTGATGACAATCCTTTGCTCCATTTTTTATGATTATCGAAAATCGCCGACCACACTAAAACATGTCTAACCTTTCTATCTGTCAAAAACAAACGAAACTGTGAACATATGTTCGGGACATGTGTACAACATAACAAAAAGAGATCGATAATCGAATGTACGTTGCCCGCCCAAGTTGAAAAGTCACCTTACTTTTTGAACAACCTTCGTATTATGTTTGGCTTATCAACGGAAGTTTTTTTGCTACAAGATAAAGTTAATACCCTAACATGCAATCGCTGTAGTATCCGGGTAACTTTCAAAGCATAGCAACCCTTGTTTCTTACCTATACGAATTTCTTAATCGGAGTGACATATTGTTGTTGCTGATGATAGCAGAAGATGGCAACGTTTTGAACTGAAAGATGAAGTTATTATCCAGAATTGGTCGCTGTAATGTTTGGCTGCCTTTTCATCGCCTTTCGAGACGACGTGGTAATGAATTTAAATGTAAGACTACTGTTGTTTACAATACTGCAGAGCCTCTATTATTTCGAAATAGGATGAAAAATTAATTCGGTCACTGTGGTGACTACAAACATTCTGAAATATAGCAAAGGTATTCGCAATTGCGAATATGGACAACCATCGCTGTAAATTGGAATGACGACAGTGAAAATATGTGCCGAACCGGGACTCGAACCAGAATTTCTCGGTTATCGCGAGCGGTCACCTTACCATTTGGCAACTCGAGCATGGCTCACGCCTCAACCCAAACATCCATATGTCGTCAACCATGTATTTTTCCGTCGGCACCAGTCAAACAACTTAGAAATACGAGTAAAATGTCTCCCCTGTACGGGTATGTACGAGGGTTGAATGAAAAGTAATGTCTCCACCTTCGTTAATTGGGTTTGGATGGGAATATTTTAATAGATCAAACGCAGAAACAATCCTTAGAATGTGATCTTTGATTAGCAATATTCACTTTTCCACATAATCACCGGCCAATTGGATGCATCTTGGCCAACGATGAACAAGTTTTCTGAAGCCGTCACGGATAAAGTCGACACTCTGTTTCCGCAACCACAGTCTCACATTTCTCTCACCGTCTTCATCAGAAGCATAATGTTGACCCCGCAGATCGTCTTTCCCCGTAGGGCACACATTTTCATGAAATGATAATTAAATCAAGACCCTAGGCCATCGAAAGGCGTTGATAAATCAACGGTGACTGTTGAAAATGTGTGCGCCGATCGGAACTCGAACCCGGGATCTCCTGCTTACATGGCAGACGCTCTATCCGTCTGAGCCACCGAGAGCACAGAGGATAGTGCGACTGTAGGAATTTATCCCTTGCACGCTCCCCGTGAAACGCACATTCCCAACTTGATGTCTACACACTACATTTGTAGTTCTCCAGCTCGTACAGAGTGCATAAATTCCTTTAGAAAAAAATTCTTTTGGTAGTCCGCGCAACCACTCATGCACCGAGTGGCGTACCTCTTCATCAGAGGCGTGTGGGATTAGCCGAGCGGTCTAAGGCGCTACAGTCATGGAATGTGCGGCTGATTCCGGCATAGGTTCGAGTCCTCCCTCGGGCATGGGTGCGTGTGTTTGTCAAATGGTTCAAATGGCTCTGAGCACTATGGGACTTAACTTCTGAGGTCATTAGTCCCCTAGAACTTAGAACTACTTAAATCTAACTAACCTAAGGATATCACACACATCCATGCCCGAGGCAGGATTCGAACCTGCGACCGTAGCGGTCGCACGGTTCCAGGCTGTAGCGCCTAGGACCGCTCGGCCACTCCGGCCGGGTGTGTTTGTCCTCAGGATAATTTAGGTTAAGTAGTGTGTTAGCTTAGGGACTGATGACCTTAGCAGTTAAGTCCCATAAACATGCTGCAATGTCATTCAGAGTCACTCAGCGGTTTTCAAAAAATGGTTCAAATGACTCTGAGCACTATGGGACTCAACTGCTGAGGTCATTAGTCCCCTAGAACTTAGAACTAGTTAAACCTAACCAACCTAAGGACATCACAAACATCCATGCCCGAGGCAGGATTCGAACCTGCGACCGTAGCGGTCTTGAGGTTCCAGACTGCAGCGCCTTTAACCGCACGGCCACTTCGGCCGGCCAGCGGTTTTCCTTCACTATGGCTCCAACTGCTGCAATGTTCTGTGGAGTCACAGCTCGTTGTGCCTGACCTGGACGAGGAGCATCTTCCAGTGAAGTCACACCATTTGCAAACTTCCTACTCCATTCGTAGAATTGCTGCTGTGACAAACATGCATCACCGTACTGAACATTCATTCGTCGATGAATTTCAATAGGTTTCACACCTTCACTACGCAAAAACTGAAAAACAGAAAGCTGTTCTTCCCTGGTGCAAGTCGCAACTGAGGCGGCCATCTTTATACTGATACTGCGACGGCGTGTATGCATCTGTACGATGCTGCCACCTACAGAGCATTCTGCACGCTGTTTGTAGCACGCTTACCAATTTACAGGATAACGGCGGCGAATTTCGATTTGTTACTACAAATTTAAGGTTTTCATTTGACTCACTCTCGTACAAATTTTCACTGTCGTCATCCCATTACACAGCTGATGGCTGTTCATATTGGCAATTGCAAACACATTCGTTGCATACAATATTTTTTACTCTGTGAGTCTAGCCAGAAAGTGCACTTTATGCTGTCACTTAGGCCAGCAGTATTCTTCATGTGTATTTTGCAATGTTTATTTTGATGAATTTAATACAAGATGCATGGATCAAACTATGCTCATCTACTAATCCATAATTTATTTCACTAGTGCTAATAGATGAGTCGCGTGTACTTTAATAAATAATACAGAAAATTTACGTATAGAAATGTTTTATTTGGTGAAGCATTGGGCTATACCGGAGATCTACGCAAAAGGTAGCGGCAACCGCTCAGGAACCTCGGGTACGCGTGTAGCCTAGATGGCCCCTGCACGGCACAGTAACGCGAGCTCTCCGTGCCGCAGTCACGACTGGACAACAGGCGGCGCGGCGGCAAGAGCGCTGGCGGAGGGCGCCACTTTCGAGGGACCTATTCGCGTCCGTACAACGCGTGACAAGAAAAATCACGAGTACTCCGCCGCCGGCAGCTATAAAGGCAAGCGCAAGGGGTAAACGAACTGGCTCTGACAGCCTCTCGGACGCTGTCGAATCCCATCATAGCCAACGACGTCGCTCTTTTCAGCTTTCGTCGTTGCGTCCTGTGTGGACTTGAATTGTGTTAAGGACAGACTTTTTCTGTTCCTATGTTGAACCTAATCAGGACAGCATTCTTGGGAGTAGGATTATTTCTCTGAAAGTGTATTTTCCTACGACGCGCCTTGTGGTGTTACTACATACTAGTAACAGTCAGGCAACTTTTAGATAACAGCTCTGTCAAACCTCTGTACGATTATCTAGTGAAAACACTATGTTCTGTTCCTTTTGCTCTTACCGTCGAAGCAGACGTATTTCGCTGTCAATAAACTTGTTAAAACTTGATCATTGTTTTCCCTCGCATTGTCCTTGCAAAGTGTGTGCACAGTAACCGAACTTTAGTTATCAACAAGTTCTGCTTAACGAATAACTGTGTGTGAACCGTGCTGCGGCTCGTATTGATGCCGTGTGTAGGTTTCTGCCAGACTGTATCGTTTAGTTGGCATGGTAGCGTTGTTTGTCTTTTTCTCGTGTTCACTGGCGCCACTCGGTTTCGTAGGCGTTGCCTGTCCGCTAGTGGCAGCAGTGGCGCTTATCGATATGTAGTTCTGCTGCCCTATCTTTGGGGTGACCTTGGGCTTCTTCTGTGTGGCGTGAGTGGAGTTCGGTTGGGGACGCAGGAGCAGCGAGGTCCGTGCAGAGCGACAACACGCTGGGACTGCTGGCGGCGTGTATGGACTGCCGGATCGAAGGGCAGAGGACACGACGGTGCACGACCTCGTTGAAACCGGATCATGCATTTTTAAGTTGAGTGCATTGCAATTCGCGTAGAAAAACCTCCACCATTGTGAAATATCGCGATTCTCCAGTGACTTGGGTTCGTGTTGCTGCTCGTAGTGTCGCCGAGGCGAAAAGCAGATTTTCTCTCAGTTGTTCTGCCACTAATGCTGCTGAGTCGGGAAGTCGGTAAAAGGAGCCAATTATTAACGTAGCTCGGTTGTTGAGTGTAACCTCCACCCATAATAATTCACAGGAACTATCCACTTCTACTTCACTACAGGATAAACTACTACTAACAGAGACAAACACGCCACTACCGGTTGCTTGCAATCTATCCTTTCTAAACACCGTCTGTGACTTTGTAAAAATTTCGGCAGAATTTATCTCTGGCTTCAGCCAGCTTACCGTACCTACAACGATTTCAGCTTCGGTGCTTTCTATCAGCGCTTGAAGCTCCCGTACTTTACCAATGCAGCTTCGACAGTTTACAATTTCAATACCGATTGCTGCTTGGTCCCCGCATGTCCTGACTTTGCCCCGCACACTTTGAGGCTGTTGCCCTTTCTGTACTTGCCCGAGGCCATCTAACCTAAAAAACCGCTCAGCCCACGCCACACAACCACTGCTATCCGTGTAGCTGCCTGCTGCGTGTAGTGGACTCCTGACCTATCCAGCGGAACCCGAAGCCCCAACACCCTATGGCGCAAATCGAGGAATCTGCAGCCCACACGGTCGCAGAACCGTCTCAGCCTCTGATTCAGACCCTCCACTCGGCTCTGTACCAAAGGTCCGCAGTCAGTCCTGTCGACGATGCTGCAGATGGTGAGCTCTGCTTTCATCCTGCTAGCGAGACTGGCAGTCTCCACCAAATCAGATATCCGCCGGAAGCGAGAGAGGATTTCCTCCGATCCATAGCGACACACATCATTGGTGCCGACATGGGCGACCACCTACAGATGGGTGCACCCTGTACCCTTCATGGCATCCGAAAGGACCCTTTCCTCATCTGGAATGACTCCCCCCGGTATGCACACGGAGTGCACATTAGTTTTCTTCCCCTCTCTTCTTGCCTAAACTATTTATCGTCAACGTTTCACTTCCATACATGCCTACACTCCATACAAATACTTTCAGAAACGACTTCCTGACACTTAAATCTATACTCGATGTTAACACGCTTCTCTTCTTCTGAAACGCTTTCCTTCCCATTGCCAGTCTACATTTTATATCTTCTCTACTTCGACCATCATCAGTTATTTTGCTCCATGAATAGCAAAACTCATTTACTACTTTAAGTGTCTCATTTCCTAATCTAATTGCCTCAGCATCACCCGAGTTAATTCGAATACATTCCATTATCCTCGTTTTGCTTTTGTTGATGTTCATTTTATACCTTCCTTTCAAGACACTGTCCATTCCGTGCAACTGCTCTTCCAGGTCCTTTGCTGTCTCTGACAGAATTACAATATCATCGGCGAACCTCAAAGTTTTTATTTCTTCTCCATGGATTTTAATTCCTACTGCGAATATTTCTTTTGTTTCCTTTACTGCTTGCTCAATATACAGATTGAATAACATCGGGGATAGGCTACAACCCTGCCTCACTCCCTTCCAAACCACTGCTTCTCTTTCGCGCCCCTCGACTCTTATGCCATCTGGTTTCTGTACAAATTGTTAATAGCCTTTCGCTCCCTGTACATTAAGAATTTGAAAGAGAGTATTCCAGTCAACATTGTCAAAAGCTTTCTCTAAGTCTATAAATGCTAGAAACATGCTCACGGTCAAATATTTAATACTTCAACTCATTTGAAAAGCAATCCGACGTCTGAAGCTGCTTTGCACATTTCACGATGACGACGATGTTTGGTTCGGGAGGCGCTCAACTGCGTGGTTTTCAGCGCCCGTACAAATTCCCAACGTTTTCTCAGTCCAGTCTCCCCACGTGCATGAATGATGATGAAATGATGAGGACAACACAAACACCCAGTCATCTCGAGGCAGGTGAAAATCCCAGACCCGCAAGGAATACAACCCGGGACCTCGTGCTCGGGAAGCGAGAACGCGACCGCGAAACCACGAGCTGCGGACTACACACTGGAGTTCGATTCTTTAACGAATCGGTGATGGGGGGGGGGGGCTTACTGATAAAAGATAACAACCACTGAGCCTCGATCTCTCAAAGCAAGCAGCACGCCAAGCAATAATATTATATTCGAAAGGTAAATCTGTCCATAAACAGTTGCAAGTTTACGTAAATTGCGGTCAGTGTGTACGTTAGTTATTAGGATAACCAAAGATTATGTTTAATCTCCGACTGCCGGATGATGTCACCCACCACAGGAGCTCTACGTCACGGCTCAAGGCCAACGTGTGGTATCGAAGGCTCAAGTTGAGCCCAAACGAGAGGCGCTTCGCTCCACACAGCGTGGAGGAGCGCCAGTGGCGGTACTGGCATTAGCTGAGAGCAGGAAAGCCGGAAGCGTACCGGTGCTGCACCACTGAGCTCCCTTCTCTTATCGTGGCTGGCAGTGACCTTTCAGGAGTCGGGAAGTGGTCGCTGGATGTCTGTGTGTAGCGCGCGCAAGGACGGCGGCGCTGAGGTGAACACGGCGTAGCCTCAGTCAGCTCCATTAACCGCCTGTGCGTGTGGCGGCTACAGATAATACTTCTCTAGTCGGCCTCCGTCAGCACTAGTCGCCGTCGCCGCGTCTTATTAACTTGAGGTCGCGGGTTCTCGTCTCGGACGTGTGCGTGAGCTCTAAATGTGCTGTCACTGGGTTAAGACACAACGTCACGTAAGGCTCCACTTGCTTGTGTGAGTTTCGTTGGTACAATTGTTGTCGGCTCATCAGTAATAAGATAAATGTAGCAACAGAGCGGACCCTCAGACTTTCGGAAAAATATCAACCAACCAGCCCCAAGACAGCAAGAGCAGGTCAGTGTGAAAACTATGGTACAATTAGCTTAAGAGATTCTGCATCAAAGTTGGTGACAACAGTAGTATACAGAAGAATGGAAAAGAATACTGAGAATCTGTTAGATGACGAGAAATTTGTCTTTAGGTAAGATAAAGGGTACCAGTGAGATAGTTCGGATGTTTGCCCTTGGAAATGAAAGCGACATAAGAAAAATGAAGACGTAGTAAAAACTGTTCGACTACGTAAAATGGTGCAAGATGATCGAAATTCTCAGACAAGTAAGTCTCATCTACAAAAGAAGACGGATAATTACGTACACTCCTGGAAATTGAAATAAGAACACCGTGAATTCATTGTCCCAGGAAGGGGAAACTTTATTGACACATTCCTGGGGTCAGATACATCACATGATCACACTGACAGAACCACAGGCACATAGACACAGGCAACAGAGCATGCACAATGTCGGCACTAGTACAGTGTATATCCACCTTTCGCAGCAATGCAGGCTGCTATTCTCCCATGGAGACGATCGTAGAGATGCTGGATGTAGTCCTGTGGAACGGCTTGCCATGCCATTTCCACCTGGCGCCTCAGTTGGACCAGCGTTCGTGCTGGACGTGCAGAACGCGTGAGACGACGCTTCATCCAGTCCCAAACATGCTCAATGGGGGACAGATCCGGAGATCTTGCTGGCCAGGGTAGTTGACTTACACCTTCTAGAGCACGTTGGGTGGCACGGGATACATGCGGACGTGCATTGTCCTGTTGGAACAGCAAGTTCCCTTGCCGGTCTAGGAATGGTAGAACGATGGGTTCGATGAGGGTTTGGATGTACCGTGCACTATTCAGTGTCCCCTCGACGATCACCAGTGGTGTACGGCCAGTGTAGGAGATCGCTCCCCACAGCAACAGTGTCCCTAATGTGCTGGGAAGTGGCGGTGCGGTCCCCTGCGGCACTGCGTAGGATCCTACGGTCTTGGCGTGCATCCGTGCGTCGCTGCGGACCGGTCCCAGGTCGACGGGCACGTGCACCTTCCGCCGACCACTGGCGACAACATCGATGTACTGTGGAGACCTCACGCCCCACGTGTTGAGCAATTCGGCGGTACGTCCACCCGGCCTCCCGCATGCCCACTATACGCCCTCGCTCAAAGTCCGTCAACTGCACATACGGTTCACGTCCACGCTGTCGCGGCATGCTACCAGTGTTAAAGACTGCGATGGAGCTCCGTATGCCACGGCAAACTGGCTGACACTGACGGCGGCGGTGCACAAATGCTGCGCAGCTAGCGCCATTCGACGGCCAAGACCGCGGTTCCTGGTGTGTCCGCTGTGCCGTGCGTGTGATCATTGCTTGTACAGCCCTCTCGCAGTGTCCGGAGCAAGTATGGTGGGTCTGACACACCGGTGTCAATGTGTTCTTTTTTCCATTTCCAGGAGTGTATAATATATGTACGAACAAGAAAGGAACAATAAGAATAGAAGACCGAGAAGGAAGTGCTCGGATTGGCAGAACACTTATTTGGTGCAACACGTCTGTTAAAGATATACTGCCTACACTATCTCAGTCCGTCCTCTGCTAGAGCAGTGCTGTGCGCTATGGGATCCTCACCAGATGTGATTCATGGAGGATATCGAAAGAGTTCAAACTAGGGCAGCTCCTTTTGTGTTATCGTGAAATAGGGGAGACAAAAATGGTTCAAATGGCTCTGAGCACTATGGGACTTAACTTCTGAGGTCATCAATCCCCTAGAACTTAGAACTACTTCAACCTAACTAACCTAAGGACATCACGCACATCCATGCCCAAGGCAGGATTCGAACCTGCGACCGTAGCGGTCGCGCGGTTCCAGACTGAAGCGCGTAGAACCGCTCGGCCACTGGACGGCTAGCGGAGACAGTGTCACGGATATGATAAGCCAGTTAGGGTGGCAATCATCAAAACAAAAGGTATTTTTCATTACGGCGAGAAACGGAAAACTTTTTGTTGACACTCATCTACATAGGAAGAAACGATTATTGCAATAAAATAAAATATCAGAGCTCCCACGGAAAGATTTAAATGTTCGTTTTTCCCTCGCGCTGTTAAGAGAGCGGAACGGTAGAGAAATAGAGTGAAACTGTTTCAATGAACCTTCTGCCAGGCACTTGAGTGAGAAATGCAAAGTATTCATGTAGATGTAGATGCAGACACAGAGTAAACAGAAACAGTGTAAGACTGGGATGCAGTCTTTCGCCCCTACTGTACAATCTGTCCATCGAAGCAGCAATGACGGAAATAAAAGACAAGGTTACGAGTGGGATTAAAATTCAGGGTGAAAGGATAGAAAAGAAAGACAAAAATAATTAAGAGTAGCAAAAGCTAGCTAACGATAAACATAATGGGAAAAGTGGGGACCACGAGGTATACTAAGTTAAGGAATTGTGCTACATGGGAAGTAAAATAACAAAAGGTTGAGATAGGATGGGGGGCATGTCTTTAGCTGTGGAATAAATTTCTGACAATATGTTTGGAGCACAACGTTGTATGGTAGTGAATTTTGGACCAATAGAGAGGGGGGGGGGGGGATTTGAGAAGAAGAAAATCGAAGCGCTATGAGTATGATGCGGTAGAAGAATGCCGAAACTTAGGAGAACTGATAAGAAATGTGTGTATTGATTTAATTACATGATGTATGTATAGCCACCTCGGCTATACATACATCCTGTAATTAAACCAATTAACGCACGGTTCCTTGACCTCAGCCAATAAAAATGTTTAAAATTTCAAGTATGTGAATAGAAATACTTGGGAAACAACGAGAAGAAGGGGCAGGAAGATAGAGCACGTGTTAAGATATCAGGGAATACCTTCCATGGCACTACGTTAAGAATATATGGTAAAAGCTATTGGGGAAGACCGATACTGGAGTGTATCCAACAAACATGTGAGAACGTGACTTGACGTGCTGCTCTGAAATGAAGAGGTTGGCACAGGAGCCCAAATCGTGGCGGGCCCCATCAAACCAGTCAGATGACAAATAAAAAAAGAAACACAGGAGAAAAGCAACAGAACTAAGCAGCCTACCAATTTCTAATACTCTGCTTTCTATGCAATTAAGTACAGGATAGTATGTAAGATGACATGATGCTGAAACTCTGTTTCCTTTTACTACGTTTATTTTTGTGCAGAATCACACATGAGAGATATGGACACATTCATAAGTGACGGTGTAGATGTGGAACAATGAGAACTTGCTCCACAAAGGGACATTATTTCTGCGTGCGAGGAACAGTTATTGAAAAACAGGTTAATTGTAAAATATACTGGAGGAAGCTCTCTAATGAAACAACGAAAACTACGATATTTATGATTACTGTTTTTTTCCTTTTTTTTGACATTGTCGTAATGAAATGTAACTAGCGGTTCACGTAGTGTTCTGAAACCGGTTAGAGGTAAAGGTAATCTCTGTAACGAACTATAGTTGTTATGTCGTAGTAAAACGCTATGTGGTAGATCTCAATAAAATTTTTTATGTGAAGGGATGCGATGAATAATTTTTGTTACGTACGAAGAGCGAAAATATTTTTTAATTCATCTACGGTGGACATAATTTACAAGTGGATCTGTGCAGTTCCATCTCGCTGAGTCCCACGGACATATTTCTTCGTTTCAATTTGCATGAAATTTAAAAGTTTTAATTGAATTTATGGATTTATTACGAGTTTTCTTTTTGATTACTTTCAGAAACATTAATGAGCCAAATATGATAAACTGCGTGATTATAACGGTCATATTGGTCCCTTTTAGAGTACGAAAAAGTTTTAAATCTTTTTTTCCTCATAAAGCATACTAAATGGAAAATTTGTTAGTCTGGTAAAAAGAGAAGACAATTCTTCTAGTTTTTGAGACAATTTTTAATCTTTTTTTCTCTCATAAAGCATACTAAATGGAAAATTTGTTAGTCGGGTAAAAAGAGAAGACAATTGTTTTAGTTTGTGAGACAAGTGCGCTTGCTGTGAAGTTATGCCAATTGTGGCAATATTTTTTTGTTTATGCAGCAAGGCTGGCACCACTCTCGGTCCATGAGTCGCGGTGAGTCGCTGGGTAGAGATGGTGTATTCTGCCTCTGGAAAAAACAGTGATAGGTGGCAGCTTGGAACGATGCCGGCCGGGGGGAGGGGGGGGGGGGGGGTTAGGGGTGAAACTCATACAGCGACTTCCGGTAACAGGACGTTGGGTCGCGGCCAGGCGATTTGGAGCACTTCAAGTTCATCAGTCCTTCATAATCCCGTCCCCTTATTACGTGATTTAAAGTCTCCCGCATTTGTTTTTGTTTTGCAGTAAACAGAAGCTGGTCTCATCGTATTGCACTCTGAATTGCATTGCAAATAGGTTACTCCTATTCTACTTGATTTCTGCTCGCATCCGTAATACTGGGCGGAGTAAATGATTCCACATTCCTTATTGTTTCATATGCAACAGAAGCTGGTTTCGTAGAATAGTGTTGGGTGAACATGCGAATATTCGTTAATGCTTACTAATCCGGGTTTCAACTGCTCGATTTAAAAACTCTATTTATGTTAGCATCCATTTTTCGCACTTCCTCGCTTTTAATGGAGAACTCCATGTTAGAATATTTTGACACAATTGATATTCAACTTTATTACGACTTGTTGCGGAATGAGGATGCAATTTCGCTTCGAAAAGTTTCGCTTGTTGCCAATGAATGCCATGCATTTCACAGCGATTTGCAGAGTGTGGATCTACATGAAGAAGAGTATGCTTTGTAGTCTTGGTGACTGGAGCATTCTTCCTTGAAAATGTTAAAAATGCAACAGTAGTTACGCAAACGTGTTCACACGCTATTAGCAGGTACTACAACAATACATTTTACACAGTTCATTGAATACTGCGTGGGTTGAAGCCCGATCAACAGGGACTTACATGGTTTGAGCGAAAATAATAGTGCATTGAGAATGGCTAGTTTCTAGCCGAAATCTAGATTTGAATAATAAAATTTAGGAAGGACGACTGATTGCTGGAAATTTACAAGTCAATATAACAGTCGCTCAGTGCAACCGCTTTCCGAATGGAAGGTAACCTGATTATTTTTGTGTATTTGTAATTTGTAAAACAATCACTCGGCCCCAGCCTTCTAGCCCACTGCCCAGTACCACCGTAGAAAGTAAGAATAATCACTGTTTGAGTGTAGGACTTATGGCTAGAACAGTACCGTGTTTTAATAATAAAAAAAAATAATGGAAATTCAGCTGAAAATATTTTGACAGGCAACGATAGTAGACAAAAAACTGAAAATAATTCGATCTGGGAACGTTTAGCCAGCAGCTACTGTTGTATTTAAATTAGGATTTCATGCTACCGCATGTTAGGCAGACGAAGTGGTACATTCTGGATATTGTTACAACTTCCCTTTTTGTAGGAGTACTATTTTGGTCAAACAGTTGATTGAGACTTAAAAATCATAAGCCGAAACAAAACATAGCCTATGTTGCCTCACTGACGTCTATTTAGTGAGTGCTGGCGCTACCAGATTACTAATGATGTTAAGCTGACCGCTACAAATTGGCACACAACAGCTAACAAAACTTGTTGTTACGGACATACAGCCTATGGTTGGTTTGGAGCAGTTGTTCATCACTGTTCATCTCTGCCTAACTACTGTACTGTATATCTTCACCTAGAGTTGCACATCCCCTTTGCTGCAGTTTTCAGCAACTTCCTGTGTCGTAATGTATGCAACAGCCATCGTACCTCTACAATTACTGTGTCCTTTATTACGCATTTGCTCCTCACTGACTCGCTGCAGGTCATCCCTCAGTCCTTACTTTACTAGTCTGTATTATCTTGAACAGTCTCTCGCATTTGAAAGTCTAGATCGTTTCATTTGCTTTTTTTCTCTTTTGTCCATGTTTTGCACCCACACAGGCTGGTTTTTCATTCTTCTTATCCCGGTCTCAGAGTTTCTTTTACACGAAGTCCTATTGCCACGTTCGACCTTTTCTATTATGTCTTTCTTTAATCTTCGAAGCGCAGGCGGTGTCGCTAAACACTCACATTCCGGACGGCGGCAATTAGAATCCCCATCCGGCTATCCAAATGTAGGTTTTCCACCTTTTACCCTTAATCGTCTAAAGCACATGGAGCGATGGTTCCTTCGAAAAAGGCAAGGCCGATTTCGTGCCTTATGCTTCCCCAGTACCAGCTTGTGCCCCGTCTTTGATGACCGACCTAATTGTACATGGCACGATAAACTCTACTTATTCTACCTCCGAGATCCATTTCATGAAGAGTCGGCAGTATGTCCTACAGCTGTGTGTACAAACGCCGTAAGAAAATTTGGCCAGGTGGGAGTAGCATTCCGGCTCTGGGGGTTCTGTACACACATAATTATGCATATATTATTCCCACTCTGGGAATCGGGAACCTCGAAGGTTTTTGCCTGTCATTGACACTGATACTGTCAAGATATCGATAACTGGAATTCCAAGACTTTCGAGAACATTTGAAATTTTAATTTTCTAACCGCTCCCCACTTGCACACTAACGGTGCTTTGTAAAGAAGGAAAGTAACTTTATTTTATAAAATTTATAAAGCAGAGTTACAAAAACCTAGAGCACATAATAGTAGTTAGTTATCAAATACTTGTCAAAATTTTATGAAAAGTCAACGAAAATGTGTTTAAGACCCCTACTGCCTACCGCCCACCATGGAAGTGGGTGTAGGGACTAGGTTGACTACCACTGCCTTATATGTTTTAATGAGTGACGTTCAGACTATAAAAATACGACATAGATGGCCATATCTTTTAATTTCAATGACTTAGAAGCTTAACTTTTTACACTACCAAATCAATACAGACCTTAGTATGTTTATTATTTTATTCGTGGCTATAATTTTCAGTAACTGAAGTATTATTTTTTCAAGATAAATTCCAGTCATCAGCTGCAAATAAATTTTTATTATCCTTACCTGTTTCGACAAAATTTGCCGAACCGTCTTTAAAACAATCATATACAATATTTCTCAACATACCACGGCGTTATTTTTCAACGAAGGGGAAGCTAGAGTAAGTTGGTATATGGCGCTAGTTCGCACACAGCGTCTATTTCTTGCTACCATGGGGTACGAATACTGGCATCGTGCTGGTGGAGAGTGTATGTAAAGGTGCACTATCCATCATAGCTTCTGTCTGCCTGAAAGGGTCACGAACGAAGAACTCCTGTTTCATCGCGTTTTTGACAACTGAGTAAATTTTTTCGTTGTAAATTGTTTTGTCCTGGTGAACCTTTAGATCGAATTGAGGCGCTACTGAAAGAGTGGTTAACTGTGGTTGCACGTATATATGATAACGTTTTGTTTCTGATTTCTGGACTTGTGTGGAATCCATTTCGGTTTTGATATCATCATAGGGCTTGTTGGTATAGTTAGGTATTGGATCAGTTTTCGTAACTGTGCCAACTCGCCCAACATCTGTACCAATTAAACCCTTACTCTTCATTAAAAAGAATCCAATTCGTATGAAAAAGTCTAACAAGTCAAAAAAAAAAGTACTTCCGAAAAAACGTCGATATGAATCTTCTTCTATGGGTTGCGATGACGGCATGTCTGACATTAACTATATCGGAAATGACGACAGCTTGGCTTTTCTTAATGATAGTCCAGAGGCTGAAGAACCTCTCCACTGTGGAAAGCTTCCACCCTCAACCTCCAGCCTAACGATGGTGAGGGTTCTCATTCTACGGTTCCCACGAATCCTGGGGAACCTCAGAATGATGCCAACAGATCACATCGAACGTATCTCCGACTGGCATGGCCCCCCAATCACCTTGAATTTATCGGAAAGGTTTCGATGAAGTACCGTCCCCGCCAGTACCCTGGGAAGGTTACCGAGCGAAGTGGCGCAGTGGCTGACACAATAGACTTGCATTCGGGAGAACGACGGTAGCCGCACCGGTTACATCCTGCACTGAGGTTGACCCCTCACCAGTGGTCGAGCGGGAGATCATTCTAGGAGATCATTCCAAAGTCTGGCAGGCAGCGAGGGGCCATCGTGGGGCCTCCCCGGTTCGTTTGACGAACAGGTTTCGGGTGTTATCTGCGGCTGACGATGTCTCTAAGCCGGATGCACTCGTCCACCCTGTTCCAGAGGAAGCTTCTCGGTCAGCAAGGTCTGCGCATTCACAGAGGGTGGGTTTGCTGGTAGTTGGGAGCTCAACGACCAACCAATGGTGGTCTCCACTGATACTGGCTGTGCAGACCTCACTGGGGCTCCGTCCCCGACTGCACTGCTACTGCGTCCCGACCGAACTGCTGGTCCGACTCGAACTGAACTGCCAGACACACGACGACCTGGAAATACTATCGGTCGCTCCAGAGATGGTACGAAGTGCCCTTATCGATACGCGCTGCTGCTGCCGCTCACGGGCAAGTAAGGCAGGAAGTTAATGACACCAGTAAATGGAATAAGAAAACGAGGCGGCAGTACCGTAATAGAAGATGACAAACAATAAATGGCATGAACACAAGCCGTGCGCGGCTCATACATCTTGTACTTCCATTTACTCCAGAATTCTTAGTTTAGGCGTAATATCCCACCTGCAATAAAACGATTTTATCATGACAATCAACACGGATTCTCGTTATGTACAACTGAATTCTCGCTCTTCACTCTTGATATCCTACGAGTCAGAGATAAGCGCGACTTGTGTTTCCACGTTTTCAAAACGTGCTATTAAAAACGTCGTACGAGTTGAAGGCTAATAATTAAAACTAGTATCGCCTGTGGTCTAAATTCGACCAGTTGTTTCAGTAGACCTGATCTATCACATCAAACGTCATGTATCTTAAAGCGTCTGAAATTTTAGCCGCGGTACTGATCCTTAGCAAATGCTGCATTGTAGCTACGTGTATTCTTGAAATAATTCTTTCTTTCTCTTTAACTTTTCTATCATTTGAAGGGAGTTTTTGATACTCTGCGTGGAAAGATAAATTTTTTGTTAATGCGGCAAATTATCTTTACCCTTATAACAACAAAATGTATCACGTAAAGTCACCTCAGACGGGAAATGATTTGCTTTACAAAATCTGCATTGTAAATTCACTAAATCGCAATAACAGTTCTCAAAATGATTTGGATACATTTAAACGTATCTTTCAGAACGACAATAGCATTATCGTTATCAACATCTGCAGTATTCCTATTACTTTCCCTAGACAAAAAGTGCCTCTCTCTAGTTCTTCGTCTTTGAGTACGACCCGTTAATGTTCTTCTTTGAGGCATAACCTAAAACAAATATAGTTTCCTTATAATAAGGGACGTTGTAGCTGCTCAAAATGAAGATATTGAAAATTAGGAACACATTACATTTTGTGGTGACGGCGGCAAACGAACACTCTTAGACCATAGTAGGTGAAAAA
This sequence comes from Schistocerca serialis cubense, assembly GCF_023864345.2. NCBI lineage: Eukaryota > Metazoa > Arthropoda > Insecta > Orthoptera > Acrididae > Schistocerca > Schistocerca serialis. The sequence continues at coordinate 131,255,776 of NC_064638.1, forward strand.
ACGACGCTAATAAACAACATTTGTTGTCCCCGATGACTTCGTTACTATGTTTCGTTTTCCACTGTCATCATCATGAACGAGGTAGCAGTTGTGACATTGTAGCTGTCTGGTATACGTGTGTTACTGCGAATGAACTATCTGCAACATGAACGTCCCTAGAATGCAACTTCACGAAATGTTGTTACTTTCGTGTGTCGTTTCTACCATAGCACCCGGTCGTTACGCCTGGTGGAAGTTGCTAACAATGTCAGAGACAAAGGGAAACTTTTCCATGTGTGTGTCTACTTCATTTTACCTTCCTAATGGCTATGAAAACACTTTTTTTTTCTTTATTGCTTATCTACGGCTAAGTTCCTTTCGAATTATGTGAGTTTCATTGGCCACATTGTATAATTAATTTTAAAAATCAGCACTTCAGTTTTTGATGCTAACGTATTAATATTATGATCATAAAACAGATGCATTATCATTATTTTATCCACATTGCCATTACTTTCTCTACGCAAAAATTGTCTACCTAGCTCTTCGTCTCTCTCTCTCTCTCTCTCTCTCTCTCTCTCTCTCTCTCTCTCTCTCTGACTCTTTGGCATTCTCCTTCTACGTATACACTGAAAGTATACAGTTTCCACATAATAACGAAGAAATTAAAAATTAGGAACTTACTTCAAATTGGCTGGTAATGCAGAAAAATGACCACAATGTTACTCTTACAGAAAAGTAAGCGAAATAACGACGCCAATATACAGAGTTATTTACAGACTTCGTTACTACGAAATGTTGATTTTCACTGCTGACATCATCGACCTAGCAACTGTCGCAATGTAGCTGCCCGGTATGCATGTTATACTGCAAATTGCAAATGAACTATGTAAACATGAAGACCCCTAGAATGCGATTTCACGAAATATTGTCACTTTCGTGTGTCACTTCTACCATAGCATTTGATCGGTGCGCAGGACAGAGGTTGGTAGCTCTTCAATTTTCTATGTTCAAGTATTGGAGATTTTAATGTGTGATAGAGAACGAAACATCAGTGTTGTGAACGCGAAAGCTTCTACTTCCTTTTACCGTTCTTAAAGGCTACATATGAGACGTGTTTTTTAAGTAAGTACCGTTTTGAAATTAAAAAAAGACGTTCTAAGATATCTCAGTAATTTTATTTTTACATGAAAGCCTGTACCTTAATCTACGCACTGACGCCATTACAATCTGATTCTTCTTTGTTTACGTTGTGTACTGAGTGTTTAAGGTGCCTCCGATAGTCGTGAGTCCCGCCGAGTGTTATAAGATTTCTTAGTGCTAAAGGCCTAAAAGCGATCGATCTTCATCGTGAGATCTGTGCAGTTTACGGAGAAAACAGTATGCGTGATGGAATGGTAAGAAACTGGTTGAAAGTATTTAAAGATGGTCGCACAAATGTGCATGATGAAGAACGTAGTGGGCGTCCTTCGGTCGTTAATGACAGTTTGGTGCAGGAAATGGACAATAAGGCGAGAGAAAACAGACGCTTTACGATTTCCTCCTTACTTTCCTAATGTTTCTCATAGTGATCTAATAGTCTTATGGCATTGTGACCGAGCACTTTAATTACCGATAATTGTGCGTACTTTGGGTACCGAAAATGTTGGATGTGCACAAAACCAAACGTTTAGATAGTGCACTGACTTTCCTTGAGCGGTACCACAACGACAGTGATGATTTCTTAAGCTAAATCGTTACGGGCGATGAAACATGGGTGCCCTACGTCACACCAGAATCAAAGCAACAGTCAATGGAAGTTAAGCAAGGGCATCGTTTTGCTGCAAGACAATGCCCCTTCGCATGTGGCGAATAAGACCAAAGATCTCATCACATCTTTTCGATGGGAGACTCTAGATCATCCTGCGTACAGCCACGATCTTGCGCCCAGTCACTACCATCTGTTCCTGCACTTGAAGAAACACCTGGGCGGTCAGCGTCTTCAAGGCGATGACTAAGTCAAAACAGTGGTGATGCAGCGGTTAACAAGTCAGGCGGCAGACTTCTATGAGGAGGTTATTCAAAAACTGGTACAACGTTATGACAAGTGTCTCAATATTGACGGAAACTATGTGGAAAAGTAGATTAAGGTACAGGCTTTCATGTAAAAACAAAATTATTCAGATATCTTAGCACGTCTTTTTTTAATTTCAAAACGGTACTTACTTAAAAAACACGCCTCGTACATTATTTTTTTCTTTGTACATCTACATCTACATGATTACTCTGCAATTCACATTTAAGTGCTTGGCAGAGGGTTCATCGAACCACAATCATACTATCTCTCTACCATTCCACTCCCGAACAGCGCGCGGGAAAAACGAACACCTAAACCTTTCTGTTCGAGCTCTGATTTCTTTTAGTTTATTTTGATGATCATCGCTACCTATGTAGGTTGGGCTCCACAAAATATTTTCGCATTCGGAAGAGAAAGTTGGTGACTGAAATTTCGTAAATAGATCTCGCCGCGACGAAAAACGTCTTTGCTTTAATGACTTCCATCCCAACTCGCGTATCATATCTGCCACACTCTCTCCCCTATTACGTGGTAATACAAAACGAGCTGCTCTTTTTTGCACCCTTTCGATGACCTCAGTCAATCCCACCTGGTAAGGATCCCACACCGCGCAGCAATATTCTAACAGAGGACGAACGAGTGCAGTGTAAGCTGTCTCTTTAGTGGACTTGTTGCATCTTCTAAGTGTCCTGCCAATAAGACTCAACCTCTGGCTCGCCTTCCCCACAATATTGTCTATGTGGTCTTTCCAACTGAAGTTGTTCGTAAGGTTAACACCCAGGTACTTAGTTGAATTGACAGCCTTGAGAATTGTACTATTTATCGAGTAATCGAATTCCAACGGATTTCTTGGAACTCATGTGGATCACCCCACACTTTTCGTCATTTAGCGTCAACTGCCACCTGCCACACCATACAGCAATCTTTTCTAAATCGCTTTGCAACTGATACTGGTCTTCGGATGACCTTACTAGACGGTAAATTACAGCATCATCTGCGAACAACGTTAGAGAACTGCTCAGATTGTCACCCAGGTCATTTATATAGATCAGGAACAGCAGAGGTCCCAGGACGCTTCCCTGGGGAACACCTGATATCACTTCTGTTTTACTCGATTTGCCGTCTATTACTACGAACTGCGACCTTCCTGACAGTAAATCACGGAACCAGTCGCACAACAGAGACGATACCCCATAGGCCCGCAGCTTGAGTCTATTGCAAAGTACCATTCGAATTATAAAGGACCATTGGCCTCCTAGTACAATGAATATTAAAAATCGGTACTTCGATTTTCGTGTTCACGTATTAATATTATGATACATTTGCACATCTCCGCTGCTTTGTGGCGATATTGATCACTTCTCGGGAAGCAGAACACAGCACTGTATCGAGTCCCCCTCCGACTTTCAGGCGACACGGGCGTTTGTAACTGGACCAGATCCGGACCTGCGGTGAGCCTACCAGTTTCGTTCATTGGTGTGCAAATCATGTCCGAGCTTATAGTAATCACGCCTACGACTGATGTGTGTGCGTGGGTCTGATCAATTTTTCGAGGATTAAAGGCGCCGACCGCAACATGTACAGCACATGGGCGACGGTAACGCATCGCCATTGATGCTGCTGCTGACAGGACCACATTAGCATACATATGTCCGAACCACTCATGGAAATTCAAATCAGACGTGAATAATGTAGCTGATGTTCAGTTAAATGTGTGTAAAAAGCTTGTTCTTTAACCAAGAGTCACAGTCGTGCTCCTGCTTGCTGCGTTGTTAAAAAACGTTCTAAAATTTCTATTTAGTTCAGATCTTGATAAAGTGTGACATGATGAGGCCGAAGGACGCAGCGATCTAGTGTTCAAACTTGCGGAATATAAAGCAGTCTTCGACTACAATTCTTTTGCCTTTATTTTACAACTGACTTCTATATTTATGATCATCATCAGATATACACTATTGGCCATTAACATTGCTACACCACGAAGATGACGTGCTACAGACGCGAAATTTAACCGACAGGAAGAAGATGCTGTGGTATGCAAATGATTGGCTTTTCAGAGTATTCACACAAGGCTGGCGCCGGTGGCGACACCTACAACGTGCTGACATGAGGAAAGTTTCCTACCGATTTCTCATACACAAACAGCAGTTGACAGGCGTTGCCTGGTGAAACGTTGTTGTGATGCCTCGTGTAAGGAGGAGAAATGCGTACCATCACGTTTCCGACTTTGATAAAGGTCGGATCGTAGCCTATCGCGATTGCGGTTTATCGTATCGCGACACTGCTGCTCGCGTTGGTCGAGATCCAATGATTGGTAGCAGAATATGGAATCGATGGGTTCAGGAGGGTAATACGGAACGCCGTGCTGGATCCCAACGGCCTCGTATCACTAGCAGTGGAGATGGCAGGCATCTTATCCGCATTGCTGTATCGGATCGTGCAGCCACGTCTCGATCCCTGAGTCAACAGATGGGGACGTTTGCAAGACAACAACCATCTGCACGAACAGTTCGACGACGTTTGCAGCAGCATGGACTATCAGCTCGGAGACCGTGGCTGCGGTTACCCTTGACGCTGCATCACAGACAGGAGCGCCTGCGATAGTGTACTCAACGACGAACCTGATTGCCCGAATGGCAAAACGTCATTTTTTCGTATGAATCCAGGTTCTGGGGGCGACATCACGGTGAACGCACAGTGGAAGTGTATATTTGTCATCGCCATATTGGCATGTCACCCGGCATGATGGTATTGGGTGCCATTGGTTCCACGACTCGGTCACCTTTTGTTCGCATTGACGGCACTTTGAACAGTGGACGTTACATTTCAGATGTGTTACGACCCGTGGCTCTACCCTTCATTCGATCCCTGCGAAACCCTACATTTCAGCAGGACAATGCACGACCGCATGTTGCAGGTCCTGTAATGGCCTTTCTGGATACAGCAAATGTTGGACTGCTGCCCTGACCAGCATATTCTCCAGATCTCTCAGCAATTGAAAACGTCTGGACAATGGCGGCTCGTCACAATACGACAGTCACTACTCTTGAAGAACTGTGGTATCGTGTTGAAGCTGCATGGGCAGCTGTACGTGTACACGTCATCCAAGCTTTGTTTGACTCAATGCCCAGGCGTGTCAAGGCCGTTATTACTGCCAGAGGTGGTTATTCTGGGTACTGATTTCTCAGTATCTATGCACCCAGATTGCGTGAAAATTTAATCACATGTCAGTTCTAGTATAATATATTTGTCCAATGAATACCTGTTTATCATCTGCATTTCTTCTTGGTGTAGAAATTTTAATGGCCAGTAGTGTACCTGTCTCGCCAGACTAAAGCATAAAACACCGAAAGACTTGTAGGCAACATAGGCATCGTCAAATTTGTGAAAATACAGTAAAACTGTGCGGTAAACAAACGTACGTGATCCGTAGTGTAACGTCACGAACGGCTGTTGTCGGTGACCCTAAACTGTGGTTAACGTATGTTTGTTTCCCACACAATTTTATTATGTTTTACAAATTTTGACGATGCTTATCTTGGCTGCAAATTTTTTTATGTTTTATATGCTAGTCTATCAAGACAAGACAGGTGATGCTCGTGACTATGACGACTAACTTAGGAACGCTCCAGCATCGTGTTTTATTCGCAGTGTTCTGCTCCAGACCCAAAGCGAGCCGCAAGCAGCTTTGCAATAAGAACGGAATTCATACCCTATTAAGCTCGTAGACGTCACACTTCACTGTGTGTCCTATATTACTCCTAGAGGCGCTCTCACTACTTAGTGACGTCACTACGGCTGTGCAACGCTTACATGTTGCCGCAATCTCCATTATAAATTCCGTGTACGAAACTGTGTTTTCATTGTGTATTTTATGCCGTGTCATGGTGTCGGCATTTTTTAAAAGATTTGTTGATGACTTGAAATTAAACTTCCTGGCAGATTAAAACTGTGTGCCGGACCAAGACTCGAACTCGGGACATTTGCCTTTCGCGGGCAAGTGCTCTACCATCTGAGCTACCCAAGCACGACTCACGCCCCGTCCCCACCTTCCAAACTTCACAGAAGGAGACGATGTAGGCCTACTGGCGGATGTGACGCTGTGTGGACGGGGCGTGAGTCGTGCTTGGGTAGCTCAGATGGTAGAGCACTTTCCCGCGAAAGGCAAAGGTCCCGAGTTCGAGTCTCGGTCCGGCACACATTTTTAATCTGACGGGAAGTTTCATATCAGCGCTCACTCCGCTGCAGAGTGAAAATTTCCCTGGAACTGAAATTACTTGACCTGTAGTTGTAGCTTATCTACACCCAAATATACAGGTTCAGGCAGCTAAAACGGGCCATCAGAGATAAATTCAGTATGTCATAGCGCGTTTGTCGCTAAATTGTCGAGGACAATGTGGAGAATTTTCTGACCCACGCAGGTAATTTATGATGTTTATGAAATATTTCATCAAACCAGGGCACAAAAACATCACACGTCGTACAAAAGAGGTTTTATCTAACAAGCATTAATATTTTTCTTCTAAACATTTGAAATTTAACAATGCCAAATGAACGTAAAATACGTAGCAAAATATTTAATATTTGAAAACCGAGAAAATTCCGTCTGATGTTTGAAAATGCGAGAACGCGCAGAGCTTCTGTCTAATAATCTCAATAAAACGCAAGATGAAATTCTACAACAGACAAAACAACGTTTTCAATTACTTCATTACCTAACAATGTGAAATTAATGCATTACTACAAAAGACAAATTAAAAACTTCACTTAATCCTTGTTCCAATGAAGGAACAGCACTAAACATTTAATCAAGATGTGGACTGACACTTCTAAGCACAGCAATACAGAACAACCTATGGGCCATTACAAAATCATCTGACGAATCAGATTTACCTCGACCTGACAAATATTACTTGAACTCTTTAAGAAGGATGCAAATGATTCAGCCTAGTTCTTTAAGATACTGCATCAATAAAATTTAAACAGCAGAAAGACGGACAGAAACCATTGACAATGTACATAGCTTGAATTGAAACTGAGGTTATTCAGGTTAGTCCTATAAAAGAACAACTCTAACAATGACGCCCACGTAGCTTCGACTAGAACGGCAGACAGTAAACTTAACTCCGAGTACACAATAAATTATAGGTTAAGCTCAAACAATATTCATAAAATATCGACAGTGCTCAAAGCTGATAAAAAGAAGTAACTGCTACGTAAAGTATTTTACTAATAAAAGTTGGTGAAACCTGTAAACGCTTCACATAACATCGGAGTTAGCTCAAGCCTAAAGTACATAGTATTAAAGAACCCTAAGACATAGCAGACGACTCCGAACAGCAGCTCGTGCCATCTACACCTTAAGGTCCTCACCAAACGAGTGCATCAAACGCTCAGCAGTCCCACTTTGCAGCAGGCGAAGTAGCAAGGCCGAGTTACACCAAATCCGAGCGACATCTTCCTCAGGTATTTAAGCTGACATAATAACAACACACATTGTCATTAGAAATGATATTCAGTTTCGACAGTTGCTCGTAGCGTCCATGCCCCACGTATCTCCCCATACTTGTCCTTGGATGGCCATCCTCCAGTTACCAGTGGTCAACGGTTCATAGAGACCTTATGCAGGTCGCCGTTAAGTCGGCGTAGCAGGGACAGCGCCTGGCCCTTGGCGGGATGCGAAAGACTGGGTTGCTTAGCTACGGGCAAAGAGGTTATATCGCGATTTCTATTTCAGTTCGAAACAATGCACCGGTCAGTTTACAGCTGCCGTATTATGGCATAGCCTTCGAAGAGCCTCTTCAGCGAGATAATATCTGCGGGACTTGATCAAACAGTAAGAAGATAATATCGCCGTAAACAAGTGCCCAGGCGTCAGGAGAAGAGCTGCCTCAAACGTCTATCCTACTGTACGAAATATAAGCAAATATATAACTCCGATACGGTCCGTCTGTTTGCATGCGCACTTTAAGTTCAAAAATGGTTCAAATGGCTCTGAGCACTATGTGACTAAACTTCTAAGGTCATCAGTCCCCTAGAACTTAGAACTACTTAAACCTAACTAACCTAAGGACATCACACACATCCATGCCCGAGGCAGGATTCGAACCTGCGACCTTAGGGGTCTCGCGGTTCCAGACTGTAGCGCCCAGAACCGCACGGCCACTCCGGCCGGCCACTTTAAGTCCGTCTGTGCATCGTTCGTTGTTGTAGCAAACAGACAACACGTGAAGCTAACCAAACCTTCACAATGTATGCCACAGTTGAAAACGTGGACCTGACTTTCGTTTATGGCGAAGGTTGCCGGACTGCTAGAGCAGTGGTGTGGTTCTATGCTGCAGGTACAGGCTGTTCGAAAAGTTGCTCAGGAGTTACGATATGTGGTGGAAATCACGTCCAAGGGCGTCTGCGCAACTCTGGACCCGATTAATTTTATTGGAGAACACTTCCTGCATGACTAGTTGTAATTTGCTTCTCACGTTCGAGGTTATTTCAGTTTTTAAGTCACAAAGCGTGGGGGGACGATTGTGATACATCGTAGATTTTGCTGCTCCCCAAAGAAAACAGTCTGACGAAGCAAGGTCCAACAAGAGAGGGGGGCATAGGCTTTCTTGAGATAACACGTTCCCAAAGAACACTTCCAGAAGACGAGTAGTGGTGTGCGCAGCAGCATCACCTATAGTTGGCCAAAGATGTCGTAGATCATGTAGCAACAACGTGCACTGTTGAAAGTTTCTACAAAAAATAGAAGTTCAATAGTCTGCCGTCTCGCTATTGCTACACACACGCCAGTTTTCTGCACTAGTGTTCTCTGTTGGCTGTACTCGTGTGTTTTGGGTGTTAACATGGCCAGAGATGCGGAACCATGCGTCGTTTCTATACAAGCTGACATCAAGAATATCGGTGGTATTCTTTAGAACAAAAGATGTAAATCTTTTGCAGTAATGTATTCGATTTTCATGATCTGCACCTTTTAAATCTTGCTCTGCTGTCACTTTATATGCCAAAAAATTTAAATGTCTCCCTCCCCGCTTTAGCGCGGTTGTAAACCTGTTATCTTCTTCTTGTCAAATTGGCCCAATGATTTGCTGCATAGACTTATAAACATCCAACAAGTTCTGCTCGTTTAGTTTGTGTGGACTTCCAATTCATTCGGCTTCTAACACTAAACCTGTCTCTCCTAATTTCTCAGTAAGTCGAGGAACCGCATTACGATGAGGTACAGCTGTTTCCGACATTTAATCGCCTTGTCGATAAGTATTTCAACAAGAAAAATACGTCCTTCAGTTGAAAGCACCATAACTTAAAAACAAATTGAACATCTAAACATAACACATCGCATTTAATAGCTTTCATCAGTGGAATCGAACTGTTCAATGTTACGCAACAATGGAATGATTTAAAAAGCAATAGCGTATCCATGAAAGAACAGTTCTGCCAACTTGTGTTCTGCCAACTTTGTTTCTAATGTCCAACGTAACTTTTTAACCTACATCGATACTTTGTAAGCCAGTGAACAGCGACTTTCAGGACGCACTGCATCATGATAGTACCAAGCTCCTAAAATCTGTCTTTGCAAGGAACAACAAAAAATCAATAAATTGAAAGTATGAAGAATAAAATATACTGAAGAAAAAGAACAGCAACTAATGAGAGAAATGCAGCGAACATTTTAGCAGTGGTAAACACAGTTCACATGTCACTACGGGACAGCATGAATGTAAGAGTGGAATCAGCCAAGAGTGTTTTGCGTATATTACATTCCAACGCAATTCTCTACTTCAACAGTTCCTTGGTAATTACTTTAGAATCGGTTACAGTTCTCCGAATGGGGCGCAGTAAACCGGTTTTTGTACGAAAAATCTTCTTTACGTATGAATCATCGTTTACAAACCATGGCAAATAAATCTTTTGCACTATGCACTACTAGTCAACTGAAAATCCACGCTGGCTGAGAGAAATGGATTGACAATGTTCTTGCTCTGTCAACGTGCGATGTGGGATTTTCAAGAAACGCATCACTGATCCCTATTTTTATTGATGGGACTCTAAATAGCCACAAGTTTCTGCAGTTCCTAACAGATACACTAGGGCAATTGTCGGCAGAAAAAAAAAATGGTTCAAATGGCTCTGAGCACTATGGGACTTAACATCTGAGGTCATCAGTCCCCTAGAACTTAGAACTACTTAAACCTAACTAACCTAAGCACATCTCACACACCCATGCCCGAGGCAGGATTCGAACCTGTGACCGTAGCGTTCGCGCGGTTCCAGACTGTAGTGCCTAGAACCGCTCGGTCACTCCGGCCGGCTATCGCTAGAAATGCCATTGGACAAAAAGCAAACCACGTATTACCAACATGACTATAGTACGCCAGTCCTGCGCAGATAATTGCAGACTTCCTTTTTTTACAAAAAAAAGGCGGAGCTTGTGCTGGCGTACGTCTTGCCAGCACACCGGTCGGCACTGGGAAACATTGTATAGCAGGCGCTGAACTAGGCGCGCCTATGACAAGACAAGGCCAAGACACGCCCCCTGGCTACGCGCCGATTACGCCCCCTGCGCAGCGTGCATAGAGGACGCCGCCGCCGACCGAGTTGTGTCAATCTCTCAATCTCAGTGCCTTAGTACGTCGCATCGGGTCTCAATTCACATTGCACCTCAATATGTCGCCCTGTGCTCTAGTCTTCCACAGTGATAGTCGTCGGCTCGCGCATTAGCTAGTTGTCAAGGAACGTTAGCCATTGCATATAGTTGTGATATGGACACTTACAAGATTCAAGAATTGGGACATATTATTTGATTGATGTTAACCACAAAACTTCAGACTGGACATCACTGCAATACTGAGTTGGTTCCTGTAATAAATTGTATTTTAACCACATGTACATTTTGTGTTGTAAGGCAACCGGTCACCCTCCTATCACTCTCTCCTCATCCACCCAGTAACCACAAAACATTACAAGAGGGCACAGCCACAACAGAGCTCATTTACCCGGCCGTTCGGGGAACACAAAATAGCCTGCACGCTCACCAGACATAACACCTCTGGACTTCTACACTACTGGCCATTAAAATTGCTACACCAAGAAGAAATGCAGATGATAAACCGGTATTCATTGGACAGATATATTATACTAGAACTGACATGTGATTACATTTTCAAGCAATTTGGGTGCATAGATCCTGAGAAATCAGTACCCAGAACAACCACCTCTGGCCTTAATAACTTGCCTTGATACGCCTGGGCATTGAGTCAAACAGAGCTTGGATGACGTGTACAGGTACAGCTGCCCATGCAGCTTCAACACGATACCACAGTTCATCAAGAGTAGTGACTGGCGTAATGCGACGGGCCATTTGCTCGGCCACCATTGACCAGACGTTTTCAATTGGTGAGAGATCTGGAGAACGTGCTGGCCAGGGCAGCAGTCGAACATTTTCTGTATCCAGAAAGGCCCGTACACGACCTGTAACATGCGGTCGTGCATTATCCTGCTCAAATGTAGGGTTTCGCAGGGATCGAATGAAGGGTAGAGCCACGGGTCGTAACACATCTGAAATGTAACGTCCACTGTTTAAAGTGCCGTCAATGCGAACAAGAGGTGACCGAGACGTGTAACCAGTGGCACCTCATACCATCACGCCGGGTGATACGCCAGTATGGCGATGACGAATACTCGCTTCCAATGTGCGTTCACCGCGATGTCGCCAAACACGGATGACGATTTGCCATTCGTGCACCCAGGTTCGTCGTTGAATACACCATCGCAGGCGCTCCTGTCTGTGATGCAGCGTCAAGGGTAACCGCAGCCATGGTCTCCGAGCTGATAGTTCATGCTGCTGCAAACGTCGTCGAACTGTTCGTGCAGATGGCTGTTGTCTTGCAAACGTCCACATCTTTTGACTTAGGGATCGAGACATGGCTGCACGATCCGTTACAGCCATGCAGGTAAGATGCCTGTCATCTCGACTGCTAGTGATACGAGGCCGTTGGGATCCAGCAGGGCGTTCCGTATTACCCTTCTGAACCCACCGATTCCATATTCTGCTAACAGTCATTGGATCTCGATCAACGCGAGCAGTAATGTCGCGATACGATAAACCGCAATCGCGATAAGCTACAATTCGACCTTTATCAAAGTCGGAAACGTGATGGTACGCATTTCTCCTCCTTACACGAGGCATCACAACAACGTTTCACCACGCAGCGCCGATCAACTGCTGTTTGTGTAGGAGAATTCGGTTGGAAACTGTCCTCGTGTCAGCACGTTGTAGGTGTCGCCACCGGCGCCAACCTTGTGTGAATGCTCTGAAAAGCTAATCATTTGCATATCACAACATCATCTGTCTGTCGGTTAAATTTCGCGCCTGTAGCACGTCATGTTCGTGGTGTAGCAATTTTAATGGCCAATAGTGTACCTGAGGGGAAAATTAAAAGAAGTGGTCTACAAGGAAACGCTCACGACTGCCAAAGATTTTAAACTAGAGTATAACACGTGCCTGTGCTGCAAAAAGTGTAAATGAAATTCAGCGCGCAGTAGTGATTTGCCAGAATCGCTTTCTAGTGTGTATCAATGCTCAGGTTCGACCTTTTGTTCCTTTAATAGTGAACACATGAGCTGTAGTTGAATCACATGTGTGCGTACACTTGGTACCGTATGTCAGGTATTTTCTGACGGCGAGGCAGTGATTTGCAACGATGTAATTTTGTTGCTATTGATCAGTTCCTCACATGTTTAGTCGTTGAAACTCTGCTTCCATATTCTTTCAGTGGCAAGTAAAAAGTTAGCAGATTGATTCAGCTGCCCGTGCCGATGTGGTTTTATGCAGCCCGCAGTATTATATCTAGCCTTGAAAAGCCACGCGCGAAATTTTAATATTCTCTCGCTCACTAACCGCAAACTATTAGCCTTATAGAAAAATGAGCAGGACCTTTTTTGTACGGGGATTGGTTTTCGCTGGAGGCCACGCTTTTCGAGTTATTCAAGAAAAAAGTACAAAAGTGACTTTCAAACGCACCTATACCCCACATTTATCAGTCACCAGTAAGGATTTCTAGTATGTTGTTCGTGGACCTCCGTTATACCACTGCACAAAACTTTCCGATTACACAAACCATTCCCATTCGACCTTTTTTGGTCTTCATTCATTGGGTTATTCACCAACAGCATAGTCAGCTGTTTCATTATCATTACTGATTTAAACGAGCCCATGAAGGTTATGAAAGAAAAATGGCTTTTGTAAACATTCTGCCAAAACTAATTACGTTGAGAATTCAATCCAAAGTTAACCTTTACAAGCAAAGTAGTTTCGTAGTCAGAAGGACTGATGAATAAAACAATGTAATTGTTCATTTTATGCGGTTAAAGTTCAAAAAATTGTTAGGTAAAATTCAAAATTGTTAGGTAAACTTCACACAAACGTCAGTTTTATAATTTGTAAGTGCTTGACTGGGCCGGTGGTGTAATAAGGTCAGTCAATGAAGACGAAAAAACGTCGAATATGGGGGAAATAATTCGTGCAATCGAAGATTTTTGTACTGTTGTAGGAGGGAGTGCCATGAACGACATACTAGAAATCCTAACCAGTGGGGGCTGCCTTTGAACGACACTTCTGTACGTTTCTCTTGAATAACTAGAAAACTTCGGCCTCTAGCGAAAACGTGTCCCAATACAAATTTTAACCTCGTAAAATTTCCTGCATAAGGGTCCGTTCACTTTTTCTATAGGACTAATAAATGGCGTGCAGCGAGCGAGATAATATGAAAATCTCACACATAGTTTTTTAAGACCAGATGTAACATTGCGGTTTGCATAAAACGACATCGGTAAGGGCCAGCTTCATCACCTTGTATGGTTATATTAAACGGAAGAAAGTGGACCTCCAGTATAGCGCAATGCGCAGCGCGCTAGTTTGTGAGACAGGGAGATGAGTCATACCCAGATCGGACCCATGTAGCGGATTACCAACTGTGCCTTTAAGGAAAGGTTCTCATATAGAGCACGGAAAATGGGTGGAGGTCCAACCCTTTTATATAAAAGGATTGTTTTTGTTAAAATGGGGATACTATAAATTTATGATACATACACTATGTGATCAAAAGTATCCGGACACATGGCTGAAAATAACTTACAAGTTCGTAGCTCCCTCCATCGGTAATGCTGGAATTCAATATGGTGTTGGCCCATCCTTAGTCTTGATGACAGCTTCCACTCATGTAGGCAAACGTTCAGTCAGGTGCTGGAAGGTTTCTTGCGGAATGGCAGCCCGTTCTTCGCGGGGTGCTACACTGAGGAGAGGTATCGATGTCGGTCGGTGAGGCCTTGCGCGAAGTAGGCGTTCCCAACCATCCCAAAGGTGTTCTATAGGATTCAGGTCAGGGCTCTGTGCAGGCCAGTCCATTACAGGTATGTTGTTGTCGTGTAACAAGAGCTCTATCGTGTTGAAAGATGCACTCTCCATCCCCGAATTCCTCTTCAACAGTGAGAAGCAAAAAGGTGCTTAAAACATCAATGTAGGCCTGTGTTGTGATAGTGCCACGCAAAACAAAAACATGAAAAACACAACCACACCATAACACCAACGCCTCTGAATTTTACTGTTGGCACTACACACGGTGGCAGATGACGTTCACCGGGCATTCGCCATACCCACACCCTGCGATCGGATCGCCACATTGTGTACCGTGATTCGTCACTCCACATAACATTTTTCCACTGTTCAATCGTCCAATATACGCTTCGTACACCAAGCGAGGCGTCGTTTGGCATTTACCGGCGTGATGTGTGACTTATGAGCAGCCGCTCGACCATGAAATCCAAGTTTTCTCACCTCCTGCCTAACTGTCATAGTACTCGCAGTCGATCCTGATGCAGTTTGGAATTCCTGTGTGATGGTCTGGATAGATGTATGCGTACTGCACATTACGACCCTCTTAAACTGTCGGCAGTCTCTGTCAGTCAACAGACGAGGTCGGCCTGTACGCTTTTGTGCTGCTTGTATCCCTTCACGTTTCCACTTCACTAAAAACATCGGAAACAGTGGACCTAGGGATGTTTAGGAGTGTTGAAATCTCGCGTACAGACGTATGACCCAAGTGACACCCAGTCACCTGACCACATCCGGAGTCCGTGATTTTCGCGGAGCGCCCCATTCTGCTCTCTCTAGATGTCTAATGACTTCTGAGGTCGCTGATATGGAGTACCTGGCAGTAGATGGCAGCATAATGCATCTAATACGAAAAAAATATGTTTTGGGGGGTGTCCGGATACTTTTGATCACATAGTGTACTTTCGTGTATGAAAACATTTTTTCGTGTAATAAACACGTCGGCTGCAGCCCTTGTCAAAGTATACGCCTCGCAATGTGTCCTGGTTTGCATGAAGCGTTGTACACACTCGTTATTCGTCAGAACCATAAAAACAGAAAATTCTATATTTATAATGAATTTGGGGAGGCCTCATCACGATGTGGTTTTGAAAAATCCTCGAAAAAAAATGGCAGCTATTTGAAAAAAACATGTCAATTTCTTCGCATGTTTTTTCCAAGTCCAAATGTGTGAAAAAAATATTTAAAATTCGAATTAAATAGCTCTCGCTAAATTTAACTACCTTTTGTTTCTTTAAAAAAAATCAAACGAATCGGTTAACCCGTGGGGTTCCAGAAAGCTTACGCGCCGAAAAATGTTGTTGCGAGAAAAACTCTTTTAAAGTTCAGAGCAAAAACAAAAAAAGTTATTTCAAAACTCACAGCAAACAGGCGGGGCCAGGTACATTGAGACATCCTTCCTCTTCCTTAACGTGCTCTGGTTCTGAATTTGTGCTGTATTTTTTTCGGTCCGGACTCTTAACAGACATTCCTTGTTCTCCGCCTCTACGCGTTTCCTGTCAGATAAATCTCCGGTATTTTTGCTGTTCGTCGTTATGACGATCAGTAACACGTTCATAGTCTTCAGAATAGATGAATAACCTTCGTTAAATATACCTGCAGCTATAGATACTGCTACTTCAACAGTTTTTGCCCCACAATGAAGATATTTCGGTACCAGTTTTTAAAGGCATACGTTGAAGCTCTCGTTATCATTTTGCGCATTGGCACCAGTGCATCTTTTAAGCAAATCCTTACTGGACATAAATTTGTACACTGGTCGAATATTTTCTTGAACTAATTCATCGCGAGTATACATCTGCCTATATTTCGGTCGGCGAGCGGTTCCATTCAACACGCTGTAATTTCTACTTCGACAATCAAGAAATCCTTTGCAGCCATAATCTATATACTCGTACAAAGGAATTAAAGACATTAGTCGCCATTGTGCATTGATTTATATCAATGGGGCAAGTTGAAAACTTGTCTCCGACCGGCACCGTCGATGCAAATGTGCCTAATGGTAGCTAAGATCTTTAATTCCCTCGTGTTTTGATTCATAATGACTGCAGCTTCAAAATGGTATCTGCTCTTTATGGCTAAACAGACTCCATTGCAAGAAAAGCTAGTTTTTCACGCATCTCAATGTTTCTTACGCCATATTTCCTGAACTGTGTGTCACACAATGATATAGTTTTGCAAGGACATTCATCAGTGTATGTAAATACACTGTGCAAAATCTGGCAAGACTTCAGGCAATTCGTGTGCATCCACACAGGAGAAGGTCATCAGCCCGTTAGCTTTAACGATATGAAGATGGCATCTGTTCTTTCGGACATATCCCATATGAAGATGGCATCTGTTCTTTCGGACATATCCGAAAGAACAGATGCCATCTTCATATCGTTAAAGCTAACCGGCTGATGACCTTCTTCAGTGCGGATACACACGATTTGCCTGAACTCTTACGGGACTCGGTGGATTGTCTGCCGTGAGTGATGGGTATAATGGCAGGGGCACTACGAATGTAATGTTTGGACTATATGTTGAGAATGTGGGTCTCACGGGGAGCGTGCCGGCGATAAATCCCTGCAGGCACACTATCCTCTGTGCTCTCGGTGACTCAGATGGATAGAGAGTCTGCCATGTAAGCAGGAGATCCCGGGTTCGAGTCCCGGTCGGGGCACACATTTTCAACTGTCCCGTTGATGTATTTCAACGCCTGTCAGCAGCTAATGGTATTGATTTAATTGTAATTTCATTCTAGAGAGCTGCACGGTCACCAATGGCATCTGTTCTTTCGGACAGAATTGTTGCTGGTATGCCAGCACGGAATTGCAAACAAGTAAGCATTGTTCGGTAACAAGAAGGGGATTCATCGTAGACTATAATGGATGTATTTTTAAGTCACTCAAAATTTTTGCTTTGTAATGCAGGTATTAAACACAATTTTATGCACTTAACATTTTTATTCGGAAGCTATCTTCCGTTTTGGTTAGTCTACATCTCGGCTTATCTCAAGTGTCCCGACCTCGGGTGTTGTGGATATGTTTTCGCATTACGAGTTAGAAAAACCGCCGAAAATCTAAACTTTGATGGCCGAAGCGCTTCGGTTATCCGAGCACGCCTCTAGGATTGGCCCAAACTTCTACGTCGCGCGAGTCCACAACACTTATTACGCTCGCACACTGTTGATTCCCGCAGACGAACAGCCAATATCGTCATTTTAGCCCGTCGAGGCTATGGCTGTAACGTCTGTATTTAAACACTGTTGTGTCTTCACATTACAACGCCATTCACACATGCATGCACCCTGTATAACTGAAGCAATCCAGGATGAGCTTAACATTTATTTGTATATCTTTGAGATATGAATCACAGTAGATCTCTTTGGTAAATTTCGCTCTCCTTTTTGTTTATAGATGGCCAGAAATCAATACTTTTTTATACAGAGTGAAGTTACATATCTAGAACGTTGTTATCCCTGTTATCACTATGTAGAGGACACTGTAGTATATCTTTTAGTGTACCAGTCTGCTCACATTCTCATTCATTTGATTGTCTTCTGTGTTCTTTCGTCTAGCTTTAACATTATACTGGTGTTCTTTCAGTTATGGAAAACAACGCAGTAGTCAGTGATAACGGCAATCTCGTATTCTTTCGTTCAAGACCATTAGTTCCTATTCCAAAGTTGAATTTCGACTCCTCTCTCAGCTCAATTTATGCGCAACCTTTTGAATCGCCCTGTACAGTGTGTGTTAGTATTCTGGTTGTTAAAAGGTGATGTGTTCCTTAACCAAAGGAATGCTGTAAATACAACATGATTTTATTCCGTGAAGAGCTATTGCAGCTGCTAGACTCTCTTCTTCCTTCAGCCTTTGAACCCCCTGAGCCAGTCGGTACACCATGACTTCGCACCTTCATGTACAAAAAGCTGCGTCAAAAGTGAAAGGCGCCATCGTGGAATGTTAAAATCGCTGCGCCCACTTGCGACCTTTTGATCGCATCCTAACGGTTGAAGAGAGTCAGATGTGTTGTTTCGCGTCGTACGAAACTAAGAAAGTGTGGAGTTCGCTCCTAGGATGGAAAAAGTTCAATACAGACCGACTCCAAACTCCGAAATGAACTGTATACTTTCTCGTCTCTGAAAGTACCTCATAGAAAGGCCACAAAAAAAGTAATACCACTGTAATATAAAAAGACCACAACGCAGATTTTGTATACATTTGTAACAAAATTTCTTACCATGCATATTTATGGCATAAAATGGACTGTAAAGAAAGGTAACCTGGCACTCTAATGACATGTATGACAATTATCTTGATTCTAGACTATGCAGCTACTGTGCTCAGTGGTGCAGTGGCCAGCATTTTGTTTTAGAACACCCAGCTACAACTTTACTTTTTCTTTTAAATACTGACGTCCGAGGAGTCTCCAGACACGTCTTCGGCCTGGAATATCATTGATTGGAGCAGAATTGTCATTATGAAGAGTTCCGCTTCGAACTGAACACCGAGGACGAGCGGACAAGTGTCTGGAGTAGGCCTATTGATAAAATATCGATATACCCATAAATCGATATTACCCCCGGTTAGTATTGTGATATTTCTTTTAATTTCTTTTTAATTTTTAGTCGTGGTCTAGGGGTAGCGTCTTCGATTCATAATCAAAACGTCTTCGGTCCCGGGTTCGATCCCCGCCACTGCCTAAATTTTGATAAATAATCAGCATTGGCGGCCGAAGACTTCCGGCATAAGAAGTCAGCCTCAATCTGCCAACGGCCTTGTCAAAGAGGGCGGAGGAGCAGATAGAGGTTCAGGGCACTTTCTTGTCCTAGGGGTGGGAAATTGCCCCTAAAGGCGGAAGAATCAGTAATGATCAACGACATGAGGATGCAGAAGGCAATGGAAACCACTGCATTAAAGACACGTAACGTGTATTCACAGGACATGTGGCCTGTAATTGAAGAAGTGTCATGATGATCTCTCCATTGGCAAAAGATTCCGGAATAGTCCCCCATTCGGATCTCCGGGAGGGGACTGCCAAGGGGGAGTTACCATGAGAAAAAGATTGAATAATCAACGAAAGGATAACGTTCTACGAGTCGAGGCGTGGAATGTCAGAAGCTTGAACGTGATAGGGAAACTAGAAAATCTGAAAATGGAAATGCAAAGGCTCAATCTAGATATAGTAGCGGTCAGTGAAGTGAAGTGGAAGGAAGACAAGGATTTCTGGTCAGATGACTATCGGGTAATATCAACAGCAGCAGAAAATGGTATAACAGGTGTAGGATTCGTTATGAATAGGAAGGTAGGGCAGAGGGTGTGTTACTGTGAACAGTTCAGTGACCGGGTTGTTCTAATCAGAATCGACAGCAGACCAACACCGACAACGATACTTCAGGTATACATGCCGACGTCGCAGGCTGAAGATGAACAGATAGATCAAGTGTATGAGGATATTGAAAGGGTAATGCAGTATGTAAAGGGGGACGAAAATCTAATAGTCATGGGCGACTGGAATGCAGTTGTAGGGGAAGGAGTAGAAGAAAAGGTTACAGGAGAATATGGGCTTGGGACAAGGAATGAAAGAGGAGAAAGACTAATTGAGTTCTGTAACAAGTTTTAGCTAGTGATAGCTAATACCCTGTTCAAGAATCACAAGAGAAGGTATACTTGGAAAAGGCCGGGGGATACGGGCAGATGTCAATTAGGTTACATCATGGTCAGACAGAGATTCCGAAATCAGATACTGGGTTGTAAGGCGTACCCAGGAGCAGATATAGACTCAGATCTCAATACAGTAGTGATGAAGAGTAGGCTGAAGCCAAGATATTAGTCAGGACGAATCAATACGCAAAGAAGTGGGATACGGAAGTACTAAGGAATGACGAGATACGTTTGAAGTTCTCTAACGCTATAGATACAGCAATAAGGAATAGCGCAGTAGGCAGTACAGTTGAAGAGCAATGGACATCTCTAAAAAGGGCCATCACAGAAGTTGGGAAGGAAAACATAGGTATAAAGAAGGTAGCTGCGAAGAAACCATGGGTAAGAGAAGAAATACTTCAGTTGATTGATGAAAGGAGGAAGTACAAACATGTTCCGCGAAAATCAGGAATACAGAAATACAAGTCGCTGAGGAATGAAATAAATAGGAAGTGCAGGGAAGCTAAGACGAAATGGCTGCAGGAAAAATGTGAAGACATCGAAAAAGATATGATTGTCGGAAGGGCAGACTCAGCATACAGGAAAGTCCGCCCCAGTAGCTGAGTGGTCAGCGTGACGGATTGCCGTCCTCTGGGCCCGGGTTCGATTCCCGGCTGGGTCGGAGATTTTCTCCGCTCAGGGACTGGGTGTTGTGTTGTGTTCATCATCATTTCATCCCCATCCGGCGTGCAGGTCGCCCAATGTGGCGCCGAATGTAATAAGACCTGCGATATGGCGGCCGGACCTGCCCCGCGAGGGGCCTCCCGGCCAATGACGCCAAACGCTCATTTCATTTCATTTCAGCATACAGGAAAGTCAAAACAACCTTTGGTGACATTAAAACCAACGGTGGTAACATTAAGAGTGCAACGGGAATTCCACTGTTAAATGCAGAGGAGAGAGCAGATAGGTGGAAAGAATACATTGAAAGCCTCTATGAGGGTGAAGATTTGTCTGATGTGACAGAAGAAGAAACAGGAGTCGACTTAGAAGAGATAGGGGATCCAGTATTAGAATCGGAATTTAAAAGAGCTTTGGAGGACTTACGGTCAAATAAGGCAGAAGGGATAGATAACATTCCATCAGAATTTCTAAAATCATTGGGGGAAGTGGTAACAAAACGACTATCCACGTTGGTGTGTAGAATATATGAGTCTGGCGACATACCATCTGACTTTCGGAAAAGCATCATCCACACAATTCCGAAGACGGCAAGAGCTGTCAAGTGCGAGAATTATCGCACAATCAGCCTAACAGCTCATACATCGAAGCTGCTTACAAGAATAATATACAGAAGAATGGAAAAGAAAATTGAGAATGCGCTAGGTGACGATCAGTTTGGCTTTAGGAAAAGTAAAGGGACGAGAGAGGCAATTCTGACGTTACGGCTAATAATGGAAGCAAGGCTAAAGAAAAATCAAGACACTTTCATAGGATTTGTCGACCTGGAAAAAGCGTTCGACAATATAAAATGGTGCAAGCTGTTCGAGACTCTGAAAAAAGTAGGGGTAAGCTATAGGGAGAGACGGGTCATATACAATATGTACAACAACCAAGAAGGAATAATAAGAGTGGGCGGTCAAGAACGAAGTGCTCGTATTAAGAAGGGTGTAAGACAAGGCTGTAGCCTTTCGCCCCCACTCTTCAATCTGTACATCGAGGAAGCAATGATGGAAATAAAAGAAAGGTTCAGGAGTGGAATTAAAATACAAGGTGAAAGGATATCAATGATACGATTCGCTGATGACATTGCTATCCTGAGTGAAAGTGAAGAAGAATTAAATGATCTGCTGAACGGAATGAACAGTCTAATGAGTACACAGTATGGTTTTAGAGTAAATCGGAGATAGACGAAGGTAATGAGAAGTAGTAGAAATGAGAACAGCGAGAATCTTAACATCTGGATTGATGGTCACTAAGTCAATGAAGTTAAGGAATTCTGCTACCTAGGCAGTAAAATAACCAATGACGGACGGAGCAAGGAGGACATCAAAAGCAGACTCGCTATGGCAAAAAAGGCATTTCTGGCCAAGAGAAGTCTACTAATATCAAATACCGGCCTTAATTTGAGGAAGAAATTTCTGAGGATGTACGTCTGGAGTATAGCATTGTATGGTAGTGAAACATGGACTGTGGGGAAACCGGAACAGAAGAGAATCGAAGCATTTGAGATGTGGTGCTATAGACGATTGTTGAAAATTAGGTGGACTGATAAGGTAAGGAATGAGGAGGTTCTTCGCAGAATCGGAGAGGAAAGGAATATGTGGAAAACACTGATAAGGAGAAGGGACAGGATGATAGGACATCTGCTAAGACATGAGGGAATGACTTCCATGGTACTAGAGGGAGCTGTAGAGGGCAAAAACTGTAGAGGAAGACAGAGATTGGAATACGTAAAGCAAATAATTGAGGACGTAGGTTGCAATTGCTACTATGAGATGAAGAGGTTAGCACAGGAAAGGAGTTCGTGGCGGGCCGCATCAAACCAGTCAGTAGACTGATGACCAAAAAAAAAAAGACGAGTTAACGTCTGTATATCGCTATGTCGTTACCAAATTGACAATATCGAGTGCCGATATTTTTATTTTATACTATATTTTTTCGCATTTTTCAGTAAATATTTGAAATTTCTTTTGAAAATGTAGTAGGACATAATTTTACTTTCACTGTGTGAAGGAGTCTTACTACTTTTTGAGGTTTCATCACATCCAGTCTTTATGACTGACTGTGTGAATCAGGTTTAGGTGGCACAAAAGGAGTAGTCCGATTGCATTGTGAATCGAATAACAAGAATTCCGATGTGAGGAAACACCACACCAGTCGCGTAAAAAAAAACAAAAAATAAAAAAAAATTAAGACAACTAGTGTGCTATTTCTCCGCATCGGCATTCTTCAGAAACAGTTACTGAAAATCATGAACAAAAATCTAAATGACGACACTGGTCTTTGCAGCGGTTGGCGATTGCACTGGGTGTTCGCATTGCGAATGGAATTACAAGATTTCCTATGTGAAGAAACAGCACGCCAGTCGCGATAAAAAAAAATTAGGTAACTAGTGTGCTATTTCTCCGCATTGGCATTCCTGAAAAACAGTTGCTGAGAATCATGAACAAAAACCTAACGAGGGGAAATGGCGACGTAATCGTCGGTCGACGCTACCGGCAGAGACTTCAACGTTTAGCTTCACGAGGCAATTTTCCTACATCAGCGTGAAAAAAAGTTTATTTCGACATGAATCCAGTGACAAATTAAGAAAAGAAGGTGGGAGAATTAGATAGTGCATGACAATGCACTATGTACACAGTTGTTAGCTAAAGACACAACAGTCAGCCAACACAACAGTCAGCCATAAAGTATTGTAATACAAGGTTTTCATCTGCAGAAAGGCCCATTATTAACTTACAACAGTTTCAAATTAAGTTTTTTTCTTTCAGTTCTTGCTCTAAGAGGCATAGGCAGGTTGCTAACTTGTTGATGTACATAATATCTAACAATAAATCAATATTTAAGCAACTCTAAAACCGGCAGTATATTTACAACGTGTAGCCGATATTATTATAAGCCGATAGGTCAATGTTTTTTCTATCGATATATCAATAATTTATGTCGATATATCGCGGGACGACAACGACATGTTTAAAATATCGATATAGCGGATTCCCGATATTTTTTAAAAAAATCAACATTCCTAGTCAATAAAATTCTGGTTTGAGGCCCCATTGTCTGTTATCAGTTAGCAGTACACCCAAAGGAAGGCGTCTTGCAATAGTCACCGAAACGTCGGACTTTTATATCCGACAATGCGGCCTCAAACCCAGAAGAATTTTACTGACAGTGACAACAGCAGCGATATCCTACGTTTACATCAACATTCGTTGTCTGGAGACGCCCCAGACAGTGGTGAAAAACCACTCTGTCGCCCGCCGTATGGGCTGCCAAGCAGGAGTGATGGTCTGGGGTGCCATTTCATTTCGTAGCAGGACCGCTGTGGTTGTTTATTCAATTAATCTTCTGGTGGAGTATGTGACTACGGCTGTTCAGTGTTCAGCAAAAACGATACCACTCGCCGTTGTATAGGTTTATTTCTAGGCAACCAGTTTCGACCTCACACTACATCATCTTTAGGCCTAAACTGCTCCAATCCAGTAAACTCCGTGTTATAAATATAGCAGTGACTTTAACTGGTCTCGTAATATAAAATATATAGCAATGCCTTTAACTGCTCTCGTAGTAGTTACTAGGATTGGATTGGATTGGATTGTTTAGGGCAGAGACCAAACAGCGAGGTCATCGGTCTGCCAAATTGCGACTGTCAGTGTAAAAAATATTTTAGTTTGGTCGCAGATGTACGCCGGTATTACATAGAGAACAGTGAAGATACAAACACATTCACGATCTGTATTAGGTTATCATTACCTGACATAACAGGCTCGCTTTTTAAGGCTTTAAAAACGACTATTAAACGGCGCTATTGCTGTTATTTTAATATTTGTCATTTCTTATTGTTGAAACAATAGCTGCCAAAAAATTTACCGAGTAGTTTACTTTCAAAGAACGTAGAACGAAAAATGGAAATTTCAAGTGAAGGATTTCGTTGCATGATTTTGTACTATTTTCGTACAGGTTTAACTGAACAACGCCTCGAATAGCTTCATTGAACTGTACGTAATCAACAGTTGTCAGAAAACGCTGTTTGCGACTGGTTTCCAGAACTTCATGGTCGTGCTTCTGTCAGCGATGAATTTCGTGTAGGTCGACGAAAATCGATTATCGTTCTGAGAAACGTTTGATGATGTGCGTATAACGATTGAAGAGGGTCGACGTGTAACCTAAATCAGGCTCTTACCGACAGGTGTACGGATATACTTGTAGTATCTCCGATTTTTTTTGTTTTTTTTTCTTTTTTTTTTTTTTTTTGTTTTTGCCTCCAGTGTAGCAGCAAGTCGTATATATCTAAAAATGAAACGGATTTTTGCCACCTACTATGAAATAGGCGAAAACTTCCCGTTTCCCTCTAAACAGTATTTTGCCTCCCTCTTTGCGGAGACGGAGACGGTGCCAGATTATTTGGTTCTCGTTTGTCACTGAAAGAGAAACGTTTCTTGTCAAGTGGTCCAATATTATCAGATATTCTCCTTTACAATGCGGCGTAATTAACATTACTATAATGGTATGCAAAACTAAAGAACGAAAGAAACTTTGGCATGATGTGTCACTTACAAATAACATAGCTCGATGAAATTTGGACCATACACACAGAAAGAACTGCTATAGTACAGCACTGAAGGTAACTGAAAGAAATTGACAATGAGATGCACAGAAATGACATCTTCATTCAAAGACAATAATTTTACATGACGGTGAATCCCAGCTATGAAAAGTTAAATAACACTGACGTACCGCGATTCATGATTGCCCCTGGATGTTACAAACGGCCTGAGATTGTTTTTAGTAATGCTTTGCGTACACTCACATGGCGAAAGGTGGGAACACGTAATGCGCCTAGAAACATTATCGAACACGATCGTTTCGGTGGGCAAGGTGTTAGGGTGTGGGGAGGTATAATGTTGCATGGGCGATTCTCCTCCAAATTTCTGAACATGGTACACTCACGAGTCAGCGTTATTGTGACATTGTACTCGTTGCCCAGGAGCGTACTTTCACTGGTGCATTTGGCCCTTGCTTCATTTTCACTGGGGACAATGCGCTACAGTATCCAACAGCGCATATGGAAGCCTTCCTGAGACGATACTCAGCGAATGGATTGACCTGTCCGTTCCCGCAACATAAATCCCATCCAACACGCTTGGAATGCCTTGGGGAGACGTATTGTAGTGCGTCGACATGGACTAAAGTCCATCTAGCACTTGTCAACCGCGCACGTAGCAGAGCACGCATCGCCGTTCGTGGTGATAACACACCCTATTAACAACCACGTCCCGTCGTTTGTACTGTTCAGAAGATCATCATGAAGCGCAGTGACTTCAGTTTCACTGTCGTCTTTCAATAAGTGTCATTTCTGTTCGTCGAGCTATGTTAAATGGCAATGACATATTACGTGAAAGTTTGTGTCATTGTTAAGATTTGCACACCATTGTATAATGTGTCGTACTTAACATCATTATGAAAGCAGAAATATAATCTATATTTGCAAGTGCTTACTCGGATGAATTTTGTGCGTATGGGAATAAAATGCTAAGGTAATTTGAACGTCATTACTGTGTCTTCTGTGTATTGGTGCCGTGAATGACAACCAAAGGGGTCCTGCTATGGAGAGAAATAGCACCCCACTCCTGATTGTAGGAATGTATGGCAGGCGAAAGTCGTGTTGGTATCCCACAGCTATCTGAGGTTTCTCCAGACACCTCTTTGGCCTTTCATCTACATCTACATCCATACTCCGCAAGCCACCTGACGGTGTGTGGCGGAGGGTACCTCGAGTACCTCTATCGGTTCTCCCTTCTACTCCAGTCTCGAATTGTTCGTGGCAAGAAGGATTGTCGGTATGCCTCTGTGTGGGCTCTAATCTCTCTGATTTTATCCTCATGGTCTCTTCGCGAGATATACGTAGGAGGGAGCAATATACTGCTTGACTCCTCGTTGAAGGTATGTTCTCGAAACTTCAACAAAAGCCCGTACCGAGCTACTGAGCGTCTCTCCTGCAGAGTCTACCACTGGAGTTTATCTATCATCTCCGTAACGCTTTCGCGATTACTAAATGATCCTGTAACGAAGCGCGCTGCTCTCCGTTGGATCTTCTCTATCTCTTCTATCAACCCTATCTGGTACGGATCCCACACTGCTGAGCAGTATTCAAGCAGTGGACGAACAAGTGTACTGTAAAATACTTCCTTTGCTTTCGGATTGCATTTCCCTAGGATTCTCCCAATGAATCTCAGTCTGGCATCCGCTTTACCGACGATCAACTTTATATGATCATTCCATTTTAAATCACTCCTAATGCCTACTCTAAGATAAGTTATGGAATTAACTGCTTCCATCTCAATGACTGGGGTAGAGTTGTCTTCAGAGATGAGTCCCGCTTCGAAATGACACCCTTCGACCAGAGAAGACATGTCTGGTGACGCCCCAGACAGGGGTGGGATACCAACCGGAGTATGGCTGGCCATACGACACGGCAACCAGAAATGATGGTTTGGGGTACCAATTAATTTCACAGCAAGCCCCCTTTGGCTCCCATTCGGATAATTTCTTCGGGGAGGGTGGTTTTTTTCCCCTAGAGCGTGTTAATACAACGGAATTTTATGTCCCCATAACCATACCCACAGAGGACCAACATAATACTTTGTTACAGTATTCCTAACTCCAAGTTAGAGATTACACAGTATATATCTGTTTAATTATTGGCGACAAATAAGGTAAAGAAAGTACCAAAAGAAAACACGTTAATACAGAGGCAAGAAGAGAACTGCGAATGAATATTATACTCTAAAAATTAGATCAAGGAAACGCATAACCGGTACGCGGTATCATAACAGGAAACGAAGCTCAGATATAATCGTACGAAATGGGAAACCAAGCAGCCGTCAACTATTCCTAGATGAGCCGAACGAAACCAACAAAATCATTTCATGGGGGAATCTCGTCAAAGAGAACGGCCTTTACTTTCTTTGACTGTATTGGATACGTCGTGACCATTGCTCTGGATCATCGAAGTACAGTTAATCCTAACTTGTACACAGGTCGTCAATAAAGTCAAGAAAAACTGCGAAAAAGTTCATCATTCTTCGTCATGACAATGCCAGCCATCACGCAGCGTATCATTTGATTATTTGACGAAGAAAGCATGCAGTTAACGCCTCAATGCCTATATTCACCTGATTTATCGCCTAAAGTCTGCTTTATTATTCCTTTAAGTAAAACAAACAATGTACAGCCAGCGATTTTCACCATCGCTGGAAGCTGATATTGTTTCTCAGATAGCAAGATCAAACTGGAAAATTGCTTCCGGTATTGGTTCTAACGCGAACGAAATATATTACATATTAAAGAACATTTCAAGAAACAAAGTGTTCATGAAAAGAATGCTGTTTTCTTCCATTCTTTCTGTAAAATGCACCCATTATGGGTTGCCTACGTTAGTGAGAACAAATTACTTTCGAATATCAAAACCGAACGATATCTTTGCTGATGCGTTGTCACATATACAGTCAAGAGACTCCTGCTCAAGTTTGTTATACACGGCGACAGCAGCGCACCAAACGAGCATTAAGTTATAATGTTGAAAGCGATATCCAATGAATGCAGATGATATTGTTTTGTAACGTGGTTTGCACAAAAGGGAGCGTACGTAACGCCATAAATTGCAGGAATGAAGAAAAGATGACACCAAATTTGTTGTTCTGTAGGCTTCCCAAAGACCACAAGAGCTATGAAACACCACGTTACAGGGTCGTTTAGTTAGGACTGTCTCGTAATCGACTGATATTTTACTGAAGAATACCTTTTTTTAGGTACATGAAATAGATAGTACAGAGAACATGACTTATTGCAGAAAGACGTCGCATATCTACACAATAACGTTCATTACAAAATTGATCCAAATCACTTTATGAATACATTAATTGGAAACTGGTATGGAATTATGTAACGTCCTACGTAAAACAGCGTAACTGTAACTGACGAGAAAACTACGGTACAGACGTGATAATAAAACGACAAAGCAGTAAGACAATTTGACGACTCAAAGAAAGAACAGAAAGAAATTCGCAAGTGTTGCTACGCCGGAACTACAAACATCATAAACTCAAAAAAAGAACAGAAGGAAATTCGCAAGTGTTGCTAAGCCGGAACTACAAACATCAGAAACTTCAACACGGTCATCTCTTGAAGAAGACGTAATTACATTAAACAGAAATTTGTGAATTGAGAAGTCGAGGAAAGTGCAAGAACGTGCAGTCTTTTCGGTTCCGTGCAAAACCGTTGCGTGTCAAAGAAGGTACCTATCATAAGAACAGTCTGCAACAGAAATAAATGCTTGTTATCAAAGCTTGTTATGTGAAATACTGCTTTTTATTCTTTCACTCTCAGGGGATAAGCTGCAACTGTAAACAACTTCGAGAGCATTTGTTTATGAAAACATTGTAACTTATGTCATTTCGCAATCGTTCAGGTCTCTTGATACTTTATTAAAGCTTGGGTCGCAAAAATATAATAACAATTTTGTAAAAATAAGTAGATAAAAATTAAAAACAAATATTAATCTTACAGCATATATCGCACGCGGCAAGAACAATGAAACAACTCAAAAATGCAATACTTGAGGAAACACGATTTAAAGAATTAATTCTATAAAACTTATACTGAAATAGCATAAGATTCCTTCAAATTTCAAAAGCAAGTATTGTTGGCAGGTAGTTCCATTACATTTTTTGTGCACGTTGGGGAACACAACACACATTTTTCAATGACATTAACTAAAATTGACGTTTTTCGAGTTGCGCTAGTTTCCTTGCCGGAGCGTGATACGAACGATAGCTGATGAATGTCTTTCTCGACGCTAGCGTCCCTAGGGGATCTCCAATTGTCACATTCTAACAGCTTTTACTGCAGTTAGTGGCGCGGCTGTATTAGTCACAATGCAATGAACATTTAGTCGGCACCGAACCGCAATGTGTATTACTCGCACATCGAAAATGCAACCGTCTACTGACGGGAACGAAGTGCTAAGAGTATCAAGCAGCTTGCTAGCCATACGAGTTAACAGTCACCAAATAATAGTAAGACATAGTTTCAAAATATTAAAGTAACGCATTCACCAAGCATTGAGAATCATACTGCATTCAAACAAAATAAAGCGAGAGAGAAGTAGAAATCGCTGCTTCTTTATATTCGTAGTACAAACATTAAACGTAGGCTATGCTACCTCGAGATAAAATTATCGATACTGCCCGCATTACTATGGGGCTCTTTGCTGTGGCGTATTAGTCCGAGTCTTTGTATAGAACTTCAACTATTTCTGAAAAATGTCATATTTCCACCTTGGGCTGCCGATAAAATGCTTCATTTATACAGTCAGTTTCAATCATCTGACCATCAATAAGTTCATAAATGTATTCATAGCAGCACGTTAGCCGAAATACAAAATCATTATCGTCAAGTGACAAGACCATGATTGATACACTGTCACTGTTGTTAGCATTATCATGCCATTACAGTATTATGAGAGTGTATTACTCATGGTTTTCTCATCTGACAATGACGATTTTGTATTTCGCCTAACGTGATGCTGTGAATACTTTTATGAACCTGATGACAGTCAGACGGCTGAAACTGACTATAAATAATGTGTTTTACCGGCAGCTCAGGGAGATAATGTGACATTTTCATATATACAAGAGCTGTGGGGCTTCATTTCCTGAAAATATACTTCCATTGTTTCATTTTGTAATGAATAATTCCAAGTAACCTGCAGTATTAACGTTTCTTCTTCACTACAAGCTTGTTTCGGCTATGTCGCCATTGTCAAATAAACCTATAGATGTTAACATTTGATGAGTCTACTTACGTTTATAAAAGTAGTACATCAAGGTCAATTTGTATATATACTTACATCTAGTTGGAATCGATGCCCATACTGCAACAGCCAGTAAATTGTCGACTATCTGTTTGTAGCTAGATTGTTATAATCGCGTGAGTTCTATTTATATAGAATATTCCCGTGAAATACTTTTGACATCTTGTCTGACTGTATAAATTATTACTCAGTGTAATCTTTTCCGATGCTTGATTTGTCGTTTCTCTTAACTCAAATGTCTAGACCTCAAAGACCTTAGATTATTATTGTTTACGGGATATGGGTGGAATATATTGTCTACACAAGTGCCGACTTTATCGCCACAGAGAAACGCTACGTACATTTTCGACGTGTCATCTTCTATAAGGAATTTGAACTGATAGGCGAAAACAGTAGAATTTTAGAGAACGTCATTAAAATTTTGAAACACCAGCCTACAAAAAACATCTTACAGCTGATCAAAAAACGTACACACTGAAACTATTTAATCACTAAAAGTCTAAACCAGCCAGGACAGCCCGAAGGCTGGTGTGTGTTTACTGCTCTTCTCAGAATTACTGCGCATTACTACCGGGTGCACGAACGTTTTACGAGTCCTCCAGGCCATAGTAGTTCCCAGTGTCCTGAAGTCTTAGGCGTCAGATGACCTGTGATCGTTAAGGAGGGTATCTTTGCAATAAACTTCAGGAAAGGCGAAGCTAGCTTTGAGTGTCTCAAAGATAAGGAAGGAAAAATGTAGAGGCCAGAAAGAAATCACTGTATTCCGTAGCGCATTCAACCGGCAGATAATTATCATTAATCTCAGCTGCAAAGATTTACTTACAATGCTCACATTATACGAAACACAAAATCATCTCAGTTCATTCTCACATTCACTAGAAAGCACTGTATACTGTAATTTATGGCGGAGACACTAACATGCATCTCATAAAAAACATAATGTAACGTACACACAAAGATTAGTTAGTTGTAATAGAGAACCTAATGATGCCAATCTTGCAGATTAAGCAAAACAATCAATAAAAAAATAAAATAAGCCAACCATCATAAGCTCGCGAATCATAGGTATGAAACACAATGCCTGTTTACATCGTCTGTCAAGCTATTTAAATTTGAAAAAAATAAGAAATTCGTTTACGGAAACAGTGATGGACATTTCATAATTTTTATTTGTTGACTCATTCACTTTCTCATGACACAGCCACGATCGGTTTCAGTCACAACGGCCGTCGTCAGATGCTAGGAGCAGCGGTTAGTGAATGAATGAGGCACTGGGAACCATAAAGGTCCGAAGCACAGGAGAAAGTTCTGAGGAAATTAAATGTTTGTGAAAATCATGTTTACAGAGAAACCACTAGTTTCATAAACCTGAATTGTTTTTTTACCAAGTCTCAATATCCTACACTTCCTACCAAAAATTATGTACCCACCTTATGTTAATAAATATTAATTAATATTATATTAATTGTTAATGTCAATTCACAGAATTTCCTTATATAGGCTAGTGAAAATATTGCCTTTTGATAGTTGTTAAGTTTGTAATTAATGTGAAACTAGACTTACAACATAAAGACCAGATACAAAATTCACCACACACGCACTTATGACCTATTCAGCACTTCATGGTCCTCATTAAGCACCTCTGTGGGTCTGAGCTTCAGATAAAACAGCCGATACACCTCCGATTATTGAGTATTACTACTACGTGAATCATGTGGACACTAAATTATGTTGTCAACCCTAGGTAGAAATTGAGCAGTGCAGAGCAACAAAATTATATTTTGTACTTGGGGTCCTTATGGAAATGAATATCCGAGAAATTGGTGATACAGCTTTTCTCTGGATGTTCGTATGTATAGTGTGGGGTTACAGATATAAATAGAATTGGTTCACTCAACAGTTGTCAGGAGTACGCACACATGCTACAATCTCAAAATCGATGGCGGCGTGCTTTGGGTCCTTAAATTCATGTGTTAAACTAAATGACGATCTGAGCATCTGAAGATGGCTAATGTGGCTGAATCCTGTCATGAATGTTTCATAAAAAAGTGATTGTGTCAAGAAGTAAACGAAAATTATAAGCTGTTTGAATGTTTGTTGAAGCATCATGCTGTCTATGTCCGCTGCCCATTAAATTTAATATTGTGATTTAGAGCTTATAACTGCGCTGGTAATTACTTTTAAACTACTTAAACATGACATTTTTAATGCTGTCGTCCTGCACATCCTGACCTGCTCGTAAGATATTTTTTAATAAACTGAACCGAAATTTATACGATGAAACAATATGAAACGCGTTCATACATTTGCACACAGACGGAAGCTGAAAATAATATAATGCAATACTATGACATAATTATGATGTTTATTGTAGCGCTACTCATATTCTTGACGACCGTGCCTTCTCATTCGATTAAAACTTTGATACAGACACACTTAATGTTGTCTGAATAAAGATTCACCTTTATTGGGGAAGTATCATCAGTGGATAAAACTGTGATCGGAAGCAAAAGTGCATTTAACGAGAAACTAGATGTTAAATCGCAACACGACTTGCGCTGACAGTTACCCGAGAGCTTTTATGTTTACGCTATAAGTAGTTGGACATAACAAAAATTCCTGCCTTACCTCACTATTTTTTATGCTACTTAAAATAAATTCGTGCTTCAACCTATTTCTCATTTTTATATATTTGATTTTCCTTTCTAGTGATGAACAGTTATAGCTCTTCTTTTTGGGAGCCGAAAGTGGACTGGGCAGGCATTTATTTAATAACAGCTGAAATGTACATTGCGTGGTATTCCGAAGAAGGTTGAGACGTTGTACTGGGATTAAATCAAGTCTTCAGCGCATAAACAATGTTCCTTTCAGAATCATGATTTACTGCTGCGTGGACGACAAATTTGGCTACACAAAGAGCGCAAAGAAAATCTGGAAATCACATTCGCGACCATCCGCCACTCAGTGACGCAGAGGCTACTCAAAGACGCGACTGTTGTAAATTACACACGTTGAGGAATTAGTAGTGGACGTCATTTGTTTAAACGATAGCTTATTTCGTTTATTACATCGTCCAAGATCATAATAAAGAGAAAAAAAACTGAAAATATTATTGTCTGTTGTTTAATAAGATATGTTAGAGCAAATATGATAATAGACAAACGAACAATTCTTTTGCTATATTATATAAAACTACACCCATATATGTAAAATACAGTTTATAAATAATATATATATCCCACTGGTTATTGGAGAAACATTGTAAATGTTTCACAACACTGTAAATGTTTCACGAAGTACACACTTTTGCCCATGTTTCGCAAATTTTATTATACACGATGTAGTTTTTCGTGTTCGAAACCTAAATATTAGGGAACCCTTTTTAATTGTGTAAAAAACATTTTTTTTTTCATTAGCAGAAATTTTGTACTCCCACATAACTTAATATTGGACGTATGACGATATCATGCGAATTTAAATTTCATACAAGCGGTTCATAAATAGCGGCTGACCGACAACTCTCAATTAAAAATTATTGCGACAAATATTACCACAATTCGGTTTTTCGTATAATTCACTTACGAATTTATTGCACTGCTGTTGTTGTTCAAGAATGTTAAGCTTGCTTATTATCATCGCGGTGTTCATATTGCAGCATGTACGCTTCCTCCAGTTGAAACTACTAACAGTGGATCGCACGTCGGCGGTACTTTCAAACATGCAATTAACAGCTGGCTTTCTACGCTCTGTGTTTACAGCTCTCTGACCTGACGAAAGTCGCTCAGCTGAGCTCCGCAACTGCTGATCTTTGATACGGGTAGACCGTTACCCAACTTCATTATTTTCGGACACTCTTTAAACGTTTGAAATCTTGACACAGCTCAAAGTCCTTTCTATAGTACGTCGGCGCACGCGTCGCGTCACTTACACTTGGGAGTCAGACTCGTGCGGTGCTCGTTTTATTCGTTTCACTCGTGCGACACGACAGAGATAAGCGGAATCGAAGCTGCGAGCGTAAACTAAAACAAAACAGATTTCCGTGTTTGTGCCGCGAAGCGGCGCATCTGCTGCCGGTGCGTCGGCCAGACAGCAGCCGACGAGTCTGCAGCTGTTCCCTCCGCTGTGTTGCCTCACCTGATTAGCGAACATCCTCGGAGGTAGCCGGGCCGCGCGCTAGCAGACGAACATCCCGCACACAAGCCAACGGACTTCTGTCAACGGCGGTGTACTACTACTAGTAGAGACCTCTGCCTGTCGCCGCGCTCACGGGCCCGCGTCGGTGCTGCCATCTGGACGGGCCGCGCGTTAACCTGCTAGTCACTGACCTATAGTGCAACCTGCGGCGGCGCGGCAGACAAAAATCGACCGACGCGCGGGAAAAAGGAAGAAGACGGCTGAGCAGCAGGACCAAATCGAGCGCTGCCGGTGGAACAAAAGGTATTCGGTGGCCCACAACCCGTTACGGTAACCGGTTAAGATGTTCGTCGCCTATTTGTTTCTGTTTCACTATCACGCTTGCAAGACGAAATTGATTTTTCTTTGTTCTTTTCGCTGCGACGTATCGATAGTAATTTAGATTGCAGCCGTCAAAAACTGCATCGGCCGGTGCCGTCGGGCTGATTAAACCATATGGCGATCGGCCGCCGCGAAAAAGGGCTGCCCCCGGCGCTGGGGGACCAAATACGGTCGCGAAGCGGACCTGTTTTAAATAATTAACGGGCCTCTGCGAGGAAGTTGCGCGCTGCTTAGTGTCAGTTAAGCATCATTCATGGCTTTTAAGAGCCCGGGGAGCAACGAAGTCAGCGCCGGAGTAGTAACGGGTTCGCGGTTCGCCAACACATCGGAAATTCATGCCTCGAGGAACTTTTAAAAATGAGTTCTATACATCAACGTTAAGGATGGTCTGACGGAAATGCAATTTTTCGTGCGTCTAGATTAAGAGCTAAAGCTTCTTCCAAGCCACGGCTGCTAACACAGGTCAACATATTTGCAATTTTTCTCTGCCTCTGAATTTACCAAATTGTGGAATGCCTGATCCACAAATGCAATTAGATTTACGGTATGACGGTACTTTTCTGAAATACAAAGTCATATTGAGATCAATTCGATTTTATTTCTAATATGATACACATAACCCGAAAATTATCCAACCACTTATATAAAACATCAAAACAATCATGATATTATATAAAAAGTCACATGTCCTATAACATAAAAATAATAACGATAATTGCAATAACATAAAATAGTACTATAATTGCAATTTATTTGGAGAAATGACGTGAGGATGCCTTCTAAGGCGTTTCATCATCTTCTATAAACAATAACTGTTAGTAGGTTCTAGCGTCTCTAATAGTGATATTCAACGGTGAAAATGTCTTAGTGAAAGTTTTCATCCTGTTCATCGTGAATAACACCCAGTAAATACCAAACTTTCTTTGTGAACAGTACTTGGAACAATTTTGCCTAATTAGACTGGTGACCATTTCCTTTTACGTAATTACTATTCACTTTAGTAGAATAGAACAGTGGTCTGATTCCCGTTTATGCTGCTACTGCTGGCTGTCAATAGAAATCTTTCGAGAAACTAAAATTAATCCAATACCTTAACTGTTACTACACAGTCACGGTCAAATATAATTCCTTTAACAAGAGAAGCATTATAAACGCGACGTGCTGTTACTGGTGCACAACAAGTGGCCAGCAAGATCATCAGATCTCTCGCCAATTAAACACATATGAGACATGATGAAGCGGAAACTTACTTGTTCTCCAGGGCCGGCAAGAACTATTGCCAAATTGCAACAAAAGGCGCAAAATGCTTGGGACAATCTGTCTCAGGATGCCATTCAGCCGTTTATGATCGCTTCCATGTGACCACACACGCCTGCCTTGCCGCCAGAGGGGGATAAACTGTGTATTGATGCAACTGCTTGAGCACCCTGCACTGTGACATGTATGTTCAATTTGGACTGAATTTGTTATCATATACTCAAATTCAAATGGCTCTAAGCACTACAGAACTTAAGAGCTGAGGTCATCAGCCCACTAGACTGAGAACTACTTAAACCTAACTAACATATGGACGTCATACACATCCACGCCCGAGGCAGGATTCGAACCTGCGACCGTAGCAGCAGCGGGGTTCCGGACTGAAGCGCCTAGAACTACTCGGTTACAGTGGCCAGTTATCATATACTCCTACAATGATGATATACCTGTCACTTCACGTAATACAATGACCTTGAGAGTGTTACATTTTTCTTCCAGCAGTGTATAATGCAATAACATACGAAGAAAGCTGCACAAATGTCCATTCGGACTTAAATAAGATTCAGAGTTATGCGAAAGCTGTTAACTTGCAGTAATTGCTTACAGACGTATAAACGCGCACTTCACTAAACTGAAAAACCTATTATCCTCTAACCACAATATCAATGAGCCACACTGGGGCAAACACATGCCTGGGTGTTACACAAATGCCTGGATACAACAATGTGTGGTGTTATGAAATCGATAGAGCACAAAGGTTCGGTCATGGATAAAAAATGTTGCAGACTTCAGTTTCTTGATAGAATACTTGGAAAATGTACTCAGTCTACAATGGAGACAGACCAATACTACATTGTTTGTCATGGGTGATGGCCCAACAATATGTCATAGGACTAACAGCGGATATTGGACGTGTACATACACTGAAGAGCCAAAGAAACTGGTACACCTGCTTAATATCGTGTAACCCCCCCCCCCTCCCCCCCCCCCCCCCCCCCCCCCCGCCACGCGAGGACGCAGAAGTGCCGCAACACGACGTGGCATGGACTCGACGAATGGCTGAATTAGTGCTGGAGGTAATTGACACCATGAATCCTGCAGGGCTGTCCATAAATCCGTATGAGTACGATGGGGTGGAGATCTCTCCTGAACAGCACGTTGGAAGGCATGCCAGATATGGTCAATAATGTTCATTTCTGGAAAGTCTGGTGGCCCGTTGAAGTGTTTAAACTCGGATGGAGCCACTCTAGCAATTCTGGACGTGTGGGGTGTCGCATTGTCCTGCTGGAATTGCCCAAGTCTGTCGGAATGCACAATGCACATGGATGGATGCAGGTGGTCAGACAGAATACTTATGCACGTGTCACCCGTCAGAGTCGTATCTAGACGTATCAGGGGTCCCATATCACTCCAACTGCACAACTCCACACCATTACAGAGCTGCACCAGCTTCAACAGTCCCCTGCTGACATGCAGCATCCAAGGATTCTTGAGGTTGTCTCCATACCCGCTCTATACATTTTGAAACAAGACTCGTCCAACAAGGGAGCATGTTTCTCATGATCAATAGTCCAGTGTCGATGCTGACGGGCACAGGCGAGGCGTAAAGTTTTGTGTCGTGCAGTCATCAAGGGAACACGAGTGGGCCTTCGGCTCCGAAAGCCCATATCAGTTTCCTTGAATGGATCGCACACTGACACTTGTTGATGGCCCAGCACTGAAATCTGCAGCAATCTGCGGAAGGTTTGCACTTCTGTCACGTTGAACGATTCTCTTCAGTCGTCGTTTGTCCCGTTCTTGCAGGATCTTTTCCCGGCCGCAGCGATGTCGGAGATTTGATGTTTAGCCGGATTCCTGATATTCACGGTCCACTCGTGAAATAGTCGTACGGGAAAATCCCCAGTTCATTGCTACCTTTGTGATGCTGTGTCTCATCTCTCGCGTGCGGGCTGTAACACCATGTCCAAAGTCACTTATATCTTGATAACCTGCCATTGTAGCAGCAGAAACCGATCTAACTGCGCCAGACACGTGTTGTCGTATATAGGCGTTGCCGAGCGCAGTACCGAGCGAGGTGGCGCAGTGGTTAGCACACTGGTCTCGTATTCGGGAGGACGACGGTTCAATCCCGCGTCTGGCCATCCTGATTTAGGTTTATCGTAGTTTCCCTAAATTGCTTCAGGCAAATGCCGGGATGGTTCCTTTGAAAGGGCACGGCCGACTTCCTTCCCCATTCCTCCCTAATCAGATGTGACTGATGACCTCGCAGTTTGGTCTCTTCCCCAGAACAACCCAACTCCCGAGCGCAGTGGCGTATTCTGCCTGCTTATATATATATATATATATATATATATATACTCCAGGAAATGGAAAAAAGAACACATTGACACCGGTGTGTCAGACCCACCATACTTGCTCCGGACACTGCGAGAGGGCTGTACAAGCAATGATCACACGCACGGCACAGCGGACACACCAGGAACCGCGGTGTTGGCCGTCAAATGGCGCTAGCTGCGCAGCATTTGTGCACCGCCGCCATCAGTGTCAGCCAGTTTGCCGTGGCATACGAAGCTCCATCGCAGTCTTTAACACTGGTAGCATGCCGCGACAGCGTGGACGTGAACCGTATGTGCAGTTGACGGACTTTGAGCGAGGGCGTATAGTGGGCATGCGGGAGGCCGGGTGGACGTACCGCCGAATTGCTCAACACGTGGGGCGTGAGGTCTCCACAGTACATCGATGTTGTCGCCAGTGGTCGGCGGAAGGTGCACGTGCCCGTCGACCTGGGACCGGACCGCAGCGACGCACGGATGCACGCCAAGACCGTAGGATCCTACGCAGTGCCGTAGGGGACCGCACCGCCACTTCCCAGCAAATTAGGGACACTGTTGCTCCTGGGGTATCGGCGAGGACCATTCCCAACCGTCTCCATGATGCTGGGCTACGGTCCCGCACACCGTTAGGCCGTCTTCCGCTCACGCCCCAACATCGTGCAGCCTGCCTCCAATGGTGTCGCGACAGGCGTGAATGGAGGGACGAATGGAGACGTGTCGTCTTCAGCGATGAGAGTCGCTTCTGCCTTGGTGCCAATGATGGTCGTATGCGTGTTTGGCGCCGTGCAGGTGAGCGCCACAATCAGGACTGCATACGACCGAGGCACACAGGGCCAACACCCGGCATCATGGTGTGGGGAGCGATCTCCTACACT
Source organism: Schistocerca serialis cubense (assembly GCF_023864345.2). Taxonomy (NCBI): domain Eukaryota; kingdom Metazoa; phylum Arthropoda; class Insecta; order Orthoptera; family Acrididae; genus Schistocerca; species Schistocerca serialis. The sequence continues at coordinate 131,295,406 of NC_064638.1, forward strand.
GGCCGTACACCACTGGTGATCGTCGAGGGGACACTGAATAGTGCACGGTACATCCAAACCGTCATCGAACCCATCGTTCTACCATTCCTAGACCGGCAAGGGAACTTGCTGTTCCAATAGGACAATGCACGTCCGCATGTATCCCGTGCCACCCAACGTGCTCTAGAAGGTGTAAGTCAACTACCCTGGCCAGCAAGATCTCCGGATCTGTCCCCCATTGAGCATGTTTGGGACTGGATGAAGCGTCGTCTCACGCGGTCTGCACGTCCAGCACGAACGCTGGTCCAACTGAGGCGCCAGGTGGAAATGGCATGGCAAGCCGTTCCACAGGACTACATCCAGCATCTCTACGATCGTCTCCATGGGAGAATAGCAGCCTGCATTGCTGCGAAAGGTGGATATACACTGTACTTGTGCCGACATTGTGCATGCTTTGTTGCCTGTGTCTATGTGCCTGTGGTTCTGTCAGTGTGATCATGTGATGTATCTGACCCCAGGAATGTGTCAATAAAGTTTCCCCTTCCTGGGACAATGAATTCACGGTGTTCTTATTTCAATTTCCAGGAGTGTATATTTGAATACGCATTCCTATACCAGTTTCTTTGGCGCTTCAGTGTAGAAGGGCAGCAGTATTGTTGGATTGTTTCGCACAAGAGTTTCACAGGAATGTTGAATAGCCTGAATTGACAGACGTCAACTATACCGGAAGACCACCTTTAAAAATTTCGAGAACCAGTATTATCTGAGGAATATACTGCAGGGTTCACTAAAACGAGAGTCATTTAAGCAGCCATTCTTCCTGTGCTCCATGGGAGGGAACGTCCCTAATTTGCAGTACAATTTTCATAACCCTCCGCCACGCACTTCGCAGTGGTTTCTGGCGTATGGACGTAGAGGTAATTCGACTGCGAACCACATTGCAACACAAAATGGCAAGTCATCGGCCAGCATTTCCCGCAGGCAAAACAGTAGTTGCTCCAATCCATCAATTCCGACTAGTGATCCGTCTTGGCTGTAAAACAAGTAACAGAAACGGAAAACATTTCGTAAACATCCATTTTGCTCCAGAACACAAATTTGTCTGGCATTTGGCTGTAAATACCAGTCACTACAATGAACCGTACGTCAAGAAGCCCTTGTGTCCGTCTTAGCAACGAACAAAAAAGGAAATAGAAACAGCAAACAAAATATTACTGTATTTTACACATGTTGTTGTAGCGTGCAAGCCGAACGGTTTGACGCAGCTCTTCACGCTAGTCTATCCAGTGCAATGCCCATCGTATCTGCATTACTACCGCAGCCTACATTCATTTGAACCAACTTACTGTTGTCGAGCCTTCTTATCCCTCCTCATCTTTTAACCCGCTCCACGTTTCCTTCCATTAGCAAACTGACAATTGCTTGATACCTCAGGAAGTGTCCTACAAAACAACTCCTTTAAGTCAGGGGCTGATATATTGTCGACTTCAAATTTGTAAAACTTTCTGGCAGAGAAACGTCTTGCTTGTAAGAGAGCTTGGCACCAGTTGCGCGTTCTGTGTAAAAGGGTTCTAGCGAAAACCAATACTAATTGCATTATTTTGTCGAGGATGAGTTTTTCACTCTGCTGCGAAATGAGCGCTGATATGAAACTTCCTGGCAGATTAAAACTGTGTGCCGGACCGAGACTCTAACTCGGAAACTTTGCCTTTCGCGGGCAAGTGCTCTACCATCTGAGCTACCCAAGCACGACTCATGACCCGTCCTCACAGCTTTACTTCTGCCAGTGCCTCGTTTCCTACCTTCCAAACTTTACGGAAGCTCTCCTGCGAACCTTGCAGAACTGCCGCTCCTGAAAGAAAGGATATTGCGGAGACGTGGCTTAGCCACAGCCTGGGGGATGTTTCCAGAATGAGATTTTCACTGTGCAGCGGAGTGTGCGCTGATATGAAACTTCCTAGATTAAAACTGTGTGCTCCGTATAGCGAGTGACAGAGGGTACCCTGTACGACTACTAGTAATTTCCTTTCCTGTTCCACTCACAGTCAGAACGAGGGAAAATGACTACACTAGTCAGCCAGAACTTTATGACCATCGACCTGCTGTCGATATAAACCCGTCCAGGTCATAGCAGCGTCACCCGGCGAGGAATGACTGCTAGTCTCACACACACACACACACACACAAACACACACACACACACACACACACACACAGTACGCGTAGTAACAGTGAACGTGCCACCTGTGGGGTGTAGAATGGACAAAGATGCGCGATCTGTCTGTCTGACCAAGGGCAGATTTTGTTGGCCCGGAGGCTCTGCACGAGCATTTCGGAAACTGAGCGACTTGTCGGGTGCCGTAGTGAGTGTTCTCAACACGTGGCGAAACCAAAGTGAAACCATGTCCACAACTCGTCGGGTAGGGCGGCCATTCCTAATTACGTCGTGAGCTGGGCAGCCTGGTAAAACAGGACAGGCGGCGAACTGTAGCGGAACTAACTTCAGACTTTAAAGCTGGGCAGAGTACAGGTGTGTGTGAAAGCGCAGTGTTCTGGACACTCCTAACGATGGGTCTCCGCAGCCGACGACCAATGCATCTGCTCATGTTAACACCACGACATCGGAAACTACGACTGAAATAGGCATGTGACCATCGGCACTGCACGTTGGCGCAGTGGCAGAGCGCTGCGTCGTCTGATGAAACCCGAAACCTTCACCATGCCGATGGGAGTGTGCGAATCCATCGTCTTCCAGGGGAACAGCTTCTTGACACCCGTACTGCAGGACGGAGAAAACTGGTAGTGTCTCCATTATACTCTGGGGAACGTTCACGTGGGCATCAATGGGTCCAGTGGAGCTCGTGCAAGGCACCATGGCGGCCAAGAAGTATCGTACACTGGTTGCTGACCACGGTGATCATGTTTCCCGACGGCAGTGGTATTTTTTAGCAAGATGTGCGCCATGTCACAAGGCCAGGAATGAGATGGAGTGGAACGAGAAACACAGTGGCGAATTCCAATTAATGTGCTGCTCCCCCAACTCGCCAGATCTGAACCCGATCGAACGAACACATCTGGGATGTGATTGAAGGAGGCGTCAGAGTTCATCGCCCCCTCCCCTGAATTTATGGGAATTAGGTGACTTGTGTGTGCAGATGTGGTGCTCCCTCCAGCAACCTACCAACGCCTCATTGCTTCCATGCCACGAAGCGTAACCGCTGCTATGCTTGACAAAGATGGAGCTTGGGTAGCTCAGTTGGTAGAGCATTTGCCATCGAAAGGCAAAGATCCCGAGTTCGAGTCTCGGTCCGGCACACAGTTTTAGTGTGCCAGGAAGTTTCGTGTTTATTTTATGTTTGATGTGACATACTGCAATATGATTCAATAATATTTTGCACATCATAAGCCTTCTGTGCATAGATACACGCTACAAGACTGAAATGTCACCCTAGATCATCATTCCTTGTTTTCGGATCATATGGCTGGCAACAGTCAGGTTGGAATCCCTCCGCTAACCTGGGCGCCTCCAGACATGTCTTCATTCCTTGTCGGGGCTCAGTTCGAAACGGAACTCATCACGAAGGCAATTCCACTCCAGTCAATGCGATTCCAGGCCGAAGACGTGTCTGGAGAATGGCCCATACAGTGCTGGGATACCAACCTGACAGTCACCCGCCATACGGCCCGACAACCAGGGCTGATCGTCAGGGGTGACACTTCTTTTCATACAGGATGCCCTTGGCTGTCATCTGCGCCGCCCTTACAGCGCAGCAGTACGTCGACAACATTCTACGTCCCAGTTTGTTGCCCTTCATGGCAAGCCAACCTGGGCTTACACTTCGACATCTACCTGATTACTCTGCAATTCACAATAAACTGCCTGGCAGAGCGTTCAGTGAACCACCTTCAGGCTTTCTCACTACCATTCCACTCTCGAACGACGCGCAGGAAAAGCAAGCACTTAAATTTTTCTGTGTGAGCCCTGATTTCTCTTATTTTATCGTGATGATCATTTCTCCCTGAGTAGGCGGGTGCCAACAGAATGTTTTCGCTATCGGAGGAGAAAACTGGTGATTAAAATTTCATGAGAAGATCCAGTCGCAACGAAAAACGGCTTTGTTTTAATGATTGCCACTCCAATTAACGTATCATGTCTGTGGCTCTATCTCCCTTGTTTCGTGGTAATACAAAACGAGCCGCTCTTCTTTGTACTTTTTCGATGCCATCCGTCAGTCCCATCTGATGCGGATCAGCAAGATAATACTCCCCCCCCCCCCCACCTCCGCACACTGGGCAAGAGTTTCTGGTGCCTGTGCTCGCTCTTGCCAAACCCTGTAAGGTCGCAGGATCTCTCCCCAATCGAGAACTTTTGGAGTATTATCATTGGACCCTCCAACCATCTATTGATTTTGACGGTCTAACGCGCCAATTGGACAGAATCTCGCACGATGTGCCTCAGGAGCACATCCAACAACTCTATCAATCAATGCCAAACTGAATAACTGCTAAAATCAGAGGTGGACTACCGCATTACTGACTTGTTCCATTTGTGAAGCTCGTTCTCTTGAATAAACTATCATTTTTAATGAAATTGTAATCATTTGTGCGTCGTTTTCTTTGTCTCAGAGTATATGTTACTTGAAGATAAAATATTTTAATCTTAATTACCGTGAATATTGATTTATTAACTGTCCTGCTGCTGGAGTGGCAATTGGGTTATTTTGTAAACTTTCTAATTTATTAAGTACTTTTTGGCCGTAGCATTAACATCACATTTGCCATAAATAAATACCATATCGACGTATTCCTCTGTCGTAAATTTGAAAGGCATCCTTATTTCATAAATAATCTACAAACTACAACTGCTACTGTGTGGTTTAAACTGAATATCACATTAGTTGCAACAGTTCGGAGCCGTTGAATGTTTTTGTTTGCGTAAAGCAGTCAAGACATTATTCCAATATTTGCATACAAATCGTTGCAAATAAATAACACATATTCGTAGCGCCATATTTTAAACTGCTGATGTTTAGTGATACCAGCAAAAGGTAGAAAAGAGATCACACTCTCTGGTGGGGTACGTGGTCGAACATTGTGGAAACATTATTAAAAACAGTATTTTCATTAAGAAATGAAGTTGAATTTGTCATTGTTTGCAGTCTACAGAATTGTAAAATACTACAAAACGTTTTAAAAGCGAAACGGAGCCACAGAATCTATTCCATAAAAGTTAAGTGCGCCCGGTGCCTTTGCATGCTTGCAGTGTCTAGTCTCTGCTATTTCACGTTGCCATGGCAACACAAAGGTCTGGAGAAGAGAAGAGTATATTTATTTACTTTCCCTTGCACAGTCCGTTTTGTTTCCTAGCCTCTGTAATTGAGTATATTGAAGAACGCAAGTACTTTGAAGTTTCCTCCAGTGCGTCCAAAGATTTTACAAAGTGGGGGGATATAGTTATGCCAGCTTAACTTGTAGACCGGCAATGCTGAAGCTAGAGAGGCTAGTTAATGGCCCGGGCTGGGGGGCGGGGGGAGGAGATTTAGCAACGGAAATCTTCCCCTCCTCTGTGTGCAGAACGGACGTTCTCGGTGAAGGTAACAGTTGCTTACTCTATCGCTGTGTGAGGTAAGTTGATGTCATTGGACAAAAAGGTATTCATGTGTTTTCGCGGATATTAACGGAGCTTTTTCTGCTACTGATTGTCTGAATCGTGGCCCGCAGCTGATCATGTGGCCCTTACTTATCGCTTATTGACAAATGGGCTTGTTTAAACAACAGAACTTAAATCCGTCCCTAGAATGAGTACTTACATGCATGTGAAATTTTTGTTTTCGTTGCTTCTGAATTTCCTCGAGCTTCACTAAATACTGGCCTGCAGATGATTTGTAGCCTTTACTTAAAAATTATTGGTCGGTGGCATTACTTAAACGATAGAACCCGAAGTCCTGAGTATAATGAGCACTTAACGTTGTGTGGAAATTTTATTTGTTTCATTGATTTTGAATTTACTATGCTTTGTCTAAATTCTGTCCCTCGCCTGATCACGTGGTTTACTTAAAGTTTACCGATAACTGTCAATGCTCAAACAACAGAATTCAAAGCCCTGAGTACATCGAATACTCACATTCATAACAAATTCCTGTTTATTTCACCAACTTAGAATATGCTGGAGATATAGCCTGAATTTTGGTCCTCATTCGACCGTGTGCACTAATCATGCAAACAGCGGTTATCGCTGATTAATTGTGAAATGGGAAATTTCTTTTAGTTACTGAATTCTACACGCAATCTAAGACAAAAATAACGACGCAGCACAGAGAAATTATCTGACTGATCTGAAACTGGTAGATGTGATGTACATGATAGACAAACAAATGATTGCCGGCCGGAGTGGCCGAGCGGTTCTAGGCGCTACAGTCTGGAACCGCGCGACAGCTACGGTCGCAGGTTCGAATCCTACCTCGGGCACGGATGTGTGTGATGTCCTTAGGTTTAAGTAGTTCTAAGTTCTAGGGGACTGATGACTCAGAAGTTAAGTCCCATAGTGCTCAGAGCCATTTGAACCAAACAAATGATTGCAATTCCAGAAAAAAATGTATGGTTTATTCAAGAGAAACGTCTCCACAAATTCAGCAACTCAATAAAGTGTTGGACCACCTCCGTCCCTTATTAAAGCAGTTATTCGGCTTAGCATTGCTTGATAGGGTTGCTGGATGTACTCCTGAGGATTATCGTGCCAAATACTGTCCAACTGGCGCATTAGATCACCAAAATCACGAGACAGTTGGACGGCCCTGCCACAATGTTCCAAATGTTCTCGACTAGAGAGAATCAGGTGATCTTGCTTGCCATGTAGGATTCGGCAACCACAAAGAAGGGCAGCAGAATATGTGTACGTACTAAATGTAAGCCCAGAATGCCCTGCTATGAATGGTAACGAAACGGGGAATTGAATACCGTTCACATATCTCTTTGGAGTAAAGGTGCCGCGGTTGACGACTGAATGAGTCCCATTATGAAAAGAAATAGCACTGCAGACCACCACTTCTGATTGTCGAGCCGTATGACAGGCGAGAGTCAGGTTAGTATTCTTCCATTGTCTGGGGCGACCCCAAACAAGTCTTTCGTGGGGGATCGCATTGACTGTCTTCGGTGATGATCCCTGCTCAAACTGAGCCCTGATGATCAATGAAGACGTGTCTGCCGAAACCCAGGACGGCGGTGACTTGCCAACTTGACAGTCGCCCGCCATCTGGCTCGACAGGGGTGCCACTTCATTGCATAGCAGGACCCTTTTGGTTGTCATCCCCAGCACCTTTACTGCACAGTGCTACGTCGACAATATGTTACGTCCTTCATGGCAAGACAAGACAAGATAATGCCCGCCTGTACACAACGAGACGTTCTACTGCTTGTCTTCGTGCTTGCCAAGCCCACCCTTGACCTGCGACCTCGCTGGATCTCTCCCCAAATGAGAACGTTTGAAGTATTACAGGCAGTGCAGTAGTAGGGCAATGGTGGGTTGGTTCAAATGGCTCTGAGCACTATGGGACTTAACACTCGTAAATTACTTAGAGACGAAATTAGTGCAGTCGCTAAACAATGCTCTGAAAACGCAACACAGTTACGCGACGAGTTTAAATTAATGTCAGCAGAACTTTCACGCACACTGGGTGCGAAAGTAGACGCGAAATTCGACCAACAGAACAGCCAAATTGACGAACGTTTTAATCACCACCTACAAAACAGTGAAACGCGTTACCGTAAATTTATAAAGGAACAGAATAAAGTAAAGCGACAAGTCATGGAAACAATTACTGCACAGAGGCAGGAAGATAAACGTAAATTGTTTACGAACGCAAAAACATACGTAGACAACAATATTGCCACAGTATCAGACGAAATCAGTTGAACACCGAATTGCATGATAAAATCTCTGATCTTAAAACAAAAACAGACACACACACATTAGATTTTCAGACAATGACCAACAGACTTGAAACTAACACAGGATCCCGATGCCATCAAAGCAGACGTTAAAAAATTGAACGAAACCACACGTAAAATACAAAAACAAATTAATGCTTGTGGTAATAAAAACGATGATCAGGTAAAAGCACTGACTGAAAAATATGATGAATTGGCCAGTCGTGTTGACGTTATCGAAAGTAATAATGACACGAAATCAGACGATACGTCACCTGTTTCGTTTAATCAAACACCCGAATTTCAAAATTTACAGCAGACGATCAGTGAGATAGGTTCATCCAATAATACATTACGTAGAAAATTGTCAACTTTACAGCGAGAAGTGACAGAAATGAAAAATGTTTCAGCCACTAACACATCACAGCATACGCCACATTCCGAACATTTGTCACACTCACACAGCCAGTGTAACTTAGGTAATTTACAGAGACTACATGACTTAGAATCCGAATAGACACAGACAAATAGATTCTCATGCAGTCCTGAACCTGTTCACACATTCAGAGACGATAACGTTGATTATAAGCAATTTTTATACGTAAAAAAATTTAAGGTACTTAATAATGACAGAGCAGAGGTACACGCTCTGGACTGGATACGACAATTTGCTTTTTCATCAGCTTGGCCTGTAATGCAGAAACTAGAATTGGCCTGGATACAACAATTTGTTTTTGAATTTTCACCGCCATTGCCTGTAACGCAGAAACTAAAATTTATTTGTAGCGCGTAATTAACCTCAGGGGATTCATTACACTTCGATGAATATGTGCCGTAGCGTGCACAGGGCCCCGAGCCGTAGTAGTGCGATTTCCTCTTTAGTTTTCTGCACTGCTGCCTTCTCTTCTACTATCAAAATAGCTCTTCAACTATCGATCTATCTAGAATTAGGAATGAATAATGAAAACCTGATATGACAACTTTTACCGAAAGTGACAATTTTCATTAGACACTCGCGAAATGACAACCACCAGAACTTTAATAACTGACAAAATTGTAATCATCAGTATGTACAACGTTTTAAGCAATCGTCAAAATTATCAGCAACAGGAACCACATTTTGGTAATAATAGAGGCTTTTCTCAACAACAGCATCAAAACCAGCCGGTTAGCATACCTAACCAACAATGCAGTCTGCAAGGTAAACCAAGCTTCAATGTTCCGCCGCCTGCACTTATAGCATCGGCTCCACCAAATAGTAACGCACCGCAACAAGAAACAACTACGTACAGAAAACACACCATTTCAACTCATATCGCAATGCACCGTATAGAAATGACTATCATGACAGACGTAAAAGTAATGAGCACAATTTTCAGCGTACGTTTAATAACAGTCGGTCTTACCAGCAGCAGAATCTTCCGCAACAACAGATTATCATGAATGAACCAGACAGTAGGTATCATCCCGAACGTAATACGTTAGGAAGAAATAACAGAACAGTACAAATAGTGGAAATGCCACAGCATCCTTCCGCAAATGATAGCACGTCAGATAGAATTTGACTAGATACAGTACAGGTTGCATCTTCCAGCAACGCAAGCAATACTTTTGACACGCAGAATCTCGTTCACGAAAATGTTATTACTTTTGACGACATCCGAGACACTCTTTTGCAGGAAAGACCAGTTATTCAAAAAACCATTTCCCACCCTGTCATTGAGGTAAAGATTGGATCATCCAAATTTTCAGCAGTAATCGATTGTGGATCACCTATGTCAGTTATAAATGAGGAAACTTTCAACGAATGTAACAAAGAGAATACCCATCCTACGTTACCATTAGGCAAAACTAAAGTAAAAGGAGCAGTATCTGGTAAAGGAGTAGATGTAAAATTACAGACACATTTATCATTTTGTATTGCCGGTAATACATTCCACTCAAATTTTTGGATTGTTCCCTTATTGGCAACACACGTTATTTTAGGTACGAATTTTCCGGTACAACACGACGCAATTATTGACTTTCAAAACTCTTATTTAATGTTAAAGGATGAAAATGTACAACTGGCTTTAGAATTTCAGCACTCTTTATTTGTAGAATAACAATCAATTAATTGTACAGAGCTCATTTCCGCATCACGTAACATAGACTGTCATTCCACATTGTTCACAGATACGTATGTACACAACTATAATACTCCAGACGAAGCCGACTATGACGTTATACAAATGATTTCTGATAACGTTAAACAGAGCAGTGCAACTACAGACGACGAACGCACGCAACTACGCAAAATTCTTTTACAACAAGCTCCAGTTTTCGACAACGTCCCTGGTACTATGTCCGGTTTTATGTATGAATTTCAAGTTAAACAGCACGACACATTTAAAGCCAAACATTATCCCATTCCGTATATTCACAGAGAACAAGTTAAGAAAGAATTGCAAGCTATGCTTGACCAAGGAATTATTGAACCGGCAGTTAGTCCGTACATAAACCCACTCCATATTGTTAAGAAAAAAGATGGTTCACTTCGCCTCGTACTTGATTCGCTTCACATCAACGACATTATTATTAATGAAACAGATCGCCCACAGACACTAGAAGAACTTCTACAGAAATTTCATGGTACTGCTATTTATTCCATGTTAGATTTGAAATCGGGATTTTGGCAAAAAATCAGCTCCATCCGAACTGCAGAAAGTACACAGCTTTTCTCTGTTTTGGTGACTGTTATCAGTTTTGTAAATTACCGTTCGGTTTAACTATTTCTTCAGCAGCATTTATTCGCGGTTTGAATAGTATACTTCCGACAGAACTTAAAGACAGAATCACAACGTATGTAGACGACATTCTTATTGTAGAAGCTAACTGGTCTGAACTCAATCTGATTCTTGAACAACTGTTACGAACTTTACGTGCACAAGGACTCACAGTTAATCTTAGCAAATCGCACTTTGGCAAAACTTATATAAAATTTCTTGGACATATAATGTCAGCAGAAGGCATTGCGCCTGATCCGGACAAACTTCAAGCTTTACGTGGCACTACTGTGCCTACGATGAAGAAACAACTACGCAGCTTTTTGGGTTTAATTAACTTTTTTCGTAAATTTATTCATTACTCTGCTTTAGACACCCCTAGATTATGTCATTTGATGGGTAAAAACACTATTTGGTCCTGGGATTGCCAAGCACATTCTGAATTTGTGAATCTGAAAGAAGCTTTGTTGAATGCACCACTTTTATCACATCCAGACCTTACTAGAAATTTTTCCATTGCTACCGACAGTTCTAACACCGCTTTAGGCGTACACATTTTTCAGGAAATTGAAGAAGATGATACTACAGTAATTAAAAACATCGCCTTTGCGAGTCGCATTCTGTCACCTGCTGAACGCAATTATTCTGTTACAGAACTTGAAACATTATGTGTTGTATGGGCATTTACGAGATTTAGGCATTTTCTTTATGGAAGACACACTACCGTTTACACAGATCATAGAGCTATACAGTTTTTACTTTCCGCTAAATTTACACACGACAGATTAAGCAGATGGAAACTTTATTTACAAGAATTTAATTTTACAATTGTTCACATTCCCGGTACACAAAATATTGTAGCAGACGCACTATCCCGTTCTCTCAGCAACAATCAGCAAGACATCGCAACCAACTTCTGCAAAGCAAATTTCAGCGTCATGTATATTCAACAAGTTGCATTTGAAAATTTCATTTCGTCGTCATTACGATACATAGCACAAGAGCAGAGTAAAGACAACGTATGGGAAGAAATAAAACACCTTTGGCAAGATAGGAATAATGTTACCATTAGAAACCATTACACTGTACGCAATAATATTCTGTTTCGCCGCTCTCGCCCTGACAGCAACAACTGGTTACTATGCATTCCAGACGAGCTTGTTAACAAATTAATTTGGTATACTCATTTAAGTTACGCACATTACGAAGCCAGAAAATGTTTTCTTATACTGAGACAGAACTGTTATTTTACCAACATGGAGAAACGTATTCGACGAGTTTTAGCGTCATGTAAAATCTGCCAGAAAGGTAAGTCAGACACGACTTCACATATTCCTCCGTTACATCCCATTGTACCTGTTAAATTGAGACACATGGCCGCTGTAGACATTTTTGGTCCGATTCCCAGAACTAATAGAGGTTTTTGCTACATCTTTGTCGCTGTTGAACTCACTTCAAAATTTGTTACCTTCACTCCGTTACGCAAAGCTACTGCTAAATCTGTTTCGAAAGCATTTGTAAAACATTTTTTATTTCATGTAGGGCATGCATTGAAAGTAATTTCCGACAATGGATCACAATTTCGATCTGCTATATGGACACGTATGTTACGAACAAGAAACATTTCTCCGTTCTATATATCCAAGTATCATGCTTTTTCGAACCCTTGTGAACGATTAATGAAAGAAATTGGTAAACTGTGTAGAGTATACTGCCATAAAAGACATATTGATTGGGACACACAAATACTCTCATTCCAGGATGTAATTAATTCCATACCAAATGAATCTACTATTCTATATCTGACTGTTATACTGAAAAATGTTGAACCACCTAACAAAATTAAAGAATTAGTATCCATTCCTACATCTCGTCGACTACGACACCATGAAATAATTGACATTGCGCTGAACAACATCAAACGTGCCGCAGAGCGCCGAAGAAGACAGCAAAAACAGGTTTGTACACGCAGTGACTTTGACATTGGACAGAAGATATTAGTGCGTACACACTATTTATCTAACAGAGGAAAGAGTAGATGTAGTAAATTTGAGCTTCTATACGCAGGTCCATATCGAATTCGCAGCATTCCTCACCCCAATGTAGTACACGTCGAAACTCTGAGAACCAGAAAAAATAAAGGCAATCACGATGTCTCCAATATTAAACACTTTATTGAATGAACATACTTTATGATTTATCACACTGTAATGACATTTCCTGATTTTTATATGACCACTTATACAATTATATTTATTTGAACACTTACTGATGATTATTATATTTTTTCTTGGCAAGTGCCCAGCAAGGTAAGGTTAGCAGGTCGCTTTTCTTGTCGTCACACATCAGACCGTGCACATTTATCCAGATAAACTTACACATTTTATGACCACTTATGCGATTATATCTATGTGATTACTTACTGATGATTATTATATTTTTTCTTGGCAAGTGCCCGGCAAGGTAAGGTTAGCAGGTCGCTTTTCTTGTCGTTACACATAAGACCGTGCACATTTTTCCAGATAAACTTACATATTTTATGAACAATTATGCAATTCTATCTAGTGACATATAATTTTATCAAATTCTCTCTCCATTAAAGTCTTCAACTCTCGCCTCTATCAACTACACAACATACAAGCTGAACACAAAGAAAGTCATTTCTTGTCGTTATATATCAGACCGTGCACATTTTACATTTTTTATGTATGTATGATTGTTTTCCTGTTTCTTTGTATGCACTATGAAATCTTTAAGCTATAACAAACACCAGTTGACTTTGACATTTTTGCCTTATGATATCTCAACATCGTGACTATTTTACATTTTTTTTGCCACTACATTATGATACTCTGTGTATATTTTTGCACCTGCACACTGTCTATGTTTTTGACATATTACGCTTTCCATCGTGTTATGCTGTATGCTTAATTATATCACTAGAAACCAGTTTTTATTTAATGGGTATATGATTTAAATGCAAGACATTAATCATTGTTCATCATTTTCAGAAAGCAATAACGTGTAAACGAAATAAATGAAACAAACCACAGTGGATTACTATGAAATGGGAATTTCACCTTCGGAATGAACGAAAGAAGATGCAATACCTCGTCACGGAGAGTAAATGGATCAGAATTAACAAACATTAACATGAATATACTATACACATAGTATGATAGCAGTCTTAACTAATTATTTTTCTTTCAGAATACGAGGCGATTGATGCAGTCTGTCAAACAGAACTACACATCTTAGTTTTTGTGATGAAATATGCTAGAAATAAGAAACTCTATACTATGAATAGTTGTATGAAGTAAATGGTAATATGAATAATGAATAATGAAGTGTCTTTTTTGCAGATGATTATGAATGGTGATGACTAGTTATATGAAGAATATGCTAATATGAATAATGAAGCTTTTCTTTGCAGATGAGAATAATGATGAAGTTTATATATTTACTGTTAGTTAAGAAATGCTATGTAGTTATTTAAGTATTTGTTGCACTTCGTTTTGACAGTATGTCTTATGTCGCATGGTATAATGACTGTAGGTTTTGGAAAGGACAGCTAGAGTACATACATTGAATACAAGTTTTATTATCTGTTAATTCGAAGTTCACTACTTTTCAGCATAATATGCATTTCTTCTTTCAGCTTAATAATCCATTTTGTATTTTTTCTAGGAGAAGCTATTCATGAAATTGATATGCTGTAAGCAGTTAATCATTAAACCTGTTCTAGTACTTGCATTTTTTTACCCATTTGTGTGTGTCATTCATGAATGTGATCACATATACTCTACTTGTTTCATAACCTTGCCACAGCTGACTCATGACGAATGACGTTACCTATCCTCATTTGCAGCAATAAGTCAAAAGCAAATATTTTCATGCCCCAGCAATTAATTATCGATCCCAATGCAATGCATTGCTAGCAAAAAAAATGTATTACCAGTCCCAAATAATGCTACCAGTTTAAGAGAATTCTGAGTAATACTGAATGATGTTTTTTAATCACAGACCTTGAGTAATAGTTACAGTGTGTTACATTTTCAATATGTCCTATGTCACTTGAATGATGAATTCTGAGTAATACTGAATGTTGTTTTCTAGTCACAGACCTTGAATAATAGTTACAGTATGTTACATTTTCAATATGTCCTATGTCACTGGAATGATCAGTTCTGAGTAATACTGAATGATGTTTTCTAATCACAGACCTTGAGTAATAGTTACAGTGTGTTACAATTTCAATATGTCCTATGTCACTTGAATGATGAGTTCTAAGTAATACTGAATGATGCTTTGTAATAATGCAAAAATACTATGCCAATAATTTCTGTAAATAATATTTTTGTTATACTCAATAAATGCTATGCCATTCACTAACTCGTGTTTTGAATGATGACTTTTGATGGTTTGTAACTGGCCAATGAGTGCCAATGACTACTACAACTAGGTGAATTATGTTAATACTATGCCATAATTAGCTCCTGTTTTGAATGATGACTTCTGATGGTTTGTAACTGGCCAATGAGTGCCAATGATTACTACAACTAGGTGAATTATGTTAATAATATGCCATTCATTAGCTCCTGTTTTGAATGATGACTTCTGATGGTTTGTAACTGGCCAATGAGTGCCAATGATTACTATAAGTAAATGAATTATGTAAATGGTATGCCATTAATTAACTCTTGCTTTGAATGATCACTTTTAAATAATGTATAAAATGGTTTGTAACTGGCCAATGAATGCCAATGTTCACTGTAATCAGATGATTTATGAACATTATTCTGTAATACTTCATACATAGTACAGAAGTGTTCAGTAACTATTCGATGAGTGCCAACAATTAGTCAAATCGGTTGATAGACTAGTGTAATTCTCAATGATGACTAGCATGAGACTTAATGTCCTTCACCTTCTGACCTAATTAACAGAAATTACTGCAATATACGTTTGTCCTATCTATCCTTATGATCATGGAGCACTATATTTGGTTTCTGCACTAATTCTACGTTGGTGAATGAGTGTGGTGTTGACACATCATGGTTTCCACCACCTTTAACAATGGAGATGTTACTATGGTTCCACTGTTTGGTGTACCTAATGTACTACCAAAATGATAACATGGAATATTAATATGATATTTCAGTGTCTTGGCTACACTGATTAATACTTCAGGGAGGAGAACTTCAGATTGTCTCACTTGGTGTCGCGCTTCTGTAGAAAGATATGGACTTTCAGTGCAGCTACGTGCAACCTAATGTGCTACAACCATGATGCAATCCTTCCCTTTCCTATCCTAGTTCTAGTAAAATGGTAACAAAAAACTACTACAGTGCATATGCACTTTATGTCATTTGTTAATATGTTTTGCACTCATTGCGTATACATTTTGTCATTGCTTGATATCTTCTGTACTCCAGTGTGTATGCCCTTTATGTCATTTGTTAATATGTTTTGTACTCATTGTGTATACATTTTGTCATTGCTTGATATGTTCTGTACTACAATGTGTATGCACTTTATGTCATTTGTTAATATGTTTTGTACTCACTGCATATACATTTTGTCATTGCTTGATATGTTCTGTACTACAGTGTGTATGCCCTTTATGTCATTTGTTAATATGTTTTGTACTCATTGTGCATACATTTTGTGATTTCTTGATATGTTCTGTACTCAGTGCATGTGCACTGTATTTCATTTCATGTTATGCACTTATATATATGTATATACTCTGTGATTATAAACTTAGTTAATTAAGAAAAATTGTGTATATATTTTGTGATTTCTTGATATATTCTGTACTCAGTGCATGTGCACTCTATTTCATTTTATGGTTCTGTACTTATTTATATGTATATACTCTGTGACTGTCAACATAGTTAATTAAGTAGATTTTAGAAAAATTTGTTGCTCATGGCCAGTCCAATTGACTCACCATCGCTGCCAAATTTTTGCCCCCCCCCCCCCCCCAGTGGAGGTTTATGTAAGAGGTATGTGCTGCCCACGATATGTAAGCTATAAGAGAATCTGAGACCAAAGAACAGTGTTGTATGCAGTAGGAACTGTGTAGCAGTAGCAGTAAGTTGTTGCTAGCGAGCAGTCGCCTGCCTGCGCTTGTCAGTCCTGTCTGGTGTATCATGTTGGCTGGGCCAGTCGCGGTGTAGCGATGCCGGAGCCTGATTATTATTGTATAAGGTAAAAAAGCAGCTGCGCACATATCTAGTAATATTATGTAAACTCACATGTAAATCTTTTAAAAATGTCCTAGTAATAATCTTTGTCTAATTTCTAACAAGCATTCATTTCAATTTAAAGAATTTAATATTTTTTTTAATGCATGATCATTCCGATTGTTGCAAAAGAAAAATAATTTGCTTCCTTTCATAAATAACAAATGTATAGGCCAGCATTGCGCAGAGCTATGCCGGAAAAGAGCTATTGTAAGAGCAGATAGTTGCCGACTTTATCGAGGTGAGAATTTTTGCTTTTTATTCAGAATGATCTTACAGGGCCATGACGCAGCACTGCTGTCGTCCAAATTTTACGAGGTTACTGAATTTATTTTCTATTACGAGGTTTAGGAATTTTTCTGTTTCGAGCTTATATTAAATGAGAAAAGAATTTTGTGGGTACATTAAATGGGAACCAATTTTGTTCAGAGGTTACACAAAAAATAGAATCATTAACCAAAAAAAATATTTAATTATTTATTTCGTGTGGGGATGTTACAACATGCTGGTTGGGGAAAACTCATGTGGAGTAGTTACTTGATCAATTTAATTAATTTGATATCAATTTGATATTGTACGTGTCCCAGCATTACCATTACCTTACTACTTAGGGCTGTTCAACCATCTTAGGAACTTGTCCATTTGACGTGAATTTGGGCTGAATTTGGCTCAATATTGCTCATGAGGACAACCAACAACTCTAACAGGCAGTGCCAAGGTAAGTAATTGCTTACGTGAGGGCCAGAGGTAGACCAATGCTACGGTATCTGGACTCTGAACACTTCTACAATTAAAACACGAGCATGTAGTTTATCCTCTATATTTAAGAACACAATGAATTCAACGCAAATGACCTTCAAAAGGAACAAATAACCAACTCAGTAACTCTGTCCTGACAGGGAAATAAGTTCACAACTGAATGCAATTACTTTTAACTACAAAAGGAAGGCTTTCACAGTCAGAGTTCGTTCTCTACTGTTTGACTATCAAATGTTTAAAGTTCTCGCTCTCCTTGAGAGGCGCACATTGGAACAGATTAACACTTATGTTACAGTCTGTACGAGTTCACAGATCTTACAGTCTGGTCAGGTGAGTCTGACAGAATACCAACAGGCGAGCGAGCCAGTTCGGAGGTTCCTTGGCGGCGACGGCCGCGTGCGGTCGGCGGTGTTGCATTCAGAACAGACTTCCTCTCTCGGCTGGCTTCATCGCGGACGCGGTCCTAAATGCCAGCACGACGGAGATACACTTCTCCCTGACTGGCTGCCGGTGACGTTGGGGGATGAAGCCAAAGTATCGTGATGTGAGCGACCTCTCTTGCTGATTTACACGCCCTCTGTAGTGTGGTCCAGTGTACACGAAGGCTCTCTGCAGGTCTCACTGCAAATGGCGGAGTCGGCATGTCATGTAGGTCGCAGGGGCTGAGATGGCAACCAACCCGACGGCGATGTGCTGACGTGTGGCGTCAGCGCTTTGCGCATTGTTGCCTTGCTCAGTTTGTGTAGTTCTTTCTCTTGAATAAATCATCCAATTTTTCTCAAATTGTAATCATTTGTTAGTCGGTACAAGGACGTCACATCTTCCTATTTCCGCCCCTTTCGAGTAATTCCTTTGTGGTTCATCTTTTTTTGTCTTAGAGTGTGTTGGTCCTATTTTACGTGATGGACACAGATATGCTTTGGCAGCCAGCTGAACGCCTTCCCTGTCCCTGTCACTCTAAGACTCAGTAAGCTGCTGTATGGTAATTGAAGCTATGCGAGTCCCTGAATGTATCAGTACACAATTAAGTGAATATTTTGTTGTTTTAATTAGTGAATTCGCAGCGTTAAATTTTTCTGTCAACTACATTAGTTGTACACTGTGTGAAGCTGTGAATATGTTTCCCTATGTTATTATTATAATTCCCTTTTAAGGGTTAGTTATTACAGTTATTGCAGTTTCTCATTTGCGTTTTATTACTGTTAACGCTTATATTCGTGCAATACACGTAAGTATTGCTGCGTACGATATAAAGAATGCAAAACTCGACTGCCACATAAGCTCATAGTAACGTATGATATACAACATATATAACAGTAAAAACGCTAGTCACTGGAATCGTGCTGTAGCTATCTATGTATGCAGATATTTGGATCATTTTTGGTTCGACTTGCAAATAGAAATCAGCTGTTCAGTGGCATTATGGTGAGTGCACCCTGTCGTAATGTTGTAAGTTGACTGTTAATGTAACATGAAAGAGATCAGTGTCTGATACATTTTTACTGTTGACGGTGTACTCTGTATTACTATTTGACAACGGGCAACATCGTATAAATGCAATATAGCTATTTATTTCGTGATGCGCACTGACACGTTCTATTACAATACTTTATGTCGTACTTTTATTCCCAGTGATGAATCATGGATTTTATCTGCTCTCGTAACCTAGTGTACACATTTTAGGTACGTGACCTCTTATTGCTCGTGTTTTTCGTAATCATGTACACCAATCAGAGGTATATTAACAGTTCAGTCTGTAATGCTGTTCATGCATACTTTCCATTGGCGTACAGGATACCTAATGATTATCTGTGGGCCGCAACTGGTTGTATAATAAAGAAATTTTTATCAAGGACTCTTGGCGGTTAGTAATGACTTATTTTTAAATACAGCCAGTTTCATCAAACTCATTCTCTCACCCGCTTCAATGGAGAACGTTCGTATGAGACTTTTCTGTAGTATTATAATTATATCGTTATCCAAGTACAGTGTATGCCTGCAGTTTGTGTGAGGCCAAGTTTTCAGATCTTGACTGATTCTTGTGTATAGTAAGGTGCCTTGAAGATTACCCTTGTGGTATATACTCGTACTCCTCCCTCATCAACGACCGTCTTTTGGTTTAATGTCGCGAGACATTACGTTGCTTCGTGATGGTAGTTTTCGGACAGGGTACTGTCTTTGAGCTGTTGCATCGCTGCTGTCGTTTTTTTTTTTTCTTCTGCATGAGAACGACAAGAAAGTTGTCTTTCGTTTCCTGTGTGCCATACAAGAAGGAAGTGTTATGTATACTGCTCTAGGCATTCCCACGCCTTTTCGGAAAGCTTGTCTCGGAATAAACAGGTGAGCTCTTAACATAAACACCGTCTTCCACATTCTTTATTCGACAGTGTGGGGCAAACAAGAGGAGCGTTTGAAAAATCCGTGCAAAAATAAAAACTACTTAAGTGTTTGGGGTAACCCATTTCTATTTTTCGACATAGTCTCATTTTAGATTTATACACTTCGTCCAACGCTATTGTAATTTGTTGATCCCTTCCGAATAAAGTACGCAAAATAGCTATTAGTTGCTGCAATCACCTCCCCATTTGAATAAAATCTTTGTCCCGCCGGTCATTTCTTCAAACTGGGGAACAAATAGTAGTCTGACGGAGCCGAGTCTGGAGACTAGGGGGGATGTGAAACGAGTTGGAAGCCTATTTCCATTAATTTTGCGATCACAACTGCTGAGGTGTGTGCTGGAGCACTGTCGTGATGGAAAAGGACTTTCTTGCGGTCCAATCGCCGGCGTTTTTCTTGCAGCTCTGTTTTCAAGCGGCCCAGTAACGATGAATAATATTCACTTCTAATAGTTTTACCCTTTTCCAGACAGTCGATGAGGATTATTCCTTGCGAATCCCAAAAGACAGTCGCCATAACCTTTCCGCCCGAAGGAATGGTCTTCGCCTTTTTTGGTGCAGATGCTCCCTTGGTAACCCATTGTTTCGATTGTGGTTTGGTCTCAGGAGTATAGTAATGTATCCATGTTTCATCTACAGTGACTAAACGACGCTTAAAGTCCTACGGATTCTTCCTGAACAGCTGAAAACCATCCTTGCAACACTTCACACGATTCTGTTTTTGGTCAAGCGTGAGCAATCGCGAAACTCATCTTGCGGATAGCTTTCTCATGTCCAAATGTTTATTCAAAATATTACGAACCCGTTCATTCGAGATACCCACAGCGCTAGCAATTTCACGAACCTTAACTCTCCTGTCATCCATCACCATATCATGGATTTTATCAATGATTTCTACAGACGTAACCTCCACAGGGCGTCCAGAACGTTCAGCATCACTTGTGCCCATATGGCCACTCCAAAAATTTGGAACCCACTTATTAACTGTTCTAATCGGAGATGGAGAGTCACTGTAATATTTATGAAGCTTCTCTTTAGTCTCCTGAGGCGTTTTGCCTTTCATACAGTAATGTTTAATCACCACACGAAATTGTTTTTCATCCATTTTTTGACAGTCACTTCACTTCCTTGAATCACACGAATGACACACACAAAGAAATAGACCAATACGGCTGAAACTTGGTGTGCGTTCTTTCCAAAGATGCTACTAACCAAACATGACGTCTATACGCGCTGGTGGTGCCATCTCTCGGACATTGCACGGACTAGTGGATACGATTGTACGTGAATGTATGAATACAACCACACGCTGTGCATATGCAATAGGATGGAGCAACTCCCCACATAGCCGGCCGAACCTTGGAGCACGTTTACACAATCTTCGCGCCAGACAGAGTTGTTAGCAGGGGTCAGTCTGGTCGCGGCCCTAGCTGGCCACCCACGTTACCTGATTTGTCAGTGTGCGATTACCTTGGGTGGGAAGCCCTCAAGTCGAAGGTGAATCACAACAACGCTCATAGCGCTCCAGAACTGCAGCAGAACATTTCGGACGAGGCTGCAGCGATTCCAGCCGTCTAGCTTCGACCCGCCCTCAGTAACTTGCCGACCAGGACCCAGAAGTGTCAAGAGATGAAAAGGGTGGTCACTTCCAACATCTGCTGTAGTCAGGTTAGTACTGTACTTCCTGTCCTCTGCTGTGTTTCTTTGTACCCTGGAACTCTGTTCTCCGGGCAACTTTTATTTGCCCCACCCTGTATAAATCAAACCTGTCATATTTTTCTGTTCTAGTATTTTGTTTGACGACATCGCCGTCTTCCTGGAGCAAAGCAAAAACAGTGTGATGCCGCCAATTCAAAGTAAAAAGTAATGTTATAATCTGAAAGACGAAGATACAGGCGTAGACAGGTAAAACCAGATAAATGATCAGAGCTGTTATAAGCTACCTGATGCCAATTGAGGAGCTACTCGACCGAATAATAGCGGATCCGGTCAAAGAAAAAAAACATCATGACGACTGGGAGAGCGGTGTGCTGACCACATGCCCCGCCTATCCGCATCTCCAGCTGAGGATGATGCAGCGACCGGATGGTTCCGATGGGCCACTTCTGGCCTGAAGACGCCTTTGCTTTGTTATAAGCTGCACTGCTGGACATTAAAATTGCTACAAAATGAAGGTGGCATGAAATAAACTTCAAATGACTTGAAATATTTATACGAAATGCTTGAATATGTGAATTTCAGCACGATAACTACCCCTGGGGGAGAAACAAAATTGCTAGATTGTGTTTCAGACACGAAACTAAATTATTACTACCTAGTGGTTGAAATTTTAGAATATGTTACTAAATTGCACTTCAGTGTAGCATCTACTCATTAAATCAAAGAAATCACAACCCTCTGAACTACTCCTGAGTGCACCATTTGCATCCGTACATACAATTATTATAAAAGTGGTCGTGTGTACGTTCCACATCTCTTCCTAAAGCACGACCGATTTTAGCCAACCTTGGTACACATTTCTTTTACTGTCAGGCAACAATCGTTGTGGGGGATGAACTACCTACCTATCATAGTCTAGGAGATGTTGTTGTTGTTGTTGTTGTTGTGGTCTTCAGTCCTGAGACTGGTTTGATGCAGCTCTTCATGCTACTCTGTCCTGTGCAAGCCTCTTCATCTCCCAGTACCTACCGCAACCTCCATCCTTCTGAATCTGCTTAGTGTATTCATCTCCTGGTCTCCTTCTACGAGTTTTACCCTCCACGCTGCCCTCCAATACTAAATTGGTGATCCCTTGATGCCTCAGAACATGTCCTACCAACCTATCCCTTCTTCTAGTCAAGTTGTGCCACAAACTACTCTTCTCCCCAATCCTATTCAGTACTTCCTCATTAGTTATGTGATCTATCCATCAAATCTTCAGCATTCTTCTGTAGCACCACATTTCAAAAGCTTCTATTCTCTTCTTGTCCAAACTATTTATCGTCCATGTTTCACTTCCATACATGGCTACACTCCATACAAATACTTTCAGAAATGACTTCCTGACACTTAAATATATACTCGATGTTAACAAATTTCACTTCTTCAGAAACACTTTCCTTGTCATTGCCAGTCTACATTTTATATCCTCTCTACTTCGACCATCATCAGTTATTTTGCTTCCCAAATAGCAAAACTCCTTTACTACTTTAAGTGTCTCATTTCCTAATCTAATTCCCACAGCATCGCCCGACTTCATTCGACTACATTCCATTATCCTCGTTTATCCGCTTTTGTTGATGCTCATCTTATATCCTCCTTTCAAGACACTATCCATTCCGTTCAACTGCTCTTCCAAGTCCTTTGCTGTCTCTGACAGAATTACGTCATCGGCGAACCTCAAAGTTTTTAATTCTTCTCCATGGATTTTAATACCTACTCCGAATTTTTCTTTTGTTTCCTTCACTGCTTGCTCAACATACAGATTGAATAACATCGGGGATAGGCTACAGCCCTGTCTCACTCCCTTCCCAACCACTGCTTCCCTTTCATGCCCCTTGATTCTTATAACTGCCATCTGGTTTCTGTACAAATTGTAAACAGCCTTTCGCTCCCTGTATTTTACCCCTGCCACCTTCAGAATTTGAAAGAGAGTATTCCAGTCAACATTGTCAAAAGCTTTCTGTAAGTCTACAAATGCTAGAAACGTAGGTTTGCCCTTCCTTAATCTAGCTTCTAAGATAAGTCGTAGGGTCAGTATTGCGTCACGTGTTCCAACATTTCTACAGAATCCAAACTGATCTTCCCCGAGGTCGGCGTCTACTAGTTTTTCCATTCTTCTCTAAAGAATTCGCGTTAATATTTTGCAGCTGTGACTTATTAAACTGATAGTTCGGTAATTTTCACATCTGTCAACATCTGCTTTCTTTGGGATTGGAATTATTATATTCTTCTTGAAGTCTGGGGGTATTTTGCCTGTCTCGTACATTTTGCTCGCTAGATGGTAGAGTTTTGTCAGGACTGGCTCTCCTAAGGCCGTCAGTAGTTCTAATGGAATGTTGTCTACTCTGGGGACCTTGTTTCGACTCGGGTCTTTCAGTGCTCTGTCAAACTCTTCACGAAGTATCGTATCTCCCATTTCGTATTCATCTACATCCTCTTCCATTTCCATAATATTGCCCTTAAGTACATCGCCCTTGTATAGACCTTCTATACACTCCTTCCACCTTTCTGCTTTCCCTTCTTTGCTTAGAACTGGGTTTCCATCTGAGCTCTTGATGTTCATGCAAGTGGTTCTCTTATCTCCAAAGGTCTCTTTCATTTTCCTGTAGGCAGTATCTGTCTTACCCCCAGTGAGATAAGCCTCTACATCCTTACATTTGTCCTCTAACCATCCCTGCTTAGACATTTTGCACTTCCTGTCGATCTCATTTTTGAGACGTTTGTATTCCTTTTTGCCTTCTTCATTTACTGCATTTTTATATTTTCTCCTTTCGTCCGTTTAATTCAGTATATCTTCTGTTACCCAAAGAGTTCTACTAGCTCTCGTCTTTTTACCTACTTGATCCTCTGCTACCTTCACTGCTTCATCCCTCAAAGCTATCCATTCTTCTTCTACTGTACTTCTTTCCCCCATTCCTGTCAATTGTTCCCTTATGCTCTCCCTGAAACTCTGTACAACCTCTGGTTCTTTCAGTTTATCCAGGTCCCATTTCCTTAAATTCCCACCTTTTTGCAGTTTCTTCAGTTATAATCTACAGGTCATAACCACTAGATTGTGGTCTGAGTCCACATCTGCCCCTGGAAATGTCTTACAATTTAAAACCTGGTTCCTAAATCACTGTCTTACCATTAGATAATCTATCTGAAACCTGTCAGTATCTCCACGCTTCTTCCATGTATACAGCCTTCTTTTATGATTCTTGAAGCAAGTGTTAGTTATGATTATGTTGTGCTCTGTGCAAAATTCTACCAGGCGTCTTCCTCTTTCATTTCTTACCCCCAATCCATATTCACCTACTACGTTTCCTTCTCTCCCTTTTCCTACTACCGAATTCCAGTCACCCATGACTATTAAATTTTCGTCACCCTTCACTA
Organism: Schistocerca serialis cubense; assembly: GCF_023864345.2. Taxonomy (NCBI): domain Eukaryota; kingdom Metazoa; phylum Arthropoda; class Insecta; order Orthoptera; family Acrididae; genus Schistocerca; species Schistocerca serialis. The sequence goes on from NC_064638.1 coordinate 131,320,555, forward strand.
TCTGAATAATTTCTTTTATTTCATCATACATTTCTTCAATTTCTTCGTCATCTGCAGAGCTAGTTGGCATATAAACTTGTACTACTGTAGTAGGCGTGGGCTTCATATCTATCTTGGCCACAATAATGCGTTCACTATGCTGTTTGTAGTAGCTTACCCGCATTCCTATTTTCCTATTCATTATTAAACCTACTCCTGCATTACCCTTATTTGATTATGTTTTTATAACCCTGTAATTACCTGACCAGAAGTCTTGTTCCTCCTGCCACCGAACTTCACTAATTCCCACTATATCTAACTTTAACCTATCCATTTCCCTTTTTAAATTTTCTAACCTACCTGCCCGATTAAGGGATCTGACATTCCACGCTCCGATCCGTAGAACGCCAGTTTTCTTTCCCCTGATAACGATATCCTCTTGAGTAGTCCCCGCTCGGAGACCCGAATGGGGGACTATTTTACCTCCGGTATATTTTACCCAAGAGAACGCCATCATCATTTAACCATACAGTAAAGCTGCATGCCCTCGGGAAAAATTACGGCCGTAGTTTCCCCTTGCTTTCAGCCCTTCGCAGTACCAGCACAGCAAGGCCGTTTTGGTTAGTGTTACAAGGCCAGATCAGTCAGTCATCCAGACTATTGCCCCTGCAACTACTGAAAAGGCTGCAGCCCCTCTTCAGGAACTACACGTTTGTCTGGCCTCTCAACAGATACCCCTTCGTTGTGGTTGCACCTACGGTACGACTACATGTATCGCTGAGGCACGCAAGCCTCCCCACCAACGGCAAGGTCCATGGTTCATGGGGGGGTCTAGGAGATATGGCGTCATAAACACTGAGATGCGTGAAAAACTTCCGTATTATGCATGACGTTTAAATTTATTTCTTCTTTAGTAGTAACTCTATTCGCAGCATATTTCGCAGACGGTATCCACATCGCCGCTGGCTGTACCTACACAAATACACCGTTGTACCAAACATAATTCAAGAGACATGACGTCATTAACTCTAACATACGGGTAAAAATCTGTATCATGCATGAAGTTTTAATACATTTATACTTTACTGCTAAGACAGTCCTACAATCGAGTCAACTTAAGGAGAGCCCTGACAGTTGCCAGCGCTTTTGACAGCTTACAACTGCGAAGCGCAAACAGCTGCAGGCAAAACAATAGCCGTCTTGCCATATAGACGTTTACAAAATCACGTTGTTGACACGCGAAGTAGCTGTATCTAGCGAGCAAAAATTGTTTCTTTATTTCAAACGTGTTTTCACGAATACATGGAAATGAAATTTTTTGCGTATTACACTGCAAACACTATCAATATTTTGTTTTCGTTCCTAATAGAAAATTGACAAAATGAATACTCGGGTAACGCCAGGATTTCAGCTAGTATTAAATAAAAGTTAATCACATCTTACACTGCACTTGAGTGCAGCATTTGCAAATTAAATAAAAATTAATTGGAGTGCCATCAGTAAGAATTTAAGGAGGTTAGTCATAAATACTTATTTGTGGCTGCAAAAAGCCTGTGGACCATGGTTATTCAAACGCAATTTACAAAATGCATTCATCCCTAAGAAAAGGAAATAATAATTTGCCCATTGTCAATTACAGAGTTCTAAGGCTTGTTCTAAGGGCATTGAAATCGAGGTAACTATGAGACAAAGAGAACTTTGATGCGAGATATGGCATATTGTAGCAAATCTGGTTCAGGAGGAGGTCGAGTGGATCACATGAAACTTATTTATTTAAATGAGTGTGGCTGTTCTTAAATTGCTGAATGACTGAGAAGCGAAACTTCTACGTTATTTGATTCTGCAACAGCTGAGTGAAACTGAACGTATTGAGCTTACTTTCTCTTTATTTTTTCTTATCATGTCAACACTGACCCACAATATCCTAGCGAAAAAAATATTACAACCTAACTTCAAATAATTAATACACAAGAATAGCCCTGAGTAAGAAGCAATCCTGACGATAACCCATACATGTCATTAAGCACTTGCCTTACAAAAATCTTCATTACGCGAACTACTGCAATACAGCGAGCGTCAATGCTGCCAGCTAAATGAAAGATTCTAATTGCTAAAGCCACTAACTACTAATAGGCACGTGGTTAGCAAAGGAAATATTTTGTTGAAAACCAAATAACGTATTGTTTACCCTAATAATTTGACATCCAATACAAAGATAATCATGAATAATTTTCAATTTCCAAGTCGGATAGTTCCAGATCGTTAGCCTACGCTAAAACTTCAGACCTCTACCCTCCACCAATGCGAACTTCTCACATTTAACTTCCATCACTGCTGGCTGTTCACCTCCAACTGCCCAACAGTACTTCCATCACTGCTGGCGACTAACTTCCAACTGCCCAACAGTACTGGCGATTAACTTCCAACGAGTCCGACCAGCAACATAGTCTGTTACAAAGAAAGCGCAGTCAGAGATCCAATGCAAAGCGCTACACAGCGCTGCCAACACAGAAGCAGTCCACTTAATAACCACAACACGCACACATATTTCTAGGAATTTATTGAAATTTGGACATGATAAATACTTAACTTTGGAAACAAGTAGTGTCTACTCAGATGACATGAACTTTATGCTGTCGCTGACTCCTAGAACATTTAGCACTTCTTTGCAATGTGTTAGTTTCACATCAGAGAGGGTAGGTTCAAATGGTTCAAATGGCTCTGAGCACTGTGGGAGGTCATCAGTGCCCTAGACTTAGAACTACTTAAACCTAACTAACCTAAGGACATCACACACATCCATGCACGAGGCATGATTCGAACCTGCTACCGTAGCAGCAGCGCGTTTCCTGACTGAAGCGCCTAGAACAGCTCGGCCACAACGGCTGGCGAGTGGGTGGGTTGTTTGGGGGGAGGGGACCAGAGAGCGAGGTCATCGGTCTCATCGGATTAGGGAAGGACGTGGAAGGAAGTCGGCCGTGCCCTTTCAGAGGAACCATCCCGGCATTTGCCTGGAGCGATATAGGGAAATCAAGGAAAACCTAAATCAGGATGGCCGGACGCCGAATGCGAGTTCAGTGTGCTAGCCACTTCATATCAGAGTCTGTCTTTAACATGACATAATGCTCAATGTATGTTCTAGTCACCCGCAGCTGGATCTGTACTTCGACGATACTGTCGTCGTAAGTGTTGATTACAATTGGTCGCTGATTACATAGAGAATAGACTGCGCTCGGACATAAATAACTGTCTGGCTCGGGTGAAAACACTTGTGGACGTGTTTACGCCGACGTCTCCGATCCGTTGTTTCATCTGGCAGCGATTGTCTTCACTTTTACCGCCGTCGTGAGGTACCAACTTTTGCACGATACCTTCTTCTGCGGGCGACGCAAGAGAGCTGTAGTGCATTTTACCGGGCCTTAATCATTCTGTTGTCGCTGACGCTATCGGCACACCGCCATCGGTTAGCGGCGTCTCGTAGCAGCGTGAAGGCAGTGGGTGGGCATCCTGGAGTAGGCTGTCCTCATCTCTCGGGGCCCAACTGACTAGCCACGTCGGTTGTCGCGGGTTCCCCCGGATCACCGCAGTTAGACAACACTGGGTCAGGCTGATACTTGGATGGGCGACAGTCCGCGGCAAACCGTGTGCCGTTGGTTTTAAGGTCGCACAAGTTCCCCAAGTGGCGCCCAATTGAAAGACTTCCATCAGGCCGTCGTGCTGGATATCCGGTAGAGAAGCCCACCAGAAAGCATCGCTGTTCCCGACCCGATCACGAATGCTTTCTTTCGCGTCTTGTCAACGTGTTTTTCCTTCTTCGTCTAGATCACTAGTGTCCTGCAACAGGCCATTTTTCAGAGGTCTTTCCGTGAACGTGGGCATACACCCGATGGGCTACTTTATATTCTTCCAACCAATCAAAATTATTGTTCATCATCGTTGTGAAATGTTCTGTCCCACCTACTACTCCCGCAGATCGACTAGCACACGCAGACCTGTTTTGGGTGGAATTCCTTCACTGTGCAAGCTCCATGCTGCAAGCTAAGAATAGATGCGTTCAGTCCATTTGTCACTTCCTCCTCCTCTGCTAAAATCTCCTTCCACTCCAGGCGATCTATCCCATACATCTCTCGGCAGGAGAACTCGCTCAGACGCTAAAAGGCGCTCATAGCAAGCGTTCTTTCCCTTAAGCCGTCGTCACACGGACCGTGGTGTCGAACGTTTACGTTGAGCGTGCCAAGCTCAACGTGCTGCTGAACGCTCAGGAACGATGCGACTTGTGCATACGGTACGTGGGCCCCAACGTGGTAAACGCGATCGCAACGCACTCCAGCGACAGTTGAGGGATGTTTCTAGTTCGTAAATCACACTGTTTACTCAATGGGCGCGCGTAAAATTCCCACGTTAGCTCTATTAAAACGCACATTTCTTCCATCGTCGACGAAAATGAAAGTACCATGTCCAATCAATAAGGACACAGGCTTATAAAAGTTCCGTTACAAACGGTGCGTTACAAATTTAGAATACTTCTCCGCATAAGACAAACATTATTTCATGATTCCCATATTTTAGTAAAACCCCAAGGTCAGTCTTACTTGATCGCTGTTCCTACCCAGTAGCAGAATCTTTGCAACATGTGAATTACGAAGCGTAAAAGAAGAAGGAGTAAAATATCTTTAAGCAAGTAGCGCAAGCTGTCCTTTAGATTAAGCCAATCGAACAAAGTCATCCTCCCCCCCAAAAAAAAGGTGAACTAGTATTTACATAACATCAAATATTATAGTCTACACTTGTATTAAACTAATAATAAAGTATCGGAACCTAATAAAAACGCGAATGTTAAGAAAAAAGAAAATTGGTTGTGTCAAGACACGAACCACCACCCCAACAAAATGAACTCTTAAGTGGACACTGAGGCTATTCATTACGCTAAACCAACATCTCACCTTTTGCCTCTAATCATAGTATGTTAGCGCTTGCTAAAAACATTAATCGTAGATATGTTACTAACTGAAATTTAATTATAACAAATTGTACCAAGAACAATCCGTTTTGGGTGGATATTCAGTGTGTCGCTGCCTTCAAATTGCCTACTCTCATTATATGCAAGTTACAATAATTGTTTTGCCACGAATATGATGTTTCTCATTATTTTATTGGAACGAATCACACAGTTAACAACGGGTTTTGCAGAGGTTCTCAATTTGCTGGTGCTCGGAACGGCATATATACATATAGGCTTGAAATGAATGCCAATATGGCACCTCACAACTCTGTACTGAAGGGAGACGGCGTGCTTGTGACGTAGGTGGCGTTGTGCTATCTCATTGGTCAGCGCTCAGACGCACGCTCAGAATATATGACATGCCAGATATTCCTCTGCACGTTCGGAAAGACTTCCGAGCGTGCTATTCCATGCTGTGACGTCACAAACTCGGCACCCTCAACGCTCAACGTTCGGATTCACGGTACGTGTGCCGACGGCTTTAGCAAACTTCATGTAGTGCATTTCGCATCGGCATCTAACGTACCATAAAGGCATCCAATTGTCTTCTAATCCATTAGAGTAGATACACCAAATAGCTGTTTATAATATATAGCGAAGTAAGAGTGGCTCTGTCAAACTGCTGTCACGTCGTAACCATCGTAATTAACATTTTATTTTCAACATGTTGACATCGTTTGCCATCTTATTAAAGCAGAGACAGCTATAAAACCGTACACTGAGACGTAATTCGGACATCACATCAATCTAGAGGTACTTGAAAATGGCAATAAAGCCGAAACAGTCCATCGTAAATAAAGATTACTTATTACAAGCAGCTATTTGGTACATCTTCCTCAATATCATGTCGTTATCAGACATATTATGCTGCTGGCCCTAAAGAAGAAAAATTTTCCTCTAATACTTTATCTCGTACGGGGACTCTTCTACACATATGAGGCATATGAAAGTGGATAGTGGATGGTGGATGGTGGTTGGTAGACACCCTGGGCGTGGGTGGGAAGAGGGGAGAGGCTCGTCTGTTTGTCGGTGCGGGCCTTTGACAGGGCGCAAGGTGGCCAGGCCCGTATCCTCAGGTCCATTACAATTATTATCATATTTTTATGACTGTAATGCTGACTATATAAGCTGCCAAGAATGTTATTTTTTTCAAATTCTGCACGGTCCAGCCACATTAATGTGAACACTGTATGTCCGGCGTCAGAGTACAATAATCACTCACAGACGACAGTTGGCAGCACTAGCCGCGTAGGGTATATAAAGCGTGTTGGGTTGGGGGGCGGGGGGGGGGGGGGGGAGGGAGGACGAAAGCAGTGCAGTCGTCGTTGAAATGCGGAAATGGAGCGATTCATCTGAAGTCCGGAAGGGCATGATCATTGGCTTTCTTGCCAAGGGTGGAAGCATTTTCGAAATGGCTGAGCTTTTAAACTGTTCCCGTGGTTAAAGTGTACTGTGAATGGCAAAATGGCACTATCTAAAATAGCCGCCGTGGGAACTCTGATGCACCAGGGGCCATTGTGACACGGATGGACGACGACTGCGGAGATGTATATTGCAAGGTGGCTCTTACGTGAGGAAGACATTTTTACCAGTTTTAATAAATTACTGTCTCTCATTGATGTATTCACGATAGTTAGGAAGTGCTGTAGTCCGTAGCCAGCCATGAATCGGAGACATTTCCCACGCTGCGTGGCTAGGTGACGAAGCGACCATACGTCCTGCGTAGTGGGGTGGGACTCGGCGCTGGACCGTAGCAACAAGCGTCAGCCTAATTTTTATCTCTAGGTATCTAACCAAATTTACAGACTTTATGATTTGTGTGATTTATCGTGTAACCGAACATTAACAGATTCAGCAGCCTTGCTGACACACTCATAACGTTTCATCATTTAAACTGAACTGTCACTTTTCGCATTCATGGATGAAGCTCTCAGAAAGGTCGGGAAGCAATGATCTACATTCTGTATATAAAAGAAGATCACTAAGCATGCTTCCCACTCAAAAATCACAGTTTAATGTTTCTTTGTTTCTAAGAACATAGTGTCCTGTTCCGTGTAAGAAGGAGAAACCTCGTTCTACTAGCACGTGCTTGTATTCGCCAGGTCGTGGCCTACCGAAACGAGACTGTGGTTTATCGTTGAAAAATACTGTTGCTCGCGGTGGATGCGTTCCGACGACTGTCCGCTAATACGGATTCCATGGTTTCCGGAGGGCCATTCTCAACGTCAAGCACGATCTAAGAGGCCCATGCTACCAGCATTTGAAAGGATAGAAATTTTTGTTCACTCGGTCTTGCAGGATCGCACAGCCACCTCACTCACCATGAGCTAAGAAACTGGACTGTTTCAAAAAAGGCAAGTATGCATACGGGCATCGCGATGACATCTGCAGCACTAAAATGGCCAACGTTGTTGCAGCTTCCCTTGAGCAACAGAGAACATTTCACAAAGGAGTGGAGCCAAGTCGTCTTCCTGGACGAGTCCCAATTCTGTGCAGCGTAAACTATCATGGATGTAACCGTGTTCAAGGCCAGATTGCATCCATTATTGTCATAATGACCTAACGTCTGGCATGATCGTATGCGATGCTACTGGGATCACAACACAATCAATGCTGGTTCGTATAGCCGGCTCTTTTGACAGGAGCCATTACACATTCTAAGATAAAAAAAAAAAAAAAAGAACGACGTGCCACGAAAGAATTAAGCAAGCTGGTCACAAACTGATTATTCATGTAGGTGTCGACGGATAATGCAAAATTATGAAGTTTTAGTGTCCGATGGTTGCATGTGTGGCGTTGCAGCGCAATTTCTCCGCACAGCTGGCTACGATAGTAAACAAGGGACATGTCGATAACAGTGCATGAAGTCTGTGCGAATTTCGTTCCAAGCGCACGGTTGGACGCTAACTCTGCCTCGCGGACAAGCGCGCGAACAAAATACAAAAATGTCAGCATTTGAAAGAGGATGAGCAGTTTGACTCAAGGAATCCGGTTGGAGTAATTGCCGAATTGCTTCACATTTGAATAGAAGCGATGCCACTCCACTATTCGACGATGCTAGCACGAACCTAGAGAGACGACAAGTGTGAAGACCGATAAGTTGTCAGTGAGGCACGTAGATCTGTGAATTGGTAGGATTACAAAGTTTCGGACTATTCAGATACTGCAGTAGTGTTTTAGCCAAAAGTAGATAAGCCATAAATACAGTTTTCCTGTTTTCTGTTAAAAACGACTGCTAGGAAGAGAACGAAACAGCACTTTATTGTGCACGTAATTTTTGTTTAAAAATGTATACGATGAGAAAGAATGCATTTGGGAGACAATATTTCTAATGTTTAAATTGCCTACTACCGTAATAGAGGAAACATAACCTCGAGTATTCACAACAGAGCATAGCACGGCATTTTCTTTCTCGCAGTCGTTTTTAACAGAAACCCTGTACATTATTCTTTAGGAGTATGCGTACGAATGCACAATCAAAACTTTTCCAAACTCGCTTCAACTTTACAGAACACGCGCACCGAGGGCCGCATGAAACGCCAAACTGCGGCAAAAGAAATTAGTATGTATCATACGTACGGCTAAATAAAGGGAATACCACAGAATTCCGTTTTTGCAAAGTTATGATAAACTGTAACGTAATTCTAAACATAGGATGAAATACGCATCCATAAAAGCAGTACAGAGACAAGAAACGACTATCACACGAACGGTAAAAAAAGGGAATTTCACAAAATTCCGTTTACGTAAAGTTACGATAAATTGTAATATAATTCTAAAGATGAGACGAAATACGCAGCCATCAAGCAGTACAGATGCGTTGCCAGAAGATTTTCAGATGGAATGCATAAAGTTGCAGTCTGGCATTCAGCTAAAGGAAAAATTTAATCATGTATGTTTGTGGGACTTTTGCAAATCGTACCTGCCCATAGACAAATATCTCTGCACAGTCATGGGTATAGTCGTATATATCATCCTTGTTTGCAAGCCGGTACATTTGTGAACAGTTCAGTAAAGCACACAAAAAGCGAAACTAGAACAAAAATCTCATTTTGAGAACTGCAACCCCTTCGATCGAACCTAATACTAAAATTCAAAATCGAATGTCACATTAATTATGTATGAAATTGTTAATGAAATTTCATACACAAAACGTCACATTAATTCCGTCATGTTTTCTTAGAATGTTGTTGCTGTTGTGGTCTTCAGTCCTGAGACTGGTTTGATGCAGCTCTCCATGCTACTCTATCCTGTGCAAGCTTCTTCATCTCCCAGTACCTACTGCAACCTACATCCTTCTGAATCTGCTTAGTGTATTCATCTCTTGGTCTCCCCCTTTCTTAGAATAGAGAATCATAAATTGATAAATACTAAATTAGTTACCTATGTTAACTTTATACTTACGATAGTCCCCCGTCCCCCTTTTTTTTTGTATATTACGTGCGACCCCAAAATACTCGTCGTCTTCCAAACTGATCCAGGTAAGCTAACAGGTTGCACACTGCACGTTTATTACAGTATCGTGCAAAAACGTGAATCAAACAGATTCAAGTACTTTCCGAGATTTTTGGCAACAACGTTAAACAACGAATTGCCTTTATGTGTTAGTATAGATGATCTATAAGTCATTCGTAGCTACAAGGAAAGAAATTGGCTACAGAAATAAAACTGCAAAATCTATGGTGAATACCATGCATATGCACACCACGTGTGAATTGTAATCGGCCGATGTGACCGAGCGGTTCTAGGCCCTACAGTGTGGAACCGAGCAATCGCTACGGTCGCAGGTTCGAATCCTGCCTCGGGCGTGGATGTGTGTGATGTCCTTAGGTTAGTTAGGTTTAAGTAGTTCTAAGTTCTAGGGGACTGATGATCTCTGAAGTTTGAGGTCATCAGTTTGAGATTCCTGTTAACTTCTGCAATACATGAAGTAAACGACACGTTGCTTATGATATAGTTTGGTCATTTATGATCTGTATTCTTGCACAAAATTCATGAGAAAATGGATAATATTGTTTTACGTATTCGACCACTAGCCATAGATTTATTGAGGAAAAATGAACGTTGTAGAATCAATAAGTATAAAAAGTACAAACTAATCTTCCGACGCTTTCCCTTGCCTTGATTTTCGTCGGCTGTGAGAAAAAGTGCCCCGTTGTGCGAAACTTGGTACAGTGATGCTACCTCTCGCAGATGACCATCCCGTGACTCCCAAGCCCAAGGTCACACCGCCCTACGTCTCTTGTCCTCGCCAGATACGACTAACATCTCGGACACTAATGACCTCGCTCTCGTCGGCGCTTTACATCTCGTGAAAAGTTTCGTACCCTTGTTTTTCGTGGCGCTCCTCCAGAGCAAGCTAGCAGAAATGACATGTCATCTGTTAAAGGTGTGCGTCAGCTCTTAATGGCCCCGCAGAAATTAAGGAACATACGTCATCCGCACAGTAGTAATCTTCCTCCGCTCTGCGCTACCTTTTGCAGGCATGACAGCGACGAACTCTCTTCCCCACCCCTTGCTCGCTACTCTTGACGGTTGGTTCTCCTAACCGACCGATAGAAATTAGTCAGGCTAGTGGAACTGCAGTAATCTTTTTTGAAGTGGAGTAGGGTTCTGCGTTGTTTACACGCCCTTGCAAGCAACCGGTCAAAAGCTCTTTCTTCTGCGTTACTGAGGATAACAGTATGCTAATCGCATAAAGACAAACTATCTGATAGAGAGATAACAAATAACCTATCAAACCTCCCATGCCCCACAGACATTTAAACAAGCACCTGATTCTTTACAGAATCGAACTCCCATGTATAAAACAATCTCAGATGCCTGATTACTTAACAAATGATTTAATGCGTTAAGTATTTTGCATTTAGCACGTGAAAGCTTTCTGGTTGAAAACGTGAGACGCCCGCAGGACAAGACAAGTAGTTTAAATTGTGGAAAGGGGCCAAAATAAGGGGCTGTTCAAATGGCTCTGAGCACTATGGGACTCAACTGCTGAGGTCATTAGTCCCCTAGAACTTAGAACTAGTTAAACCTAACCAACCTAAGGACATCACAAATATCCATGCCCGAGGCAGGATTCGAACCTGCGACCGTAGCGGTCTTGCGGTTCCAGATTGCAGCGCCTTTAATCGCACGGCCACTTCGGCCGGCTTAAGGGGCTGTTAGTTACACTCGGACATACGACTTTATTACTTGATCGAACATTACAAGAGGCCAAAAAAAAAATTTTTTTTTTCAAACACAGAGCTTTAATCTTTTGGGCTTACTTACCGGCTGAAAGCAACTTTAATTTAAAAACGGCTGAAAGCTAATAACTTAAAACGCAAGCATAATCAGAAATTTAAAAGGCTTTATCTTACAACAGTTCTTTATTTAGGTTGAAGGCCCAAAGAATCAGACACTTCAAGAGCAAACAAGTTAAATTCAAATCGGCTGAAGGCCTAACACATAAAACTCAATAGTATTAATTTTTTTAAATACCAAAGACCTTAATGAAACAGTTCTTTAATTTAGGCTGAAGGTCTTAAGAGCAAAACAACTCAAACTCAAAATCGGCTGAAGGCCCAACACTCAAAATTCAACAACATTAAAACCTTTAGAATGCCAAAGGTCTTACGTGAAACAGTTCTTTAAATTAGGCTGAAAGCCTAAAGAATCTTACCCCTTACGGGTAAAACAACCTTAATTTTAAAAACATCGGCTAGAAGCAATGCAAGTACAAACAAAATAAAAAAAAGGCAGTACACCAAACGGCGCTCAGCTGTTCGAGGGTCCGCCTGGAATTCAAACACTAACGCTCGCTTAGGTGAGACAGGCAGTTGGGCCAAACCATTCACGATCCGACGACAACCCAACCGACCGACAGTCAACGGACCCACCGACAAGATAACTTCCACTTCACCCGACCAGGGCACAACAGGGAGTTCAACGGAACAATGTAGAAGATATTGCCGCTCACAACCAATCATACATGGAGCTGTCAAACTACACACCGTGCTGGACAGCAAGAACACGATGAGGAAACTACACTGCCTGAAATTTACGTCAACGGCCAGGGCAGGTAACCGGAACGTTAACGGCCACAAGGCAGAAGATTCCGCTAGTGCACTTCAATTCAAATAACCAAATACAGTGAAACTCCACCGGAGGGTGGCTATAATTTTCCAACTTGAAAACCACGTTGTTGCTCGCGGGAATATCCCAACAGCCGACAACGAACTCCAAACGACACAATGTGAACAGTCTTGACTTGCTGGTAGATTAAATCAAAACTCTACTTTCGTGTTCATAGTCGGTGAGCCACGGACGTCGTAGCGATAGGAACAGCACCACACACTCCGATAACGCGTAGAGACCGACAGTGGTCTCAGCCAAACTACGTCCCGCGGAGAACTCCTCGCTGCTCCACGCCAACCGACCGGCTGGTCGCACACCATCCCAGCCGGAAACTATAAGCGCCAGGTGAAAGATAGTCCAAGGTGCGAATAACGATACACACCGCTGCTGCTACCCGTGGAAGGAGAGGATAACAGCATAATCGCGATAACCGCGGGAGACTAAACATAAAATCGCAACTAAGGTTTAATCCAGGGCCTAGCATGAGCCAGCCACGGCTCATCTAGCTATGTTAAATGTAACTTATAATCCGACTTGATTGTAAATTTTTTTTTATTCATATGACCGGTTTCGGTTCATTCAGAACCATCTTCAGATCTGATATTTCAGTTACAGGAGTAACCCGTACAACGGATTATAAGCAACATTATAAAACCACTGATTGCTTGTTATCCCATCAGACATTATGTCTGTTTTTGCATAGCTATGTTACTTTTATCAGTTTCGGAATATTCTCTCATAGACTACTGAAAGTTAGCACTCGTTTTAAGAAAAGTTAGCTATTCACGTATCTCATTTTTCACACATCTCAATGTTTATGACGTCATATCTGCTGAACTATGTGCCGTACAATGATATACGAGGGCGTGCTGAAAAGTAAGGCCTCCGCATTTTTATGCGAAAACCCATAAAGCTTTTCAAATAAAATAAATGTTATTGAGATTCTGTATCGTTATTCTTCATATCTACAGGGTATTTGCGGACCTCTGCCGCTAGTGGTCTCTGAGTAGTAGCGTCTAACATTGCAGTGCGTGACGTCACTATGGAAGTGGGCGAGAGGCCGCAGCACGTACGTCACGAAGGTAGTTCTGAACTCGCTCGCTCACTCGCTCAGCTCAGCAGACAAAATGCGTTGCTAAACCTGTTAACTCGCAGCTGGGCGTGTACTTACGAGAATTGCATCTTCTATTGGAATCTGCTATTATGAAGTCTTACTGATTAACAGTACAACAGAAAAACTTTATTTAGGATCAGTACTCCATATAAATGGTATAATGGTTGAAATGGCTCTGAGCGCTATGGGACTTAACTTCTGAGGTCATCAGTCCCCTAGAACTTAGAACTACTTAAACCTAACTAACCTAAGGAAATCACACACACCAATGCCCGAGGCAGAATTCGAACCTGCGACCGTAGCGATCGCGCGGTTCCAGACTGTAGCGCCTAGAACCGCTCGGCCACCCCGGCCGGCTAAATGGTGTAACTGCTTCTTTATAGCATTTAATCTCTTCTGCTTAACAGTTCTCATTTCATACAAGAAGTGGTTGAAACCAGGTTGGTAGGTACTCAGAGAGCGCACAGGATAAGGTTATGATTATGGATAAGGGTCGTAAACAGTTCCTGTGAGTTGCACAATCGACCACATAATTTTATTTTTCTAAGAACCACTGATTTACACATTGCTTTAAAAGATCACAACTAAACAATGCGACTGAAGGCCTAGTTAAAGAACTTGAAACACGTATGTAACGTAGCAGCGATGGTGAGGCATGATAAAATCTTTGACCAGAGAGCCTTTTATCGTGGTTAGTCTGCGCTTGACCGCGCGAGTGTTACGAGCAGTACTCTGTCAGTAGTCGTCGGTAATAGTCGTCGTGCAGAGCACTCTGTCGGTAGCAGTAGCTCAGTTCAGTTGCGTCCAGTAGTCGGTCGGTAGTAGTGCAGTACAGTTGCGAGCAGTCTGTCAGTGGGCAGTCTGTGAGCAGTGCAGTATGTCGGTAGTAGCAGTCGAGTGCAGTTATGTGTGAGGAGTCGGCGAGCGTCGACATGGCATTCTGGTCAAGATTCAGGATGAGGTATATTATTTTTAAATGCGCTCAACTAATAATGCAAATCAACTGTAACTAATTTATGCAATAATCGCCCCAATAATAATTTTGATTTCAAAGCAATTTTTTTTACAAAAAAACCATTTAATTGAACCAATGATTTCCTTCCATTTCCCTTAAAGTAAAGTTTCAGTTAAATCAAAAAAAAAAATATTATTTGCAATGCATTTCCTCCAAGCCGTGGCCAACAATAAGAGCAGAAATTTGACATCCAGTTATACTGAGGTAAGAAATTAATTCTGATATTTTTGCACAGGGCCAAAGACCGATATTTCGGTTTAATTGAGTTAACATTATCACTGAAGTTTCATTAGCACTGAATTATCTTTTATTATATTTTTTGTGGGAGCTTACACCAGAGTCAGACTGCGAATTTCACATTTTTATTGCCTCCGTCTGTACATTTCATTGCAGGGAGGTTACGTTTGGCTCTCATTTCTATTAAATATTGTCTTTAAAATTTCGGTGGAAAGGTTACACTTAGCTCAATGACCATTAGCATTCATAAATAATATTGTCTTTTAAAAATTCTCCGGGAAGGTTACAAACTTGAGATGATTTCTGGACTGTAGAACCAAAATCATACCAAAAACAAGAACGGCTGAAAGCCTGGCTTAGAAACCAAAAGCAATTAAAAACAGAAGGTAATTTTTTTTCTTTTTTAAAAAAAAACATGCAATTGAAAACAATTAACTGCTGAAGGCCTACACTACACGTCTGAAGGACAACTATAATTAAAACCCATTAATAAACAATTTTTCCAACCAAGATATTGCTTTTTAAATTACAACAGAATGGCCAAAAGCGTAATTAAACAAATATTAACTTATTGCGCAGCTGAAGGCCAGAAGCAAATGTGAAACAATGTCTGAAGGCCTGTGCATCAAGTCAGACAAACAATTTAAAATAGACCCCTTGCTTCTTATAAAAAAAATTCCTTTAACGAATACACACGGCCGAAGGCCTTATTAATAGGTGTTCACGTAAATACTTGGCTGAAGGCAACACATAACACATCGAACAACTAAAGCCTTAGGGCCTGGATCAATTTCAGATAGAACCAATTTTAAGGAAAAAAATTTTTTTCTTTCTTAATATAAAATCAGTCTTCAAACGACTGAAGGCCTTTACGTAAAATTAAAAAAAAAAAAACTAAATTGATACACGGCAGAAGACCTCACACAATACTTCAAACTAAAATGAAAATCACAATCTGAAACAAACTGAATAACTGGTGCCCAGAAGTGTTCCATGGGTCGGCCTGAGTAGGGAAGTTCAAACGTAAGGTGAGGTGAGACAAGTAGCCAAGAATTGAAATTAAATAATCGGATCGCAACCCAAACGAGGGCCGGCCAAAGGACCGACCAACAATTTAACCAATTCTCTTCCGTCCGACCAAAGGCACAACGATGGAAAATATTGGCCGAGGACGAGGATACGAACAGCACTACGTCTTCAGAAATTGGTATTTAAAAACAGTCAAGCGAACAATAACCACTCTAAGCAAATATGAATCAGACAACTTAAAAGGCTGTCGAACTAAACGCTGTGCCGGACAGCATCAACACAACGAGGAAAGGCACACTGCCAGAAAAATATGCTAACGACCATGGCAGGTAACTGGGGCGTTAATGGCCACAGGGCAGAAAATACCGCTGGTGCACTTCACTGGTAAGTAACAGTCAATTTAATAATTAATCACAGTATAGGAAGAAGGCTCCAAGATTTCGCCGACCGCAACACATCATACGTTGCTGCTAACCCGAACGGCCCAGGGAGGAACAACCCGCAAATGAACGAAGAGATGTCACAATAGTTGAGGCTTCATAACAGGCTAACTGATCACTCAATTTTAGCGTCCAGGTTCGGTGGGCAACGAACTTCGTCGCTCTCACAGCTAGTGCCTCACGATCTTACACAGTGAGTGCACGCCGACAGCGGTCCAGGCCTGGCGCCGCGGAGAGTTCCTCGGTGCTGCGTCCCAACCGACTGACTACCACACAGACCACCACCACCGTGAAATACTAGCGGTCACAGCAAAGATAGTACGACAGTACTAGTATCGATAAGCACTGCTGCTGCCATCCAGGGAGGCAAGCCAGCAACTTCGTTACGCCAGTAAGTAAGGAAGAAACAAGATGCCACTCGATGTGACAAAATGCCAAAGAACAAACGACATGAACGCGAGCCGCACTCGACTCAGTGGTGCCTTATGCAAGTGATTATCATTTTGGCATGATTTTAATTTTATTGTACCCCAGTATAGCCCGAGAAAATTACACTACTGGCAATTAAAATTGCTACACCAAGAAGAAATGCAGATGATAAACGGGTATTCATTGGACAAATATATTACACTAGAACTGACATGTGATTACATTTTCACGCAATTTGGGTGCATAGATTCTGAGAAATTAGTACCAAGAACAACCACCTCTGGCCTTAATAACGGCCTTGATACGCCTGGGCATTGAGACAAACAGAGCTTGGACAGCGTGTACAGGTACAGCTGCCCATGCAGATTCAACACGATACCACAGTTCATCAAGAGGTGTGACTGGCGTATTGTGACGAGCCAGTTGCTCGGCCACTATTAACCAGACGTTTTCAATAGGTGGGAGATCTGGAGAATGTGCTGGCCAGAGCAACAGTCGAACATTATCCGTATGCAGAAAGGCCCGTACAGGACCTGCAACACGCGGTCGTGCATTATCCTGCTGAAATGTAGGGTTTCGCAGGGATCGAATGAAGGGTAGAACCACGGGTTGTAACACATCTGAAATATAACGTCCACTGTTCAAAGTGCCGTCAATGCGAACAAGAGGTGACAGAGACGTGTAACCAATGGCACCCCATACCATCAGGCCGGGTGATACGCCAGTATGGCGATGATGAATGCACGCTTCCACTGTGCGTTAACCGCGATGTCGCCAAACACGGATGCGACCATCGTGATGCTGTAAACAGAACCTGGATACATCCGAAAAAATGACGTTTTGCCATTCGTGCACCCAGGTTCGTCGTTGAGTACACCATCGCAGGTGCTCCTTTCTGTGATGCAGCGTCAGGGGTAACTGCAGCAATGGTCTCCGACCTGATAGTCCATGCTTCTGCAAACGTCGTCGAACTGTTCGTTCAGATGGTTGTTGTATTGCAAACGTCCCCATCTGTTGACTGATCGAGATGTGGCTGCACGATCCGTTACAGCCATGCGGATAAGATGCCTGTCATCTCGACTGCTAGTGATACGAGGCCGTTGGGATCCAGCACGGCGTTCCGTATTACCCTCCTGAGCCCACCGTATCCATATTCTGCTAACAGTCCTTGGATCTCGACCAACGCGAGCAGCAATGTCGCGACTCGATAAACCGCAATCGCGATAGGCTACAATCCGACATTTATCAAAGCCGAAAACGTGATGGTACGCATGTCTCCTCCTTACACGAGGCATCACAACAACGTTTCACCAGGCAACGCCGGTCAACTGCTGTTGGTGTATGAGAAATGGGTTACAACCTTTCCTCATGTCAGAACGTTGTAGGTGTCGCCAGCGGTGCCAACCTTGTGTGAATGCTCTGAAAAGCTAATCATTTGCATATCACAGCATCTTCTTCCTGTCGTTTAAATTTCGCGTCTGTAGCACGTCATCTTGGTGGTGTAGCAATTTTAATGGCCAGTAGTGTATATTACAGGACTCTGATTTATATTGCCTGTCGCCCATCGCTTGCGCCACTCGTTCTAAATCCAAACTTAAGTATTGTCAAATCTGCTTTATTGAAATAAAACTATTAATGTTATTTGTTTGAATTGTTGTTCAAATGGTTCACATGGCTCTGATCGCTATGGGACTTAACATCTGAGGTCATCAGTCCCCTAGAACTTAGAACTACTTAAACCTACCTAACCTAAGGACATCACACACATCCACGCCCGAGGCAGGATTCGTACCTGCGACCGTAGCGGTCGTACGGTTCCAGACTGAAGCGCCTTGAACCGCACGGCCACTCCAGCCGGCTGAATTGTTGTATGGCATTCCGAGAATGCAGCATCCTTTAGACATCCTATACGAGTGGGCAAGACCCAACAATTTTGTCAGAGGTATCAGCGAGAAGAAGTTTCGGACTCGTTTGAAATTATGTGTAAAATTTTTTGGAAGTCACTGTGTGCTCTCACTCTCAAATACTGGTAGAATATAGTGTTAGTAATTTGCGCGCCGTGAGTATGCTGCCTCTAAACATACACGAGATCTTCCAGCTTTAATATTTATGCTAGAGGTTTCAGCTTTACTACTTGCCTTACTATGTTAAACCTTTAACGAAAGATGATACCTGTTAATGGGCGATTATGACAGCATTTTAAATTTTACATTCGGTCAATAATTATACAGAGTACTCAAAAATAAAATTATTTTGCCTCTGGAAACCGTTACATAGGCTGTCTGCAACTTGAATTTTGAGACCAGATGAACACTTTTTTTCGTTTAGTAGTGCATAATTCTATGTCAGATAATCGTTGAGTGATTCTGTTGCTTAAAAACCCATAAAATCGCTGCAATAGTAGTTATCACATTTTATAGCCTTATGTATCAGGACTCCTGTTGCTGCCCATTAAAACTACTCCAGCCATATCATTGATAATACAACTCCGTGCTGCTCCATGACGTGGTGTTAAATTCTTGGGATTACAGCTTCAACTGGGAGGAGCACACCACAGAACTGCTGAAGCGTCTTAACAAATCTCTATTTGCAATGCGAATTGCGTCAGACATAGGGGGAATAAAAATGAAAAAGCTGGCTTTCTTTGCTTACTTTCATTCCATAATGTCATATAGGATTATCTTTCGGGGTAATTCATCAAGCCAAGCTACAGTTTTCCAGGCACAAAAATGTGCAGTAAGAGTTATATGTGGTGTGAACTCAAGAACATCCTGCAGAAGCCTGTTTAGGGAACTAGGGATACTAACTACTGCTTGCCAATATATTTATTCCTTAAAGAAATTTGTCATTAAAAATATATCACTTTTTCAAACCAACAGCTCAATTCATGGAATCAATACTAGAAATATGAATAAACTTCACAAGGATTTAAAGTCACTTACTCTTGTACAAAACGGTGTGCATTATTCAGGAACATGCATTTTCAATAACTTGCCAGCAGCCATAAAAAGCTTAACAACCAATGAAATTCATTTTAAGAGAAGTCTCCTTCTACTCCATTGATGAATTTCTCAGAACCAACTGATATAACTTCTGCACCATTTCAGTGCAGTAATGTGTTCATTGTAAATACGTGTTTGTGTGTGTGTGTGTGTGTGTGTGTGTGTGTGTGTGTGTGTGTGTGTGTAAGTACAATCTAACTTCTACACTATTTCAGTGCAGTAATGTATTCAATGTAAATAAGTATTGTAGTAGTTCTATTACATTTTTATTACCTTATAAATAAAAAATCTTTTTTATTTTAAATTCATTAGTGTTTGTAAGATGATTCTTTCATATAGTGTTCATTAAAAAATGACGATCATTCCACTTGGGACCTGTGAAAGATACATCAGCACATTTGTTTCAGTTGTAAATATTTGTCTTGTATAATTGTTTTTCTGACATGTTCTACATTCTGGAGGACCTCCTCACTACGGATCAATTGGAATGAAAGTAAATCCAATCTAATCTAATCGAGAGGTTGTCACTTTGACGACTTGCGTGTCCCTAACCTACACCAGTAATACTACAGGGGGAAAGAAGGCCTACAGTTCAACGTGAAGTTAAAAACCATGTCCCGTTCCTGGCGAAACACTGAGAGGTGAAGACTAGGTTAAAGGCAGGCTGAAATATTCTGTGGTCCGACCGGGATTAGATGCCGCGACTTTTCGGTTTCCAGGCAGTCTAGATCACAAGGTCCGATGTATGAATGACTGCCTGTAGAACCTCTGCTTACTACTATTAGGCCTACATCTTGCGTTCCTGGGCGAAGATTTTCCACTAAGAATTACGTCAATCTTAGGTGCCACAACAGATGATCATAAATTATACATGCCAACAATTAAATATCTTGTTTAATTAGAGTAGTTTATACACTGAATCCCAGAACCTTATTACCATTTTTGGAACTAACACTAAATATTTTTAATAAGTATGTTTTAGCGATTTTTATAGTGATTTCATATATGTTATGTTATTTTATGTTAACCGGGGACCTAGAAACGACGGAGAGGCTTTGTCCCCGCCGCAGCCGCAGTAGTCCGCTACCCCACGACGACTACCTCAGTATACTTCAGCCCTCCTCCGCCCCACACCGAACCCAGGGTTATTGTGCTGTTCTGCCCCCGGTGGATTCCCCAAGGAACGTCTCATACCTGACGAGGGTAGCCCCTATGTTTGCGTGGTAGAGTAATGGTGGTGTACGCGTACGTGGAGAACTTGTTTGCGCAGCAATCGGTGACATAGTGTAACTGAGGCGGAATAAGGGGAACCAGCCCGCATTCGCCGAGGCAGATGGAAAACCGCCTAAAAACCATCCACAGACTGGCCGGCTCACCGGACCTCGACACAAATCCGCCGGGCGGATTCGTGCTGAGGACCGGCGCTCCTTCGCGCCCAAAAAGCCGTGAGTTAGGCCGCACGGCCAACCGGGCGGGCGAGATTTCATATACTATTTCAGTAACACAGTTTTTAAATTTCAATGGCAATAGTAGCTCTGGTCAGTATGGATCGTAGTTACCGTGCTGAGCTGTTTTGTGTTTCTTCCATATCTACCGGAGTTCCTTCTATATCAATTGACCCTCACCTTTTTTTACCTTTCCGCGCATGTATATGGAACAATGGTCTGTCATTGTAAAAACTGTCCTGACAGCTTTTAGTACATTTGTGGCGAGTTTGTTATAAAGGAACACCAGTGGGACAATACAGATATCGTAAAGAAAGTATACATGTCATACTTTAGAAATAAATTTCTGATGAAGACTAAATGATGTTCGATATCAACTCTGAAACTCTGATTGTGAGTGGGAGGAAAGCCTTGTTATTACAAAGTTCTTAGCAACAAAAAAGACTCAAATTATATTTCTTTTGCAGCCATTGTGCTGCCAAAGTAGTTTCTCTGACCAGCCTTAAGAATCTGTTCCTGAACTGTTTCACGATTGTTTCCTTGAAAGTTTGTGAGAAACAGTGTCCACACTTGCATCAAGACATCAAAGTGCATCATGGCCTCTGGAACACACGTATGATCAGGCGCTACTATTGGGCACTGTGGTGAGACGTATAACAGGCAATTCATTACAGGAAAAACTACACTACTGGCCATTAAAATTGTTACACCATCAAGATGACGTGCTACAGACGCGAAATTAAACGACAGGAAGAAGATGCTGTGATATGCAAATGAAATACGCTTTTCAGAGCATTCACACAAGGTTGGCGCCGGTGGCGACACCTACAACGTGCTGACATGAGGAAAGTTTCCTAACGATTTCTCATACACAAACAGCAGTTGAACTGCGTTGCCTGGTGAAACGTTGTTGTGATGCCTCGTGTAAGGAGGAGAAATGCGTACTATCACGTTTCCGACTTTGATAAAGGTCGGATTGTAGTCTATCGCGATTGCTGTTTACCGTATCGCGACATTGCTGCTCGCGTTGGTCGAGATCCAAGGACTGTTAGCAGAATATGGATTCGGTGGGTTCAGGAGGGCCGGCCGCTGGTGGCCGATCGGTTCTAGGCGCTTCAGTCTGGAATCGCGTGATCGCTACGGTCGCAGGTACGAATCCTGCCTCGGGCATGGATGTGTGTGATGTCCTTAGGTTAGTTTAAGTAGTTCTAAGTTCTAGGGGACTGATGACCTCAGATGTTAAGTCCCATAGTGCTCAGAGCCATTTTGAACCATTTTTTTGGTTCAGGTGTGTAATATGGAACGCCGTGCTGCATCCCAACGGCCTCGTATCACTAGCAGTCGAGATGATAGGCATCTTATCTGCATGACTGCAACAGATCGTGCAGCCACGTCTCGACCCCTGAGTCAACAGATGGGGACGTTTGCAAGACAACAACCATCTGTACGAACAGTTCGACGACGTTTGCAGCAGTATGGACTATCAGCTCTGAGACCATGGCTGCGGTTACCCTCGACGCTACATCACAGAAAGGAGCGCCTCCGATGGTGTACTCAAAGACGAACCTGGGTGCACGATTGGCAAAATGTCATTTTTTCGGATGAATCCAGGTTCTGTTTACAGCATCACGATGGTCGCATCCGTGTCTGGCGACATCGCGGTGCACGCACATTGGAAGTGTGTATTCGTCACCGGTCTACTGGCGTATCACCCAGCGTGATGGTATAGGGTGCCATTGGTTACACATCTCGGTCACCTCTTGTTCGCATTGACGGCACTTTGAACAATGGATGTTACATTTGAGATGTGATACGACCCGTGGCTCTATCCTTCATTCGATTCCTCCGAAACCCTACATTTCAGCAGGATAATGCACGACCGCATGTTTCAGGTCCTGTACGGACCTTTCTGGATACAGAAAATGTTCGACTGCTACTCTGGCCAGCACATTCTCCAGATCTCTCAGCAATTGAAAACGTCTGGTCAATGGTGGCCGAGCAACTGGCTCGTCACAATACGCCAGTCACTACTCTTGATGAACTGTGGTATCGTGTTGAAGCTGCATGGGCAGCTGTACCTGTACACGCTATCCAAGCTCTGTTTGACTCAATACCCAGGCGTATCAAGGCCGTTATTACGGCCAGGGGTGGTTGTTCTGGGTACCGATTTCTCAGGATCTGTGCACCAAAATTGCGTGAAAATGTAATCATATGTCAGTTCTTATATAATATATTTGTCCAATGAATACCCGTTTATCATCTGCATTTCTTCTTGGTGGAGCAATTTTTAATGGCCAGTAGTGTATATTAGATAATTTAAGGAGAAGAGAAAAAGGAAACGTAAGCCAGTCAAAAATACGAGTCCTGTGAAATGGTTCAAAAGGCTCTGAGCACTATGGGACTTAACTGCTGAGGTCATCAGTCCCCTAGAACTTAGAACTACTTAAACCTAACTAACCTAAGGACATCACACACATCCATGCCCGAGGCAGGATTTGAACCTGCGACCGTAGCGGTCGCGCGGTTCCAGACTGTAGCGCCTAGAACCGCTCGGCCACTCCAGCCGGCCCCTGTTAACTTTCTTCGGCTTTATACTACAATATAACCTTTGTTCATAAAGAAAAATTAATTTATTTTTCATCGCAATTACAAGTGCTCAAGTGCTTTATTAATTTTCTAGTTTACAAGAAAGTCCAGGTCTGACAAAACTGAACGTGATGGACAGAATTGAGATCAGACATCGATCCCAAAACATGTTATTAAGCTATTACGTAACAAAAATTAATGAAAAATATTTTGGTCTTCCCCTGTATTTCTGTAAAAGCGGTTTAACACAATATTTCTGCGCAAGATTTGTTTCGATTCTGTGGTGGTTTCATAAGTCACCTATTCCCTGGTGAAGTAGGACTCGTAGAAATGTGTATACGTCTTTTAAGACCAAATGTTGTCAATACTGTTGTCGTCTGGCAGTCCATTGTTGTACGTCATTCAGTTTGGTTAGAAGAACATTACACCACTGCAGCAAGACATTATATCGACAAATAAGAAGGGTAGTTGTAGGAGGCTTACGCATAACGTGTGTACACTGAGGCGTCAGAAGTCATGGAATACCTTAAAATATTGTGTCGGACCTCCTTTTAACCAGCGTAGTGCAGCAACTCGACATAGTATGTACTCCACATGTCGTTGGAAGTCTCCTGCAGAAATATTGAGCCTGCTGTCTCTATATTCGTCCATAATGGTGAAAACGATTCCGGTGCAGCATTTTTTAAACGAACTGACCTCTCTAATATACCCCATTTGGGACAAATTTTAGATCATGGCGTAGATAAAGTAAAAGTTTTACACCAGTCAGGGGTTTACAAAATACGTTGTCCAAGCTGTAAACCGTGTTACGTAAATCAGACTGGACGAAAAATTGGAACTAGATTTGCTAAACATGTCGCCGTTGACAGTAAGGACGCAGATGATAGGTCGAATTTTGCAGCCCACATTATAAATAGTGGACATGAACTTCCTCGAATTGAGACGCATGTGAGGTTATTACATAGAGTGGAAAAGGGAAATTATCTTGATTTGCTGGAGGATATGGCGATCTTTCGTCATCATAGATCAGCTAGCGAGTGCCTTCTCAATCAGAAGGTGACGGTGAGGGGTGTTCATTTTTGGGAGCTCTTCGCCGAGCATGGAAATGATAGGACAAGGAAAGACGAGGTGGGGGGAGGGGCGGGGTAGAGGAGGGAGGAGTGAGGGGCGGGTTCGAGAGAGGATGGGGAGATAAATAGATTGATGATATGAATGATGCCCTTTAATTGGGCTTTTGCCATTTTGTTGGCTGCACCAACAGACATATGGTGAGGATTTATGTCTCATGATATACAAGTACACCGTAAGAGCGAGCCCCTACGAGTTCTCAATTCATCCTATCGAGCCTGTGTTAATTTTCCCACGTATGAAGCGTGCTAGCACTTTATTTCTGCATTTGGTCTTGTTTCTTTAATACGTTTGTTTCGTTCGTGTCCGCAACTTTCTTAACTTAGTTTACTTTACATGTGCATTCAGCAATGTGGCGCCAACTGCCGAAAAAAATCCGATCTTCCTGAATACCATTAACTGTACGCTAGATGGATGCCAACACCGTTTTACGTTTTGGCATTATGATTAACTTTTGCTCTCCGATAATATGATAAATAATTTTAAAATTTTTTAAAAAGTTTTTTAAAATTTTTTCTGTGGTGTGCTTCTCACCTATGTTTGTTCCTTTCTTACTAACTTGTACTGCTCCACGCCAACCGACCAACTGCCCAGCCGGAAACTATAAGCGCCAGGCCAAATACAGTCCAAGGTGCGATTATCAATACACACTGCTGCTGTCAACTGCGGAAAGAGAGGATAACAGCATAATCGCGATAACCGCGGGAGACTAAACACAGAATAGCAACCAAGGTTTAATCCAATGCATAGCTTGTGCCAGCCACGGCTCATCTATCATCAGCGCTTACCAGCTGAAATCAAGACTCATCTGACGAGGCCACGGTTTTCCAGTCGTCTAGTGCCAATCGATCTGGTCATGAGCCCAGGAGAGGCGTTCTGGGCGTTGTCCATCGTCTGCTGCCATAGCCCATTAACGCCACATTTCGCCACATGTCGTAACAGATGCGTTCGTCGTACGTCCCACGCTGATTTCTGCGGTTGTGTCACGCTGTGTTGCTTGTCTGTTAGCAGCGACTACTGTACGCAAACGCCGCTGCTCTCGGCTGTGAAGTAAAGGTTGTCGGCCACTGAGTCGTCCGTGCTGAGAGATCGCCCCTGAAATTTGGTACTCTCAGAGCACTCTTGACACTGTGTCTCTCGGAGTATTGAATTTCCTAACGATTTCTAAAATGGAATGTCCCATGTGTCTAGCTCTAACTACCATTCCCCGCTCAAAGTCTGTTGGGGGGTTGGGGGGGGGGGGGGAGGGGTTGGGTTGGTTGTGGGAAGAGAGCAAACAGCGAGGTCATCGGTCTCATCGGATAAGGGAAGGATGGGGAAGGAAGTCGGCCGTGCCCTTTCAAAGGAACCATCCCAGCATTTGCCTGGAGCTATTTAGGGAAATCACGGAAAACCTAAATCAGGATGGCATGACGCGGGATTGAACCGTCGTCCTCCCGAATGCGAGTCCAGTGTGCTACCACTCGAAGTCTGTTAATTCCCGTCGTACGGCCGTAATCAGAAATATTTTCATATGAATCACCTAAGTAAAAATGACACCTCCACCAAAGCACTCCTCTTTTATACTTCGCGTACGCGATACTGCCGCCATCTATACGTGCCAGCCGGGGTGGCCGAGCAGTTCTAGGCGCTGCAGTCTGGAACCGCGCGAACGCTACGGTCGCAGGTTTGAAACCTGCCTCGGGCATGGATGTGTGTGATGTCCTTAGGTTACGTAGGTTTAAGTAGTTCTAAGTTCTAGGGGACTGATGACCTTAGACGTTAAGTTCCATAGTGATCAGAGCCATTTGAACCATCTATATGTACGTATCGTAGTTCATTACCTTAGTGCATGCCTCATTTAACTTTCAAATGGACGACACCTGAAAGCAACAAATCTGGAATGGGTGCGGATAGTCCAACAGTGTTTATTATTCTATTGTGTTCTTCATGTACTGAAGACGGGTTTCTTTGTCTTTATATTTCATGACAAGCAGTCCTTGCTACCCACTCGTCGTACCATCCCGGGAGTCCTACATTCATGGACACCGTACGCAACCTTGTTCCATGTAATGTCGCTGGGTGAAATTCTGGTGTCACGATAGACCGCTTTCTAACTTGTCAGATCCGAGACCTCAGGAACAAAGCCAACGGTCGACTCAGTAAAATGTACCGAATCCATCTCCCACTCTGCTGCCACAGCTTGGTATCACATTTTACAAGGCACTGCTTCGCCCTGTAATGGAATATTCCGCCGTCGTTAGGAACCAAGTCGCCAAAAGACACATACAGACGCTAGAAAGAGTACTGAATTGCATACTGCGTTTCGCTCTCCGAGTACCAACGTCCTCTCCGACAACTTGGAAAAGACTTAGCTCGCTTGTCTAACGGAGAGTGTTGTGGCTTGGCAAGACAGCCAAGCCACTAGGAGGAAGCCGAAAGGCACGCGTTGAAGCTCTCGCAGGCTGGCGTGAGGTCTGGAACAGTTAAAGGAGTTGAGTCTAGTAAAAAAAAGTACGTAGCTTCAGGAATACTTAACTTTAATCCATAATTGGTGAACATCGGTCTGACTGTACATGCATCACTAGATAAATAGGAATTGACAATGGCGCCTTGCTAGGTCGTAGCAAATGACGTAGCTGAAGGCTATGCTAACTATCGTCTCGGCAATGGAGAGCGTAATTTGTCAATGAACCATCGCTAGCAAAGTCGGCTGTACAACTGGGGCGAGTGCTAGGACGTCTCTCTAGACCTGCCGTGTGGCGGCGCTCGGTCTGCAATCACTGATAGTGGCGACACGCGGGTCCGACGTATACTACCGGACCGCGGCCGATTTAAAGGCTACCACCTAGCAAGTGTGGTGTCTGGCGGTGACACCACAGAGAGTTTTATAAAGGCTGCTCGTATCTTCATCTTCCACAAAAATGGAATGTGCGTTTGGCATATCTGACAGGGAATCCCCTTCTGCAGGGGGAGGGGGGGGAGGGACAGAACATCTCATTTGATTTTACGCCACTTCGGCGACTTGCGCGTCGATGATGGTGATGGAATGATGATGAGGACGACAAAAACACACCAAGTCCGGCGTGAAGGAAATTCCCGTCCACGTCGGAAGTCGAACCCGGGGCCCACCGATTACGTCAGGAACGCTAATCACAAAACCATGAGCCGCTGACATCATCTACAAGAAAACGTAGCTGTCGCACAACGTGAAAATACAGGAACGAGGCCGAAACATTGAGCGTAGCGTCCATACAAGATGACCACAGCATTTCGCTGCAAATGTAACTAATGCTGATACTAGACTATTGCATAAACAAGAGAACAATCATAGGTGATGCACATTGATAATCAACAAAGAACAGAAAGAAAGACATTTATAAGTTGCGAAGTCCAAAAACAACTCCATGAAAATCAGTTGAATCGAATGCATGTGATCTGTCAGTTTGGCATTCGCTTCTGTTGTGTATAGTTGCCATCACTCCTGACTCCAGATTGTCTCTACTGTGTTATCAAATCGTATCGGTTTTTTGCTTGCTCACTCTTTGAAATCTGTTCGCGTGTGTTCGCGTGTCGTTCATTTGTCCATCTCGTGTCACCATCATGAACGTCTCGCGTAGAACACTTGTCGTATGTGAAACGTGGTACTTACGGAAAGCAGATTTCGTTGTGGACAGGGCCTTACTCAGTAACCATTGGTTGCTCAGTTTTTTTTTAATCACTTACACTTTATTTGGAATCAGTTGCGTATCAGGTTGACAATAAGGGTCGATTATCAAATTTGACTGTTAAGACAGTACCTAATAAAAATTCTTTAGACAAATTGCATTCACGGCTGAAGGACTTATTGACCAGAAATTCAAATTATTTGTCGGCTGAAGTCCCCAATAATAATAACTCAAAAAACAATTTGATGGCTGAAGGCTTAGAAAATTCTTACTAAAGTATTATAAAAAGTGACATTCATATTAAGAGAGAATATCTAATTAAAAATTCTTAAGACAAATTGCGTTCATGGCTGAAGGCCTCTTTGACAAGGAATTCAAATTATTTGTCGGCTGAAGGCCCCAATAATAATTACTCAAAACAATTAGACGGCTGAAGGCCTAGATACCAAATTCTTACTAAAATACACTCCTGGAAATTGAAATAAGAACACCGTGAATTCATTGTCCCAGGAAGGGGAAACTTTATTGACACATTCCTGGGGTCAGATACATCACATGATCACACTGACAGAACCACAGGCACATAGACATAGGCAACAGAGCATGCACAATGTCGGCACTAGTACAGTGTATATCCACCTTTCGCAGCAATGCAGGCTGCTATTCTCCCATGGAGACGATCGTAGAGAGGCTGGATGTAGTCCTGTGGAACGGCTTGCCATGCCATTTCCACCTGGCGCCTCAGTTGGACCAGCGTTCGTGCTGGACGTGCAGACCGCGTGAGACGACGCTTCATCCAGTCCCAAACATGCTCAATGGGGGACAGATCCGGAGATCTTGCTGGCCAGGGTAGTTGACTTACACCTTCTAGAGCACGTTGGGTGGCACGGGATACATGCGGACTTGCATTGTCCTGTTGGAACAGCAAGTTCCCTTGCCGGTCTAGGAATGGTAGAACGATGGGTTAGATGACGGTTTGGATGTACCGTGCACTATTCAGTGTCCCCTCAACGATCACCAGTGGTGTACGGCCAGTGTAGGAGATCGCTCCCCACACCATGATGCCGGGTGTTGGCCCTGTGTGCCTCGGTCGTATGCAGTCCTGATTGTGGCGCTCACCTGCACGGCGCCAAACACGCATACGACCATCATTGGCACCAAGGCAGAAGCGACTCTCATCACTGAAGACGACACGTCTTCATTCGTCCCTCCATTCACGCCTGTCGCGACACCACTGGAGGCGGGCTGCACGATGTTGGGGCGTGAGCGGAAGACGGCCTAACGGTGTGCGGGACCGTAGCCCAGCTTCATGGAGACGGTTGCGAATGGTCCTCGCCGATACCCCAGGAGCAACAGTGTCCCTAATTTGCTGGGAAGTGGCGGTGCGGTCCCCTACGGCACTGCGTAGGATCCTACGGTCTTGGCGTGCATCCGTGCGTCGCTGCGGTCCGGTCCCAGGTCGACGGGCACGTGCACCTTCCGCCGACCACTGGTGACAACATCGATGTACTGTGGAGACCTCACGCCCCACGTGTTGAGCAATTCGGCGGTACGTCCACCCGGCCTCCCGCATGCCCACTATACGCCCTCGCTCAAAGTCCGTCAACTGCACATACGGTTCACGTCCACGCTGTCGCGGCATGCTACCAGTGTTAAAGACTGCGATGGAGCTCCGTATGCCACGGCAAACTGGCTGACACTGACGGCGGCGGTGCACAAATGCTGCGCAGCTAGCGCCATTCGACGGCCAACACCGCGGTTCCTGGTGTGTCCGCTGTGTCGTGCGTGTGATCATTGCTTGTACAGCCCTCTCGCAGTGTGCGGAGCAAGTATGGTGGGTCTGACACACCGGTGTCAATGTGTTCTTTTTTCCATTTCCAGGAGTGTATTATAAAAAAGGGACAATCATATTAAGAGACAATATATAATTAAAAACTCTCTAGAGAAATTACATTCACAGCTGAAGGCTTTATTGACGAAATCAAGAGAGAAATGGGCCTCAGACAGTGCTCCAAGGATCGACCTGGCAAAGTCGCTCAACTTCGTAAACGATGACACGGGCAGCCAAGAGTTGTATTCACTTAACCGGATGGCAACTCAAACTAGTGACAGTTTAAACGCTGGCCAACACTCTTGCAACATCTACCTAACACCTGTTAACCAACACAACGATGGAATAACCCAGGCAAGGGAGAACAGGTGGACAGCACTGCATCTTCTGAATCCGGTGTTTAGAACATCCAGAAGCAGAAGGACCCACTACGACCAAAGTAGTCCAAAAGAAACAAATATCCGAACCAGAATCAAGGAGGCTGTCTAACTACACGCCTTACTGGAGAGCAGCAGCAAGGCGAGGAAAGGTACACTGCCACAAAAATACGCTAATCTCCAGCAGGTAACTGGGCCGTTAGCAGGTACTAGACATAAAAATACCGCTGGTTGAACTTTATCAATAAACACAAGGAATTCAATGATTAATAGTGAATGGTGAAGGATGGCTGATTAATTTTGAGAACTCCTAACACTCCACTCGTTGCTCTTTGTCTGAGTGATCCTGCGAGCAGCAATGCGCGAACAAACAGCGCGATCTCAGAATAGTGAAGGTTTCACTACTGGCTTTACGTTCACTCAACTCAAACGTCCTGGGTCCGGTGGAGGACGAGGTTGTGGCCCTCGCAACTACAGCCCCTCGATCCGGCAGTGCCTCCGTGCCGCCACCGGTCCCTGCATGTCCTCGCGCTGTCAGACCTCCCTGCTGCTCCGTCCCAACCGAACTTGCTGTCACGCTCTGACCCGGAAAACACTTGACGTCCCTCCAAAGATAGTACCACTGTACTAGATATCGATAACCGCTGCTGCTGCCACTCGCAGACAGACAACACTAGCAAATGTAGTGGCGCCACTAAACACAAGAAGAAATCGAGACGCCACTATCCCTATTACACAATGCCAACCTACCAATGGCACCAACGCGAACCGCAACACGGCTCAGTATGCTCTCTCCATCCACCTCTGGTTCCGCTTGGGTCATCCCTGATTCTGACTAGTGCTGTAGGAACTGATTTCGCCACTTGGGGACTGCAGCATGCTCCGTACTTCTGTAATAGTCTGAAGGCAGCGATGTAGATCCATAATTATCCGAGATTTTCCAACGACTGTTCTTCAAAATGGGAATGACTTGCACTTTTTCCCAATCACTTGGAACGTTTTATTTGCTCCACCAACATACATCCCTTTGTGCTAATCGGTGCGCGCCTGGTCACAGAAACCAGGGACACTTCGGCACGCGGAGTACATTACATCTGTAGCAGAAACACTTGAACAGACCCGCTTTGCCACATATAAATACTGGCTGTCCGCCCAGGAAGGTCATCGAATCGCTGAGTTATCGAGTCGGGTTCTGGCGCAGTGGGGCTTCCATCACTAGGCTGCTCCATTCCACCGTGGTCTTGACTGGATCACCCACCAGGAAATCCATCAAGTGCCGGATGGGCAAGGGTCGAACTGCGGCCCTCCTAGCCACCGACCTAATGGGTCACCTGGAAGCATCACTCATCACCAGTTAACCATCTCATACTCAGGCAGGCCATGTTAGCTTGTCGGATCATCCCTGATGTAGCTCGGCTGTTAGCTTTGCAATATCTTTCCACGTGCGTGGGCTTTACTGTGTTCATCCCATTCCAGTCCTTCCACCAAGAAAAAATCACTGTCGGTGACTTATTACAAAGCTCCACCACTGCGTCCGTGGATCAGCCACCAGGTGTGAGATCCATCTTGTCGTATGAACTATTCGAGTAATAAAAAGACTGTACTGTTTTAAGGGCTTCTGATGTACCCCGACCCACCATCATCGCTCACAGCCACGCCATCTACGAGGGTAATCCCAAAAGTAAGGTCTCGTATTTCTTTATAAGTACAGAACTCTGTCTGTATGGCAGTTGGTCACACTGTTATGAAGAGTGCTTCACGCGCTGTGTGAAAACATGCGCGCGCCGCGCTGAGGCGCCCAGTCTTGGCTTGGCAGCCGTTGAGAATGGAGCTCGCGTTGGATGGTACCGCCAAGTGCGAATTGAGCGCAGTTATTCGGTTTTTGAACGCAAAGGGCATTGCGCCCATTGAAATCCAAAGGGCATTGCGCCCATTGAAATCCATCGCCAACTGACGGAAGTGTATGGTGAGTCGTACATGGATGTCAAATATGTTCGTAAGTTTCAGCTGGTCGGACCGAAATTCACGACGAACATAGGAGCGGAGCGGGAGACCGTCAGTTTCTGAGGAGACAGTGTTGAAGGTTGAGCAAAGCATGCGTGAAGATCGGCGGATCACCCTGGATGATCTCTGCACGTTGGTTCCTGAGGTTTCCCGAAGCACCGCTCACAGAATTTTAACGGAAGCATTGAACTACCGGAAGGTTTGCGCAAGATGAGGTGAAAGAAAAGGTTCATAAGTTTCTGAACAGCATGGCGGCGAGCGTGTATGACATGGGCATACAAAAATTGCCACAGCGTCTACAAAAATGCATCGACAGAAATGGTGATCATGTCGAAGAATAGCTAAATGTTCAAGCTGTACACTGATGTAAGCCATTGTAGAAATAAACAGGTCTATGTACTTATAAAAAATAGGAGACCTTACTTTTGGGCTTACCCTCGGACATCTCTGTTGAGTGGTTTTTATGTTTTTTTTTCATGATCACTTATCTCAATATTGGCCATTTCAACGATCATACAACAATTAAACGGAACAGTCGTAGTACTATTGAGAAAAGCAGAAATCAGTATTTCTGCATTATTTGTGCCATCTTACATCATCTTATGACGGAAAATGCAGTCATACTATATAAACGTAAACTCCGTCCACAGGCCCATCGGCCCCGACTGACGGCTGTGTCATCCTCCACGAATTCTGGCTTTGGCACTCCTTCCTAACTAGCAGACATGGTCTAATAACAGCCATTCTTATCTTTTCCCGGTAGGTGATGCCTCTTTTGTGTTCAGCATGTGTTGCAGTTCGTCTGAGCCTCATTATACAATCGTATGAAGCCCGAAGCTTGCGTAGTACCAATGCAGAGAGAGAATGATACGGTGTGTGCAATGACCGTCGTAGCTTACTCTACGTACCACAATAAGCGACGTAGCTCGCTTGCGTTTTCGCCATCACACTCACTTTCGTCTCAGACAGACATGCGAAATAATTCCGATTGAATTTTTGTCTCCAGGTCACGGTACACCCCCATTAAAATTACTTTGTGATTAACAGACTGCGCCGGCCGGAGTGGCCGAACAGTTCTAGGCGCTTCAGTCTGGAACCACGCGACCGGTACGGTCGCAGGTTCGAATCCTGCCTCGGGCGTGGATGTGCGTGCTGTTCTTAGGCTAGTTAGGTTTAAGTAGTTCTAAGTTCTAGGTGACTTATGACCTCAGCTGTTAGGTCCCATAGTGCTCAGAGCCATTTGAACCATTTTTTGACAGACTGCAGTGGTGGGGGGCAGTGTTGACCGCATGCATCCAGCCACACTCCACAAGGCGCTGCTCGTCCCTACAAAACAGACAACACAGCGGGCACGTGGCGCTAGAGAAGGAACTGCGATTGGCAGGCGGTTGACCGGCACAAGTCAACAGCTGAAACGTCGACCATAAAGTAAATTTAATCGGAGTATAGCTTTAATTTTTACTTTAATGTGTAACAAATCTTGCGTAGGGCCAACCGTAATTAAAAGTGAGGGATTTTGTAGCAGGAACTGCCGAGTGATTAAAGCACTGAACATCAATTCTGGAGGACCGAACTTTGGCCGGCCGGAGTGGCCGAGCGGTTGAAGGCGCTACAGTCTGGAACCGCACGACCGATACGGTCGCAGGTTCGAATCCTGCCTCGGGCATGGATGTGTGTGATGTCCTTAGATTAGTTAGGTTTAAGTAGTTCTAAGTTCTAGGGGACTTATGACCACAGCAGTTGAGTCCCATAGTGCTCAGAGCCATTTGAACCATTTTTTGGACCGAACTTCAGACCACAGCCTGGTCATTCTGATTAGGTTTCCTTGCTTTTCCTGAACCGTTCAAGGCTGGTTCCTTTGTGAAGGACACGACCGATTTGTTACACTTGCGTTCCCTCCCCCCCCCCCCCCTCCCCCCCTCCCCCAGCTTTCTTTGAAGACAATAGTTTAAAAGCCGGTACTACACAGGTTTATAACAGGGTCGGAACTGAAATTTTTTTATAGGTACTTAAAGTCGTCACTCATCTTCGAAATTGTTGCAAATACTCCATACCCCCAGGTCTTACCTCTGCCCCTTTATACAGGGTGTTACAAAAAGGTATGGCCAAATTTTCAGGAAACATTCCTCACACACAAAGAAAGAAAATATGTTATGTGGACATTTGTCCGGAAACGCTTACTTTCCATGTTAGAGCTCGTGTTTGACGTTTGCATCAGCATGGACTATCAGCTCGCAGACCATGGCTGCGGTTACCCTTGACTCTGCATCACAGACAGGAGCGCTGCGATGGTGTACTCAACGACGAACCTGGGTGCACGAATGGCAAAACGTCATTTTTCCGGATGAATCTAGGTTCTGTTTACAGCATCATGATGGTCGCATCCGTGTTTGGCGACATCGCGGTGAACGCACATTGGAAGCGTGCATTCGTCATCGCCATACTGGCGTATCACCCGGTGTAATGGTAAGGGATGCCATTGGTTACACGTCTCGGTCACCTCTTGTTCGCAATGACGGCACTTTGAACAGTGGACGTTAGATTTCAGATGTGTTACGACCCGTGGCTCTACCCTTCATTCGATCCCTGTGAAACCCTACATTTCAGCAGGATAATGCACGACCGCCTGTTGCAGGTCCTGTATGGGCCTTACTGGATACAGAAAATGTTCGACTACTACCCTACATTCTCCAGATCTCTCACCAATTGAAAACGTCTGGTCAATGGTGGCCGAGCAACTGGCTCGTCTCAATACGCCAGTCACTACTCTTGATGAACTGTGGTATCGCGTTGAAGCTGCATGGGCAGCTGTACTTGTATACGCCATCCAAGCTCTGTTTGACTCAAGGCCCAGGCGTATCAAGGCCATTATTACGGCCAGAAGTGGTTGTTCTGGGTACTGATTTCTCAGGATCTATGCACCCAAATTGCGTGAAAATGTAGTCACATGTCAGTTCTAGTATATTATATTTGTCCAGTGAATACCCGTTTATCATCTGCATTTCTTCTTGGTGTAGCAATTTTAATGGCCAGTAGTGTACTAATAAAGTTAACACTGGCAGTACTTCTACTACTGCTGCTGCCACTACTTATGATAATTACAATAATTTGATAATAATAATAATAATAATGACAATAACAATGACATCAATAATGTCTATAATAACATCATTGACAGTGGCAGACATAAAAAGATTCTATAAACATACAAGTTGATATTTTGTGATACAATCAGTTCTGGGGAAAGAAGACTTAAGAAAACTGCACCAGCTAGGAATACTGGGTAATGAGGGAGATTTGGTTGAAAGAAGCACGTAAAGGGGTAACGAGCGCATACAGGGAAAATGGGAGTGATTATTGTTGCTTCAGTACGTATGTCATCTGTGCTATCGTGCGCTTTCGATACCACGGTGTGCAGTCTAAGTCGAGAAGTTGGCAGTAGCCCATGTGACTGCTCCGCCAATGTGCGGGCGGATCCGATACACATCTTCCTCAGTACGCGCGGCCAGCTCCACCACAGGACCGACTTCAGAAAAGGCCACACCGACCGCTGGCCAGTCTGTTCGTTGAGTTCTGCCTGTGAGCTTGGAGCGTTATCATAGCCTCTGTCATTATTGTGTACGACGAACCTACCTCTCTCACGGATCTGTTTCGATTGTATTCTGAACTTGCTGTTACTCAAGTAAAGTAAACGGAATTACTCAAGTAATACGCGTACATCGCATTATTTTTCCTTTCTGTCTCGTAACCACCAACTCTTTGGTATCCACCTCCAGTCCGACGAGACATCATTAACTGTCTTCTAAAGTTGGAGATGTTACTCATGTTTCTAACATAACATGGTAGGTTGTTCCTGCTATTGAGGAGGATTTCGAGAAAGTGGCAGAGACATGGAGGGACTTTGCTCTAATAGGAACAGGGTATTTCTGCCGTATTGTTCAGACAAAAGCGTCAAGATAACTGCATAGGCTTCTGCGGCCAGGGTCAATTAACAAAAGTTTTCTGAGTATCCTACCGCCTCGTAAAGTAAAAACTGTACTGGAGAAACGAACGTTTTGGCCACGGTTACAGTGGCCTTCTTCTTGGTCTACTGATCCCAGAAGAACGCCACAGCAACTGTGGCCGAAACGTTGGTTTCGCCAGTACAGTTTTTTTTTTTACTTTATGACGTGGTACGATACACAGAAAACCTTTACGTCAAACGCGTTAAGCTCGACGTGAGATACGGGTGTACGTTGATAAGACAGTAGAGGAGACAGAGGATATGGGAATCTCTGCGCTTGTCTATACGCATTCAGAATGTAAGTGGGCTGTTTAGGTTTTTATGTTGGTAACGCCACGTAGCGCTCCGTATGAAAATCACTGACTCCGCTGTGTGCAGTCTGTAGCTGGTTGGACTCATTGTTGAAATATTCGCTATTGGAGTGTTGAATGTGAAAAGCACGTAGCGTTGGGCAGTTGGAGGTAAGCCGCTAGCAGTGGTGGATGTGGAAAGAGCCAGAGTTCTGAAGAGGTTGCTATAATCGGACGATCTGGACGTGTGTCCGCCAGAAGAAGGAAATTTGTAAAGATGGATATTATGAATTGATAAATATATATATGATGACTTTTGAACATTATTAAGGTAAATACATTGTTTGTTCTCTACCAAAATCTTTCACTTGCTAATTATGCCTATCAGTAGTTAGTGCCTTCAGTAGTTAGAATCTTTTATTTAGCTGGCAGTATTGGCGCTCGCTGTATTGCAGTAGTTCTAGTAACGAATATTTTTGTGAGGTAAGTGATTCATGAAAGGTATAGGTTATTGTCAGTCAGGGCCATTCTTTTGTAGGGATTTTTGAAAGTCAGATTGCATTGCGCTAAAAATATTGTGTGTCAGTTTAGTGATGATCAGAATAAGCAACAAGAAAACTGTTTGAGTACGTTGAGTTTTGCTCAGGTGTTTGAAAATCAAATAACGTAGAAGTTTATTAGCACAGTCATTCATAATTTTTCTAAGGGGACGTTTCAAGGATACTTTGCATATGATGATGAAATATGATCAGAGTCGAACGTCATAGATATATCGAACACTGGCGTCCATAGGCAGTCCCAGGCGACGTGAGCGTTCCTGAGAAAGACCTTACAGGTTAACATCACTGTAATAAATAATTGGAAGTGTAAGTGTTTGTACAAGTTTATTTTTCAGGTCAAGAGGGAAGAGTTTCTTATATTTTTGTAGGGCTTGGAGAGATGTTAATGCCTTCTTGCACACTGCAGTTACGTGCTCAGTCCAAATTATATTTTCCATCTACAATTACTCTTAAGACTTTTTCCTGAGGGAGGAAGTTGATCTTTCTCACATTTAGAATTAAAGATGATAGGGATCCCGGTATTTCGGTCTAATGAGCCTAGACTGACCAACCAGTACCGCTTGGATTTTGGATGAGTTGGGCTTTAACCCTCTATACTGTACCAATTTTTATAGTGCACATAGATCGTCATTGAGATTCTCGGTAGTTGTCTGCAGGTTTATTGGTTTTTAACTTAGATACAGCTGGAGGGCATCAGTACGCACGTGGTGTTTGCTGTAGGACAAAACTCCTGACACTTCATCGACATACAGTGGAAAGAATAGAGGGTATAATACCAAACCCTGGTGTAAATCTAATACCGCCTTCCTCCGTTCTGACTTTCTGTTGTTGGACACGGCACATTGCTGGCGAGACGTATGAGAGAAACCATTCTACTGCGCCGGCCGCGGTGGTCTAGCGGTTCTAGGCGCTCAGTCCGGAACCGCGCGACTGCTACGGTCGCAGGTTCGAATCCTGCCTCGGGCATGGATGTGTGTGATGTCCTTAGGTTAGTTACGTTTAAGTAGTTCTAAGTTCTAGGGGACTGATGACCACAGATGTTAAGTCCCATAGAGCTCAGAGCCATTTGAACCATTCTACTGCACTTTGCGAGAAAATAAGGCTGCTAAGTTCGGCAAGTAACATGCCGAAGTCGACAGCATCAAAGGCTTTGCTGAATGTAAGAAGCACATGATAGCTGCCTCTTGTGCATCCATGGTAAGCTTCAGGTCATATTCCATACGGAAAAAAGTCAGCAAGATAAGATAAATCGTGCTTTATGGATGCGTTCTTTTTTAAGTATGCGAAGTGCTTCGGAAATATTAATTCCACGGTACAGTTGACGCTGGGCACACACTTCTTCGAGAATATTGAAACACGATTTAAATTTACTATGGGAGTAACTGGTGCAAGAACTGCAAAAAGCGAAATCGATATGAAAGACTGTGTACCAGCTGACAACGTGACTTACTAACATCCTTCGTTTTTTTTCCCCCTGCTGATTATTTCATACACAATTTTGATGTGCCTCTTGAAAGTACAGTTCTCACTGCTATCCCTTTTGATACTAGATTTGGCATCGCTTTAGCGGAAGGACTTGATGAATCAATTTTTTCGTAATTATTTTGTCGGTCAGCAGTGCAATGAGAGAACTATAAACTCCGTAAACGCAATATATCTATGACTAGTGTTACAGAACGTGAACAGTAATGTATACATAAACAATAATTAAAAAGAGGCGCTGCAATCATGGACTGTACGGTTGACCCCGGCGGAGGTTCGAGTCCTCCCTCGGGCATGGGTGTGTGTTTTTGTCCTTAGGATAATTTAGGTTAAGTAGTGTGTAAGCTTAGGGACTGATGACCTTAGCAGTTAAGTCCCATAAGATTTCACACACATTTGAACATTTGAACAATTAAAAAGAGGGAAAGACACTTGACAAGTTGCTGTCAATGAACATGAAAAATACATTATGAAGCTTAAAAAAGTTTACAAGATTTGCCTATGTAAAATAAAATTATGGCTCGTTGTTGCAGATCTTATACTACCGCGGTAGCAGCGAGGACATCCATGTTCTTCGTATGTATTAATTTCTTCATTCTTTAGCTCTGACCATAGATGTACGTATCAAACTTATTTTCATGGAGGCATAAGAATGAGAGTTCTTATGATGACACAAACGTGAAGCCGATTTTCTCCATGTCAGTTGCCCCAGACGTTTGCTTCTGGTGGAAGTGATTTGACAAAAAATGTCAGCTTTTATCATTTTCTGGAGTGTTAAGCTTTTAGATTATAATGTAAAGTATAAAAGAATCTCATGTCATTCGTGGATAGATTCGTTCAGCTGATATTTTCTTTTATATATGTGAACTTATGGTTCCACTGTTTACTTGTACTGTATAGGTTTTATTCCTGTCATTTGACATTAGGTTTCCTGTCATCTCAGGTCGAAGAACTGTCTGGGTGAACGCTGTGAGAGGGACAGACTAGAAACCGACCAAATATAACAAAACATGCTGTCAGCATTTTCGGAAAGCGGACATAGACTCAACATCGGTTTTTTCAGTCTCTATTAAGAGAAGTGGTCGATTACGAATGCCGTTTCATATTACGTACTTCTTTTGTTGTTTATTAGAAACGTATAACGAAAAGCAAGTTTCATTAACAACGCCAAATGCGTCGTATTGCTGCATGAGATATGCGTTTAAGAGCAGAAAAACGTCCGAAAAAGCCTTCCTGACGTTGTGGTGTTCCCGAAAGCACTGTAACATTTTCTGTTTAAAAAAGCTGTTGAGGGCACTCGACAGAAATTAAGTATAAGAAGCAATGGTAGACAATTGATCTGTTAATGTTTTGAGGTATCGAACATGGCGATGCTAGCTTCGAAGTCACGAACAGCTTAAGTTCTAATGGTTCAAATGGCTCTGAGCACTATGGGACTCAACATCTTAGGTCATAAGTCCCCTAGAACTTAGAACTACTTAAACCTAACTAACCTAAGGACATCACACACACCCATGCCCGAGGCAGGATTCGAACCTGCGACCGTAGCAGTCCCGCGGTTCCGGACTGCAGCGCTAGAACCGCACGGCCACCGCGGCCGGCCCAGCTTAAGTCCTTGGCGCCATCTCCCCGTATCTCCATCTCTCCATGCTTGTTCGCCCACTTCTACGTTCTTGTAGACAACTCACAGATTGATTGCCTCTGAGCAAGTGCATCAGCTTTTCTGACTGAAAGGAAATAATATTGTTTCGCCGCTTAGGTTACGTGACTTGACGGTCCAGCGGTGTCGGCGTGAAAAAGAGGAAGCTAGGAGGGAGGAATGGAGGGGGGGGGGGGGGGGGAGGGGAAGAGAGAGAGAGAGAGAGAGAGAAGCGTATACAGACAATACGAAATTTTCACCGAGCGAGGTGGCGCAGTGGTTAGCACGCTGGACTCTCATTCAGGAGGACGACGGTTCAATCCCGCGTCCGGCCATCCTGATTTAGGTTTCCGTGATTTCCCTGAATCGGTTCAGACAGATGCCGGGATGGTTCCTTTGAAAGGGCACGGCCGACTTCCTTCCCCAACCCGATGAGTTCGATGATCTTGCTGTTTGGTCTCCTCCACCAAATCAATCCAGTCCAACGAAATTTTCTCCACCTTCGGTATATAACACCAGTAGCACCGGGGCAACTACGAGCTGCTATCTATCTACAGCACTGCCCTTGTCTATGTCCACGGCATACTGAGTCCGCCACAAATGAACTATTCTCGGAACAGGCATCGGATGGCGCCTATCACCCTCATGTATGTTGTAGGAAGGTATGAGGGTCCCACGGCTTTTTCAAGCCGGGGCATACAGCATAATGCCGTGAGTTACAACTACGGGGTTTCCAGCGAAGGAGTCACTGACCTCAAAATTAACTATCTCAAAACTACGATCGACAGGTGAGTGTAATAAAAGGTATATTTATTGTGAAAGCTGTAAGAATTTTATACTGAAGTCTTACAGAAGTTTCGGAATAGTTCGTAAAACTGATTACAGATGGTGATGTATGCTGTTCAGCTTGTACAGTATCAGCGTGCATAGCTGTCTGTACTCGTTCTCTGCAGTCTGCAAGCAGTCTTTGCAGTCACATCACAATCTTTTCGAAATGCCCAGCTCTCGCAGTACGCAGGTGGTGAAAACGAACAATGAAATTTGCCGTATATTGTACGTGGCTTTGAGGTCAGCGCCGCTATGATGCTCCAAAACATAAGCAGACCACTACTGTTTACGGTTGCTTCTTGTTCCTAATTTCTGCCGTGTACACGCAACGGTTGTTTTAACAGCCTGTAGTGTCTCAACGGAAATGGATTCAGACGTCACACAGACCGCCCTTTCAAACTCGTCCAGCGTGGCGGGATGGTTCTGGCAAACATTGTATTTCAATGTGCCCCGCAAAAGTAGTCACAAAGAATCATATCGGGTGAACACGGAGGCCAATCTATCCCTGCGCCAATAAACTTGCAAAAATCCAGCGTAACTACTATTCGCGAAGCATCAATCAAGAAAGCGAAACACTTGTTCGCTGCGATGTGGTCTACCTCCATCTTGCATGAACCATTTGGTGCCTGGTCGATTCGCCGACGCTAGCTGCGTGACGACAAGTTGTTCTAAAATTGCAAAGTAACGATCGTTCACTAGTGATCGTTTCTCGCAGGAAAAAATGGCCAATCATCCTTCTGCTGTCTGCAGCTCGTTGTCTAGTGGTTAGCGTTGTTGCCTCTGGATCACGGGGTTCCGGGTTCAATTTCCAGCCGGGTGCTACTGGCCTCGCAGTTGAGCGCCCCACAAAACAAACATCATCATCGTCATCCTTGTGATGCATACACCACAGGCCAAACAGTATTTTTTATATAAAAACGTAGATTTTCGAAACCTCAAAATCGCCAGTTTTGTTTATTCACGACTCCATTCACGTGGAAGTTTGCTTTACCAGCAAACCGGATGCAGGCAACATCAAATCATTCCTTATCAGTTATCGGAAAATCTGGTTCGTAAAGTGAGCCCTCTGTATATCTGGTGGCCTCGGATTTTGAGTCGGAACATGGGTAGCCTCTGTCTCAGTAATTTCCGCGCTCTGAAACATTTCAAACCATTCTCTGCTGCAATTCTTCGGGTGGATTTCCTTGGATTTTGCTGAATAATTCCAGAAACAATGGTGACAATTTTCAGGAATAAGTACTGTTTGCCTGCTGCTAAGATTCCGCCCTAGGTCATTAGCTACGGTGTCCTTCCCTTGAAATTCGGCGAAGAGCTTGTGAATGGTTTTCGCATCGGGTCCTTTTGGAACATTAAATCGTGTTTGAAAACTGCTCCTTGTTGCTATAGGTGTGTGTGTTCTAGCCTGTGGTACTCCAGTACCAGACAAAAAAAATTTTCAATGAAATATCTGATTTCAACCTCTTCCTTCGGTCACTAATCTGCTTTCACATTCAACAGTGCAACTGATCGCTCTGGACTGCGGCGCTCGAGTTCACAGGCACTACGTATGGCGATTACAGTGCCATCTGTGAGCAGTTTTTCGAACTATTTCGAAACTTCAATACAATTTCCACATACAACTCTTACGGCTTGTACTATAAACATACCATTTGTTGCACTCGTCTATCGATCTTAGTTTTCGAGAGATTTTTGATTTTGAAGCGAGGGACTTCTTC
This sequence comes from Schistocerca serialis cubense, assembly GCF_023864345.2. Classification (NCBI taxonomy): domain Eukaryota; kingdom Metazoa; phylum Arthropoda; class Insecta; order Orthoptera; family Acrididae; genus Schistocerca; species Schistocerca serialis. Next base: position 131,363,456 of record NC_064638.1, read on the forward strand.
GCTAGACACCCTGTACATTGCGCAGTGCTTACTGTAACACCAATGTGGCCACCCACTGCCATGAAACACTGCCCCGTGTAAATGCATCTTAAGGGGACCACACCCTGCCCATCTAATCCATGTTAATTTAGGCAAGTATTTGACCCAGTTCTGAAAAAAACTATTTGATTCAGGACCTTAATATTTTTACTGTATGTTACATGATACTAATAGAGTCAACTGTACTAATATCCACTCTATCCATTTTATAGTTTTTAAGAAATACTTTTTTTAAATTTATTAACAAAGAATATTAAGTTTTTTCTGCAGAAAATATTTTTTTGTGAACTTCCTAATGGGGAATATTAAGGAATGTAGTACCAGAGGTGGCAGAGTCTCTGAAAATTTCATTCATTTACCTATGATAGTTTCTGATATAATTGGGCATATGTACTGAAAAACTTTAGTTTGCGGGAAATTGACTTTAAAGAAAAAACTTTTGAAATTTGTTACTTACACTTAATTAAAACTGTCCTGCTGCATATGATGGCCCTTCTTTGGCCTCTAGCAGGTCTTCCAGCTTCTTTTTCACCTTCCTGGATGTTCGTCTTGCTTTTTGGACATGGTAGATGGAGACCTGTCTGCATCGGCTATCCTCATATTATCGCAATGTTGCAGCCCAGTGATCATATTTTCACCAGGATTAATTACCAGCTTTTTCAGTACCCAACACTTTCCAATATTACCACAACTGAATGTAATAACAGCATTATGAACTCCTAGTTTCATTGTATGCATGCCTACAAATACAGTTTTAGGAAGGCGGTTCCAAATTATGCTGTTGAAACATTCATCTGGGTTCTGTGTCTGCCCATGCAGACATTTCCTTAGAAGGTCAGGATGAGCCAAGTCTCTGAAAATAGGTTTAATTGCTGTAATAACAGCAGCAGGAAGAGAATGTTGGTGATAATAAGATTCTTCAGTTGCCTGAGACCTATTGTATTTGCACCACGAATTTTCTCCTGATGGACACAATCGACGATATGGCTTATCACCAGTAGAGGACTTGTGGAACAATATAGCCCAAACATCTCTCTTCATTGCCTCTAGATTTTCTTTATTTCTCCTAATTGCCTGCCTATAGTACACCTGCAAGTTTTCTGTTTCAGTTTTAGTTAACCGACCCTGCCCAGTCAACAATTTTCCATCGTCTAATTTTTTCCTCTAATATCAATAGTTTTCTCAGTCTTGTTCCCAAACGTTTTTGAACATGGCCTACGCATTCTATTTTGCTAACAATGGCATCTCCATCTGGTTTAGAGTTCACCACATTGTTGTATGCCTTACTGTCACCATCGCCCAAATATTTGGTGTACCGTGCGCCTCTTGTTTCTAAGGAGCAATGAAATATTTGTTGTACTCCACGAACTTCCTCTAAAATAAGCCACACGGTTGTGCTCTTTATGTTCATTGACTTTACAACATTTGCAGTATTTAGACATTATCTCCACATCTAACACTTTACTGGTGTCTACACTCGTGGCAGTCGCCACTCCATTCATAGAAGTATGTCCTTTTTTTTGCCAACTTCCACAAGTGCAACTGCATTATCCGAACATCCGTCATTTTCTTCCACTGCTTCCATAGCAGCCAGTTTCATTCTTTCCTCACTGACCTCGCATACAGCTTTATCTAATATTGCAGTCAGTCTTTCAAATTTATTTGGTGGTTGATGTAAGTTCATCACTGAACAAAATGTTCTCCCTGCAGCCATGCCGTTACCAATGGATCGTAAGGCATAAACTAATCTAGTATTGATTTCATAAGGGGCACTTGCATCTGGTTTTGAAGAACTCATAAATGAAGTCACAGCTGAGCATTTAGTGCAAATTAAATCCAAAGCAATTGCTAGGCCTTTTCTCCCACCGGCACTCTCACAAATTAGGACACTGTGACTCAACACACTGTCTACATTGTACAAATTTAGAAATTACGTCTGATAATATTCTCAAATTTATAATAATGTTACTGCACCCCTTGTCACTTACAGTAAATTCGTTGTAACTCTCTTGAAATAGATTCTTTGATAATGCACTTGTTGAAGAATTACAATTAGAAACATCGTTGCCAGGCGAGATAACCTCTTGTACAGAAAGCTTTCCAAACTTATTTCCTCTAAATTGTCGTTTCTTGAAAATGCCTTTACGTTTTGTCACCTTCAATAAACACAACAAAACACACGTAAACAAGCACTGCAAACGTTAAGTATAACACCTGCTCGCAATCACATTTGAACAAAACTAACCACGTGTTTGAAAGCGTGTTGTTTACAAACAGCAGAAACAAAAGAACACCGACCGTTGAATTCCAAGGATAGCCAACACACGCGTGAGAAAAACAAAAACGTGCAATGTAGGGGATATAAAGATCTAAAATATATGCAGAAAAGAGGGTGTCAGAAAAGTGGGCGTTGCACATAAACCCACGTGGTAGGAAAATGTTCTTTAAATGCTCGAAAGAAATTTTTTTCAGCAAAATCCTTTTCATAATACTTAAATAAAACCTTAATGTACCGAAATATAATGAAAGCCGCAAAATGATTTGTTTCGACCTGAACCACGGTGTGGTCCCCTTAATGCATTCCGTTTCCAGATAATCTAAGTTTATAATTGTGACACTCCACGTCGCCTTTGCCTTAGAAGAATTATTTACATGTAGGACTGTAGGAAACTCTAGGATACCTACGCACCAAATGCCAATAGGGTTTCGCCACACGTCAGATTGTCATGCGTAGTTTTATTACGTATCAACGTACATCAGAGCGACCTTCGTATATTTGGCGAAAGCTGTAAAGAGAGCGTGGACTGCGTATCGTTGGGGCAAATATTTGGCGCCCTTGGAAGAATCCCAAACAAACACAATCAAAACAGCGTGCAGAGTGCATGCAGGAAGTTGGCGAGAATGTAGTGGCGACGTGCTCCGAGCTGACGCAGGCCGCCTGTCATCTCCCTCACTCACTGTGCTGACTGATGACATCAGCAACAAGTTGTCGAGAGCGCTGAAAGCTCCGGACTTGCGGACGAGTCCGGCAAAAACGCGCTCCTGTCGCCCAAGGATAAGGTCGTCTTAGTGGAGCGGTGCGCCAGGCGTCCAGCCAGCTAGCTATAAGGGGCACTCAAATGAAAACTGGATTAAAAAACATTAAGTAACCAGTTTATCATTTCAAAAGTAACCGCCATAACATAATCATGAGACAACGGTGAATACCCTCACGTAAGAATTTTTGTGGTTGCCTATGGAACTGTGATTGTGCCGAGGCGTGCACCGTTTCGTCCGAAGTAAATAGGGAGCCGCTATTTTATTTCTTCAGGCCTCCAAAAATATAGCAATCGCAGGGTGAGAAACCGGGCCTGTTTGGAGTATATGTAAAGGCGGCGAGTTACGAACGAAAGGAGCAGATCGTCTCACTACAGCGGAAGTTATATGTGCCGTAGGAGACGTCACACATTAAAAGCCGCGCCCAGGCGATATGCGAGCCGCGGCAGTGACGTATGCCACAGTATACCGCCTGACGGAGCGTTGATAAAAGCCCGTCTCTGTGAGTGCGCTGCGAAAAACGGGGTTTTTCTTTAGACGACGCGTATTCTGCGTGGTCGTCAGCGGCGATCGACGGAGTTCGCTGGTTCGGCCTTTGAAGGTCACAGAGTGATGTCGACAACCTGTAGGAAGCTGATCTCTTGGAGCGTGGGTTATTGCACTGTCTTGATACCATTCTACATGCCGGCCGTTGTGGCCAAGCGGTTCTAGGCGCTTCAGTCCAGAACCGCGTTTCTGCGACAGTCGCAGGTTCGAATCCTGCCTCGGGCATGGATGAGTGTGATGTCCTAAGGACCTCACAACCGTGGACCGCATAATGAAATATGATTGAATTAGATGGTACTTACCGAAAATAATAGCAATCAGCAGGACCTACAATCGACACAAATCCACTTCTGCTGACCTCCTCCCAGTCACTGGCCTACCAGCCTTCAGCGACACAGAGTAGGAGCCAGCTGCCTTATGCCTCGGCCAATCAGTGCTTCGGAAATTTTGTTTCACTATATATATTGCTTCCTTGGTCCGCCAATGCCGTGCTCTTACCTAGCTATCCCAAAGAGACGTCAGCAAAGTGCTACTCTGTAAGTTCCAGATCATCTGAAGCTATCTTCCTTCTCTCTCTCACACACATAATAGGCTGACAAGATATTGCATAACATTATGAAATTGTAGGTATCCATTATTTGACATAAATGTTACATGGTTATGCAGGGAATAATTGTACAATTACTCCACGTTGGTAAAGTTGAGTCGATCTGATTATCATTTTACTAATTCAGATCTGTAACTGTCGCAAGGTGTTCACCTGTGTACCTGGCGATATCTCAACCGATGTGTTAAAACTGTGGTTGCAGGAGCTTTATTTGAGTAACCGAGTAACAGTTGCGTTTTTTGGGGGGGGGGGGGGGGGGTGGGAAGAGGGGGGCTTAGTGCAATGAGAGAGATTCTCGTGGAGTAATTTTTCTAACATGAGCCGTGGGTATAACAGCATTTTGTGGAATTTTGCAACTGCTAATAGAGCTTTTTAAACGTGCTGTAGTACGGCTTGACTGTGTCATTGCAGTATTCAGTAGCCTTGTACATCTAACGTGAAGTGGTGCTGAGGGCTTACAGTGTACGTATGTTGCTAAATACACAACATGAATATGAAGGGTTAATCCCTATTAACATTAAAATTTTATTCATTCACTAATGTTACAATGTTAGTTGATCTTAATCTCATATTTAATGAATTTTAAGTTCAACTTGTGGTCTCAGTGGTTTGCTAAATTAATACAGAGTTAATGTTATGATACCAAATCTAGCATGAATAAGTCAATTCAATTAATTGCCGATCAGCTAATGGCTATTAAGCTTAATGTGTTTTACTGACATTGTTATGATATGTACAGGAGGTGCACCTTAAATCCATTAATGTTTAAATGATTTTCGGAGAATTAATGTTGTTTAAAATGGCTCTGAGCACTATGGGACTTAACATCTGAGGTCATCAGTCCCCTAGCACTTAGAACTACTTAAACCTAACTAATCAAAGGACATCATACACATCCATGTCCGAGGCAGGATTCTAACCTGCGACCGTAGGAGCTGCACGGTTCCGTACTGAAGCGCCTAGATCCGCTCCGCCACCGCGGCCGGCGATTAATATTGTCTTATGAATTTTCAGTGCTCAACGATGATATTCTATGCATGATCCATAGACAATAATTCAAATTAGTAATTGCCTTGAATTTTCTTATCATTGGTGTTCCTTCTTTAAGCATGAAATTTTTGTGAAGTAAAATACGAGTATGTTTAAAAACATTGTTCACTCACGGCTCAAGTTAAACCTACAATTTCCCCCTCCTACATCATTTTCGAGCAGAGCGTTGTTTGAGTGTGTTCTTCCTGAATGACAAAGAAGACAAAAGTTTAGTAATATTTACCAACTGCAAATTTTAGGATGTTACAAAATTCTTTTTTGGAAAATACTACTGTTACGGTTTCTCTTTGGTTATGACCGGGAGGGAGGTGACTGGGCTTATGTATCTGAGAAATGAGCTGCACTACAAGTAAGAAATTCGTAATGCCGCTACCGGGCGAAGGATATCCGAGATGGAGCAGCGGCTGCACAAGTAAGTCGATCGTACTGTGGTTGCACCGGAAGTGCAGCAGGCAGAGGTAAGTGTGGCCATTTCCCTCGTACAGTTGCCGTTAATATAATTGTCCCCTGTAATTGCTGCGTTAGAAGTCAGTGAACAATTGTGTTCGCAGATGAGTAGAGTGTTGGCACGAGTCTTGCATAATATGAACAGATTTGGCGATTTGCACAGCATCAAAGGAATAGTAGAATATCAGAAACTCATAGCCTTATTGCAGGACCAAATGAGGGGTTGGTAAAAGCGGAACCACATCAGAGTAGCATAAGAAAAGTCTTACAAAAACAGGAAATCTGGAAACGAACTACAATAATAAAACAGTGGTTTCAAGATCCCCTGAGGATATGTCCAAAATCTTCACTAAGACGCCTAATTGCTTGGTATGATTGTTACATCAAGGAGATGTCAGTTAGGAGTAGCGAAGACATTCAACTTACACTACGTTTTCTCCTTAAATTGCAAGATAAGGGAGAAATGTTTGGATTAAGAATTTTTCAGCATTATCAGATGTCAGTCGCAATAGTTTTATGTCGTTTAGAGAAGATTTGGAGGGAGGCTGTAGAGAGAACATTGCCTTTTGCCCAGCTTAATGAGCTAGTTTGCAACAAACACCTGTCTAACAAATCATGACATGAATTAGTAGAAAAGGTGTATTTTGGGATGCAGTGTTTCGGAAAATTATTGGAGCACTATGTTAGTAGAATTAAAAACGGCGCTCAGTGCATGTCTCTTTCATTTTCAAAAGAAAAAATTGTTAACAGCATATCGGAAGGAATGTGCCCGGTTGATAGGACACTAATACTGTTTAATGCTCTGCCAGGGAATTTTGTACAACTAGACTAGTGGATGTCGTAGCTTGGGGCCGTACGTAATCTGGTAGGAGATGACAAAATGCGAACTCGGAGTTGCCTGCAATTAAGGAGCAGTTGAAGAAAGGAAAGATGTTTCAAGAGGAAATATTTTGTTACCCAGCTCGGGGACGTCGGATAGGTAACGTTGTATTATCGTCTGAACTGGTTCCCTCTCATTCAAATACTATCATGAGATATCTGTAGTTGTCCATTTGGGCAAATACAAAAGAAGAATGAAGACTCGTAAAAATTTTGTTGGAAATTTTCACCACCATGATCACGCTCAATGGTACAATTCGCTTTTTTGAGTGAGCTACACATTTAACACGGCTGTTCATGAGGCACACAAAAATAATCCAGAAAACTTGATGTTTTCCTTTAAACCCTTCTCCCTACTCTAAAACCTATGACCCCCAAACGATCTATTACTAGAACTGATCGACACTACAGGAATCTGTGAGATGTGTGAACGAACAAAGAGGAATCCTAAAACGAGTCGTGGAAAAATTGAAAACCGGTACGTGGTTGTGAAATGACCCTTATCACTGAAACCAGGTGACCAGGAATTAATAAAAAAAATTTGGTCCTGTAAGTAAGAGGGCAGATGCCACGCTACATACACACAGCTCATATAGTCCGATTTATCACCCCAGTCACCTTCTCGGTAAGCGGCCAACAGAAGAAGCGACTCTTTAGGGTATATCCCTGCCATACTAAACCATACTTAGGGGAGGCTTCACCTCAATGAAATTATAATGTGGTTACAGTGTAATTTATTACTGCTAGGTGTGGTTGATATCGAGAGTGGGCCAATTCTTGTTGAATGCTGTAGAGGTCCAGTTCCTAGAACGTTTTTCGATTTATCCTTGAATTTGAGGGAAGAATTTTGTTTAAAATCAGGACTCATAATATAATGAATTCATATTAACAGAATCTTCCGTCGGTTCTTGGTAGAACAACATTATAATAATAAATGAAAAGCACCAGTTTGCTTTTGTTCTACAATATTGTAGAACAAAAGCAAACCGGTGCTTTTCATTTATTATTATAATGAATTCATTTGGTGATAATACACACTTGTTAATTATGCAGTATTAATCAGCAAATTACATAAACCAGGAGCCTTAACGATAATGTAATCTTGAATGCTGTGACAGTAATGAAGGCACTTCTCCAACTGTTATCAACTATGAGGATTGTTATAAAGAGTCATGGCAAACAAATTACCACCTATGTTTACGTATTTATGATTTGAATTCTGTTGGTCGATATTTTACATGTTCTCTGTGAACTACACTGAGGTGATCAAGTTATCAGATGGCGATATGCACATATGCAGGTGGCGGCAGTATTGCATACATCAAGTATAAAATAGCAGTGTATTGGCGGAGCTGATATTTATACTCAGGTGATTCATGCGAAAAGATTTCCGACGTGATTAAGGTCGCACGACTGGGGTTAACAGACTTTAAACGCGGAATGGTAGTTGGAGCTAGACGCATCGGACATTCCATTTCGGAAATCGTTCGGGAATTCCACGCCAACCGACCAACTACCCGCACACGGCACAGCCAGAAACTATAAGCGCGAGGCCAAAGGTAGTACAAGGGTGCGAATATCGATACACGCTGCTGCAGCCACACGCGGAGAGAGCGGATAACACCATAATCGCGATAACCGCGGGAGACTAATCACAGAATAGTAACCAATGTTTAATGCAAAGCGTCATACCACTGCCGGCCGTCCTTATACGCAGAATATTGCGAACATGTAGTGACAAGTGGAAAAGTTTGCCAGACTGGGAGCAGAACTCTGACTTACTGCTTACCGAGAGCAATCGCCTAAAACATTAGGATGTCCTAGCACGCCTCCAGGCTTTAGTCAGACTTCCATTGTAACAGATTTCCAGTGGCCACTACAAATTTAAATACAGGATTTCTCACTACAGCATACTGACAGTGAGTTAACAGGGTAGGTAAAATAAAACTGTCCCGGAAAATATTTCATGCATGATAAGGTAGGCGACCCGAATTACATCACTTGCAACCGGGCAGATTATCTAACAAGGGGAGGCCAAGACTTTAGGATGACGGATTTACTTGAAACTTTGTACAACATCAAGAGGCTGTTAAAACAATATAATGTGCAGGTAGCAAGATGCACTACACTGGCAGTTGTGAGAAATTTGCAAGAGAAGTTTTATACTTCTATTACGTAACTGATTTATCTGTACGAACATGCCAGAAGTAAGGAGCCATTGTGGTAGAGCAGTTAACGTTCGAGCATTGCAAGAGGATCGTGGAAGAGGAGACGGTGCGGATCCAGCTAACTGTGACTTAGGAAGTCGGGATTAGCATGGAAGGTCGATGCCAATATAATGTCACTTCTTAAACACAACTACTAGCAGATCAATAAATTAACAATTTATTCAAGACCACATTTATAAAACAGCTAACATACAAAAAACACGTGGCCGTCTTAAAGACAATATCCAAAATGACAGATAGCTTCCTTCTCAAGCAAGCAGCAAATTAGAATCACTTAATGAACAATAAATTACAGTCTGAAGTAATATAAAAAGATGGCTCAGCTAGAATTTTTTTTGAGCAATAACACAACCAGCACAATACGTTACACTTACTATATTTCATTGGCAAGCAAACTTAATTTTTTTAAATATACATGAGAGATGTTAAATGTTTATCAAATGGGCAGTAACGCCAGGCTGCCCTGGGCAAAAGGTGGCTTAACTTAAAATGCTGGAAGCAGCAGACCAGCCGTCCAAAACAACACCTAAACGCCGGAGCCCTACCGGGAGTCACTTCCCATAAAACGACACATCACAGTTTCTGTGTACCGAAGCGGAACGTGGCGCCGTTCTCACACACTCCAACTCGCAGGAAACTGGAACACAAACAGACCGCAGAAAACATGGCAGATGCCAAGCAAACATCAATTAATATAAGTTAAGAGATCAATAAAGAACGATATAAGTTGAAAAAAAAAACAATAACTGCTTTCAACAGAAACGATTTAAATTTTGCAGCAATATCAATGCTGTAAAACATTTAAACTGAATCTTGTACACAAATCCAATGCTGTAAAATAGTATCAGACTTTTACACTCTCATAGTTTGCCAAACAATATTTGCACATATGATTAAGGCCGACAATGTGTACAAAGATGAAATGGAAATAATTTCAAGATAATATCACGTTATACAAATGCACAACTTCACAACAAAACTAGGTTTTGTGCACTTTAATTTCGTTTCATAGGTATGCAATGTAACTGCCTATTGTGTAAGCTTGGTATGCAGAAAATTACAACTAGACTGCGACCTAATATCTTCAATACCTTACAGTTGCTACATCTTCTGGGAACGCTGATTTTCTTAAAGGAAGTAGTGACTGCTGGTCTCCATGCGATCACACACCTTGCCGGCTGCTCTTCCTTCAACAACACATACATTAGGGCAACCGACCAACAAGTGACAGTCGCTACAACGCAAATGGTTCCACGAAACGAAGGCACCAAAACCACTTACACCTTCGATGGAGAGCGTTGTTCGAGATGATCTCGAGGGATGAGTCTCTCCGAGAAAACAGGCACCAAAGCAATGCGACGAGCAGCGCCCGGAGTTGACATCAGGCAGGTGCACCACAAACTCGCGACCGTCCTGCAAGGCAGACCGGCCGCGCCGCTGCTGGCCGAGACCGCGTGTTTTGCTCCTTCGCCCCTCAAATACGTCCTAGTGCCTCGCAGCGAGTCGCACGACCAACTCGCCGACCCCAAATACCCGCCGCCAGATCACAACAGGGGCAAAGATCGTAGTACAGCCGTGTAATCGATAGTCGTGCCAAAGAGCTGGTGTGCCAGAAAAGGCGCACCGCGGCTCAGTAACACTAATTTTTTAATATATATATATATATATATATATATATATATATATATATATATATATATATATATTCCTCACTGGTCACATTATTTATTTTATTTGACATTTCGGGGGTAATATAATGAAAAAAGAACCACACGCATTTTCTTGTAGTGAATTTCATATGTTATTTGACTGTTTACCACTTTTAATAAAATTTTCAAGGACAGGAGACAGGGTAGGAAAGCCCAAGTCAAACAGGGATGCATCTTCGTTTTTGTAGTACAAGTGTAAATTCTGTGATATTCAAAAATTTGCAGCTACGCTATTCGTTCTTGCTATATTAGCGACGCCTCACCGCTATGCAGGTTAACTACCAATGGGGCCTGCTTCTGTACCTGCAGCTTGAAACATCGAGGTGCAAAGTAGATCCCCGTACCTTACCACAATTGCATGTGCGAGGGATCCCGCAAATCACGACAGACATAAATTTTCAGGGAAACTCCATGCGTTTCTTTGTTTACTTGTCGATAGTTATAAATACGTCTGTTCTAATAATCAAATTTAATTAAAGATAGTAAGTAGCCAAATAACATGATATTCACTAAAACTTCATGCAAAAACACGTGATTTTTTAATCATATTACCTCTCAAATGTTATATAAATTAAATAATATGACCAGTGATGAAAAAATAGATTAATTATTAAGTTTGAGATGGAGTCGAACCGTTGCCTCATAACGTTCTTCTTACGAGCTCGAACGCTAATCATTTGACCACCATGAACCCTAACGTCTGTCACCTACGCACAGATTCATAGGCCGAATAACAGGAGCATGAACCTTCTCTTGCGATTTTCTCGAAATTTCCAGAGTAGCGCACCTTGCTACTTGCACATTATGGTGTTTTAATAGCCTACTAATAGTGTACAAAATTTGAAGTAAATCTGTGATCCCAACGTCATGGTCTCTCCTTGTAGGTTGCATTGCCTATTTTACTGTTTTTATTTTGCCTAGCCATTATTTGCCACAGAACAATGAATCAAGGCCGTTTCAGTAATTTCAGTTTGTACTTATAAATAACGTTTAATATAAATTGTGCAGTTCAACAGCGCAGGGTGGGTTAGAAGGGTGCTGAGAAAGATCATCCACGTTTTCTTTAAAAAAAAAAAAATGCAGTATCGATAAAGCAAGATCGGAAAAGTCATTCAGAAATGTTACTGAACAACCAAACGGGTTATTCTTTCTCGCACTTAAAATCACAGTCGGAACAGATATAGAAGAATCCTTGCTGGACCTTTTCACCTTCTTCATCCGCCATATTGTGTTGTATGTTGTGCCCCATTGTCAATAATATTAGAACCTCACTGTATCATATAATCATTTGATTTCGTTGTTCTGCGTTGGAGATATTGGTGTATTTTAGATTACCACATCATTTCTTCGCCGTTGTATAAGGGCCGATCAAAAAATGAAACCTGGTGATAGTCAAAGGAAGGCAGGATTCGGTTACGATTGTGCACGGGGCCGTAATCAGTTACTATTGGTTGCCTTTTATAATTAGATACAATTTATTTTAAACCAGTAATTCCAGGCTCAACATTAATTTAACAATACCACACGTTATTAATGAAGGAATAAACAACAGTGTAAATAATAGTGTTTTCAGTGAGTTACAATTTAGCAAATCACCATTAAAGACAGATACAACAGACCATGTTTTAAAAGCAAGCTACTGCGATCTAGGCAGAAGGCCTTACACGCCAGGAATGGCAATAAATTAAAAATTGTTTAAGAACTCGCTGGAATTTACAACTTACAGGTATTGAAATATTGAGGTACGTCGCCACAAACACAGCAGACGGTATCAGCCGCCAGGAATGGCAGTAAATAAGTTTTTAAGGCTTACTGCTAAATAACAAATTCCAAATTTGAACTTTAAGGCAAATGACCACAATCACGGCTGAAGGCATTACACTCCAGGAACGGCAATAATATAAAAAAAATTTGAAACCTGCTGTAAAACAGCAAATACAATAGCAAAAGTTAATTAAAAAGACAAGCAACTGATCCAGACGGTGCTCCAGGAATCGACCTTTGCGAAGGTCCGGCAACCAAAAGTTTCGCGAGCGATGAGATACGCAGCCAAGAGTTGCATTCACTTCACAAGATGGTAACTCAGACTAGTGGAAGCCTAACGAATGACTAATGATAATCTTGCTGAAGCTACCTGACGTCCGATAAACCAAATGCAACAATGTAACAATATGCCAAAGCCGGAACCGGCGGTCTGCACTACGTCCAGAATACAGACAGCAGCGGCAAGCGAGGAAATGTACCCTGCCGTTACACACATTAACATCCAGGTCAGGTAACTGGGGTTTTAGCGGCCACCAGACAATAAAAATTACCGATGGTTGAACTTAACAAAATGTAGCGAGTTGAATGCAGTAAATAGTAGTAAGAAGTCCAGGAAAGCTAATCAGATCCACCTTCCCGAAGCACTCCACTTGCTCTTCGCCTACTATGAGCAGCAACACGAACCCAAGTAGTGGTGGTGGTGGTTAGTGTTTAAGGTCCCGTCGACAACGAGGTCATTAGAGACGGAGCGGAAGCTGGGGTTAGGGAAGGATTGGGAAGGAAATCGGCCGTGCCCTTTCAAAGGAACCATCCCGGCATTTGCCTGAAACGATTTAGGGAAATCACGGAAAACCTAAATCAGGATGGCCGGAGACGGGATTGAACCGTCGTCCTCCCGAATGCGAGTCCTGTGTGCTAACCACTGCGCCACCTCGCTCGGTGAACCCAAGTCACTAGAGAATAGCGAGATATCACAAATGATGGAGGTTTCTCTACTTGGATTGAAATGCACTCATTTTAAAGCTTACTGTATCCGATTAACGAGGAGGTCGTGCACCCTCGTGACCACAGCCCTTCCATCCGACAGCCCATGCGCGCCGCCAGCGGCCCCGGCCTGCTATCGCACTGCGCGTACCTGGCTTCTCCTCGGTCCCGAACCGACTGGCCAACTCACACGACGCGGAAAAACAACGACGTCGCTCCAAAGACAGGGCAACAGTTACTACATATCGATAATCACTTCTGCTGCCACTGGCGGACAGGCAACGCTTGGGAAACCTAGTGGCGCCAGTCAATACGAGAAGGAGACAAACAACCGCAACCATGCCACCTAAACGATACCGTCTGACCTGCAACAGAGGGCGGAAACCTACAAACAGCAGCAACGCAAGCTGCAGCACGGCTCAAAAAAAATTCCGTTCGAAGGACGTACAGTCCAGAATCGGTATGCCAATCAGCCAAAATCGCTGTGAGCATTAATGAAATCATCCCACTGACACATCACGTTGAAGATACTCATCTCGTAAAACACCGTGTCCTGCTGGAAGATACCTATTTCGTAAAACACCGCTGGATGAAGACGTCCGTAACCTCCTGCAGCACATCCTCGTCCGACAGGAATCGTCGACCCTTCAAGACTTTTTTAGGGGACGGAAGACGTGACAATGGCATGGAGAGACATCATGAGTATAGGATGGGTGCTCGAATGTCTCCCAGCTGATTAGGCGTAACTTCTGCCTTACGACGTTTACGACAAGGGGACGTGCGTTATCATAAAGCAGTAGTGCCCATGGTCGCAGTTTTCCTGGACGTTTCGCCTTAACCGCACGCCGTAATTTCTTCGTAGTCGCGCAGTACCGTTCCCCAGCGATGGAGACACCAGGTTCCACGAATGGATAAGGCTTACCCCTGGACCGAATGGCGTCTTGTGTCGAACCGCGACCAGCACGGAACTGGGAGCACCATTCAACAACGATTGTTTTCGACCGAGTTGCTGCGCCATACACATTTTACGCTCATGCTTATACATTAAGGATAATTGCAGAATGTGGTGCCACACAACGTGACACTACGCAAATCAGGCGTTAATAGCATAGGCACATAGGGAACACACACGACACAGATCTGTAAGTCCACGGTATTGGTGATATTGAGAAAACTGTCCCGAAATACAGGTACTACAAGACGCCACTGTTTCCTTCGCATGGAGCCCGTCATCAGTATGGGATATGATCACCATGCACACGTACACAGGCGTCACAACGGGTTGGCACACTCTGGATCAGGTGGTCGAGCAGCTGCTGGGATATAGCCTCCCATTCTTGCACCAGTGCCTGGCGGAGCTCCTGAAATGTCGCAGGGGTTTGAAGACGTGCAGCGATACGTCGACCGAGAGCATTCGAGACGTGCTCGATGGGTTTGAGGTCTGGAGAACAGGCAGGCCACTCCATTCGCCTGATATCTCCTGTTTCAAGGTACTCCTCCACGATGGCAGCTCGATGGGACCGTGCGTTATCATCTATCAGGAGGAAGGTGGGACCCACTGCACCCTTGAAAAGGGTCAAAGACATGCAGGGGTGTACGTGCACCAATCATAATCCCACCCCACACCATTAAACCACGACCTCCATAAAGGTCCCTTTCAAGGACATTAAGGGGTTGGTATCTGGTTCCTGGTCACGCCAGATGAAAACCCGGAAAGAATCACTGTTCAGACTATACGTGGACTCTTCTGTGAACATAACCTGGGACCACTGTTCCAATCACTATGTACTGTGTTCTTGACACCAGGCTTCAAGGGCTCTCCTGTGACCAGGGGTCAGTGGAATGCACCTTGCAGGTCTCTGGGCGAATAAACCATGTCTGTTCAGTAGTCTGTAGACTGTGTGTCTGGAGACAACTGGTCCAGTGGCTGCAGTAAGTTCCAAAGCAAGGCTACCTGCAGTACTCCGTAGCCGTCTGCGGGCACTGATGATGAGATATCGGTCTTCTTGTGGTGTTGTACACTGTGGACGTCCCATACTGTAGCCTCTGGACACGTTTCCTGTCTTCTAGAATCGTTGCCATAATCACACTTTGTGGCACCCGGAGGACCCGTACTATATGACCTGCTGTGTTTGACCAGCCTCCAGTCGCCCTACTATTCTACCCCTCATAACGTCATCAATATATGTTCTTTGAGCCATTTTCAACACATAGTCTCCATAAGCACGTCTGAAAACGTCTCCACACTTACTCGCTGCACCGTACTCTGACGTGCACCAACACAGCTCTGCATGTGTGGACTGCTGCCAGCGCCACCGTGCGACGGCCGCAGGTCAAATGTACCGCATGGTCATACCCCGAGGTGATTTAAACCCACAAACCTCGCACCAGAGCGTTGGTTCACCATTTATCAACATTATCCTTAATTTATGAGCATGAGTGTACATTTCCTGATAGATGTCTACCGGTGTTTGTCCTTCGGCAGAGAAGAAAAGATTTGCAGCACATTGTTGCTGTTTGGACACATTTGGTAATAACATTGCAAAATGCGCCAAACCATCTTCAGCCCGAAAAAAACGCATCACTTGTTTGCATAACCTCAACTTATTATCAATTTTTGTGTGGTAGAATGAAGAGATTAAGTGTTGTAGATATGTGACACTTCGTCGACAAAAGCTATGTTCTGTGAGGTCAGCGAGCTTGCAGCGCCCAGCCGATTGCTGAATCGCGGCGTGCGACAAAGATACGACTACGATGCAGCTGACCGCTACAAAACATTTGCCGGCGATTGCAAGGAAGAAACACTTATTGTTAAAGAGAGAATTGGCGTAATATGTTTGTTCGTAGAGAGTGGTTCTTGGCTTAGCCTTCTAAAATTTCAAGTTTAGTATCCGAGTATCGTTCGAGTGGTGACCCTCGAGAGAGATTATCTCAAGAGCGGCTCACATGTACGATACATGAACTAGCCTACAATGGGGATAGAACATAATGTGTTTAGAGCAGTTTCAAGTCGTTTAGAAAGTTATTTTGAGAAGATTACCGGCTTATGTACGAAATGATTATTTCTCCGATTTTCGGTAGAGGATCGACTAACCAGGTAGTGGAAAAGCTCCGATTCATTGAAGGTGAGATTAGTTTCTCCTAATTGTGATTAATGGTGCGTTGTGCTGTTTAACAGCCACGCGATGGTAGGCGAACTGTATTTCAATGCCGGCCGAAGTGGCCGTGCGGTTAAAGGCGCTGCAGTCTGGAACCGCAAGACCGCTACGGTCGCAGGTTCGAATCCTGCCTCGGGCATGGATGTTTGTGATGTCCTTAGGTTAGTTAGGTTTAACTAGTTCTAAGTTCTACGGGACTACTGACCTCAGCAGTTGAGTCCCATAGTGCTCAGAGCCATTTTATTTTGTATTTCAATATTTTTTGAAAGATTTTCCATTGGATGGTGTATGTGAAGAGACGTGCTCACGCGAAGCCGATTAGTTGTTTTGTGGTCGAGGATTAAAGCGCGCACTGAGGTATTGTAGCGTTGCAATGTATTGTTGTGGTTATATAGGTATGCGCAAGCACTAAGTAATAGTGACTTAGCGATATTTGGGTTACGATTTATTGTGTGACTTTGGCGTGAGCGTCGCAGTATAGTAAATTCCCTAAATCTCATTGGATGCTCTGAATGTATAGTCTATATTAAAGAGGACGGTCGTCCTACGCAATAGTTATTTACTGAGAAACAATCGGAAGTTTTTGAAAATGTGATAGCTTTTCGCTTTGGGCCTAAACGACAAATCAAGAACCATTTAAAAGTGAAAACGTTAATTCTCTCTGAAAGAGATCTTCGAGTACTGTGTTTTAAATTTTAAATATTTGTGGGTCGCGGAAGTGAATGACTGAAGTGATTGAGCTTTGTGTGAATATCTGAAGTTCAGATAGCTGGAAAGTGGCGGTGACATGTAGTTTTTATTATTATTATTATTATGTTTCCTTTCTCAGACCTTAGGTCTGGTTCGGAATGAAAGTGACGCGGACCTTGATCAAGCGTCACTTCGTTTTAACTGTACGGTATATGCTACATTGCGTTTAGGAACTTTCGGGTAATTGAACATGTATCAATAATTACGGATTTCTGAAGTTGTATATATAAGTTTGGATGTAGCTGTATTGCATTGATGTACTGGTGGAGGAACAGGCCTAGAACTTTGTCTGACAGCTTTATGGTGAATGTGGAAAATAGATTTGACCTGTTGCTTCAGTTAGAAGCTGGTGAGCCTCAAGCAGTTACAGGTGTAGACAGGGCACAACAAACTTTCAGCAGCAAATTGAAAAGTAAGAATGTAGGGAAATCAGTAAAGAGAAAGAAAGTGTTGTTGTTAGGTAGTTCCCATGGAAGAGGTGTTGGCCAACTCTTGCAGGATGAACTAGGATCAGAATACCAGGTCACCAATTTTTTTAAACCTAGTGCTGGTCTGGAGCAGGTGACAGAGGATTTAGGATCACTTTGCAAAGATTTCACTAAGGAAGACACCGTGGTTATAGTGGGTGGGGCAGGTAACAGTATTGACAGAGATCCTGGGTACAGCATAGAGTGTGACCTGGCGAAGATTGCATCAGCATCGAGGCATACCAGTGTTGAGTTTGTATCTGTTCTTGGGCGCCATGACCGACCTCATTTGAACTCTTCTGTCAAGAGAGTTAATTTGGAGCTGGAACGGCTGCTCATGTCGGGTGTGGGGTCACACATTGGTGTGGTTCATGTTGATTCTGTCAGTAGGTGGGATTATACTAGGCATGGCCTTCACCTCAACAGGAAGGGGAAGGGTAAATTGACTGGGGAAATTGCAGGAAAGTTAAAGGGGGGAGGCACTGTCATGAGTGGTAAAATACCAGTGGTTATAGGATTCAGAAAAGACACTTTTTTAGGGTAGGGAGGACAGAAAGAAAACAAATTTTAAGAGAGGTTAGAACTGAGACAAACCTTCAGTTTGAGAAAGAAATCAAAAAACATAATTCCAGCTTATTACATCAACATAAACAGCCATTGGTTAAGAATTTTCAACTGTCAGCAGATATTTTAACTCCATCCAATTTTAAGTCAGTCAATGTGAAATGTCAGCTATCTTTATTGCATCAAAATATTCGAGGACTGAGAAATAAAATTAATGAATTAACTATCTGCATAGATGAATTAGAGTCTTCAAACCCAGCTGACATAATCTGCCTCTCTGAACATCATGTGACCACTGGTATAGAACTTTTAAGTGTTACAGGGTTTAGGTTAGCATCTCACTATTGTAGATCAGAAATGGAGAAAGGAGGAGTTGCCACATTCATCAGGAACTGTCATAAATTTAAGAACATAGACATTCATAAATTTTGCCTAGAACAGCATATGGAGGCATGTGCAACAGAATTAGATTTTCACAAAAAATCTTTCATAATATTAAGTGTATATCGAGCACCTGCAGGTAACTTTAATCTGTTTGTAAACCACCTTGAAGCTGTACTGGCCCATTTAACAACCAAAAACAAAGAAATAGTGGTTGCTGGTGATTTCAATGTAGATTTCCTTAAAGACTCTCCCAATAAGAACCTATTTGAGTTAGTAACACTATCATTCAACTTAATTCCCACAGTAAAGTTCCCCACTAGGATAACCACTTGCTCACAAACAGCCATTGATAATATCTTTATAGAAAAGTCAAATGAACAAAATTATATTACAAAACCAATAGTCAATGGCCTCTCAGACCATGACATGCAGTTCCTTCTGTTAAATGTTAATACTGAACAGGATATAAAATCTGTTAAATCTGAGCTCAAGAGGGTAATCAGTAAGCCAAAAATTGATTATTTTAGGACACTCCTCAGAGACATTCACTGGACTGATGTTTACAGTGCTCATGGCATGAATGAAAAATATAACATTTTTGCTAATAAAGTGCTTACCTTATTTGAACACTGCTTTCCCCCAAAACTTACCAAGGTTAGAGCAAAGTCTACAAAGAAGCCATGGATTACTCGAGGAATAGGGGTATCTTGTAAAACAAAAAGAAAACTGTATCTGTCAATCCGAAACATTTCCAATGTTGATGCTATAGCACATTATAAGAAATACTGCAAAATATTAAAGACTGTAATACGGATGTCAAAGCAAATATATTACAAGGAAAAGATAGTCATATCAGATAACAAAATAAAGACAATATGGGATATAGTGAAGGAGGAGACCGGTAGAACCAGACATGAAGAGGAACAAATAGCATTAAGAGTAAATGATGCATTGGTGACAGATGTGTATAGTGTTGCAGAACTTTTTAACAAACATTTTATAACTGTTACTGAAAAGATGGGGTTGTCAGGTTCGGTAGATGCTGCTATGGATTACCTTAGACCAGACATTTCAAGTAACTTCCATAATATGAATTTGACCCTCACTACCCCAACAGAAATAATGTCCATCATAAAATCTTTAAAATCAAAAACATCTAGTGGGTATGATGAAATATCAACAAAGTTAATTAAAGAATGTGATTCTGAGCTAAGTAACATATTAAGCTATCTGTGTAACCAGTCGTTTATCAGTGGAATATTTCCCGAATGGCTGAAATATGCTGAAGTTAAGCCACTGTTTAAGAAGGGAGATAAAGAAATAGCATCAAATTTCCGTCCAATTTCACTGTTGCCAGCATTCTCAAAAATTTTCGAAAAAGTAATGTACAGTCGTCTTTATAACCATCTTATCTCAAATAACATACTGTCAAAGTCACAGTTTGGATTTCTAAAAGGTTCTGATATTGAGAAGGCTATCTACACTTACAGTGAAAATGTACTTAATTCATTAGACAAAAAATTGCAGGCAACTGGTATATTTTGTGATCTGTCAAAGGCATTTGACTGTGTAAATCACAATATCCTTTTAAGTAAACTAGAATATTATAGTGTAACAGGAAATGCTGCAAAATGGTTCAAATCTTATATCTCTGGCAGGAAACAAAGGGTGTTATTAGGAAAGAGACATGTATCAAGCTATCAGGCATCATCCAACTGGGAACTAATTACATGTGGGGTCCCACAAGGTTCCATTTTGGGGCCCTTACTTTTTCTTGTGTATATCAATGACCTTTCATCAGTAACATTACCAGATGCCAAGTTTGTTTTGTTTGCTGATGATACAAACATTGCAATAAATAGCAAATCAAGTGTAGTCTTAGAAAGATCAGCTAATAAAATATTTGTAGACATTAATCACTGGTTCCTAGCCAATTCTTTGTCACTAAACTTTGAAAAAACACACTACATGCAGTTCAGAACTTGTAAGGGGTGTCCCAAGAGTATATGTCTAACATATGATGACAAGAAGATAGAAGAAGTGGACGGTGTTAAATTCTTGGGATTACAGCTTGATAATAAATTCAACTGGGAGGAGCACACCACTGAACTGCTGAAGCGTCTTAACAAATCTCTGTTTGCAATGCGAATTTTGTCAGACATAGGGGATATAAAAATGAAAAAGCTGGCATACTATGCTTACTTTCATTCCATAATGTCATATGGGATTATTTTCTGGGGTAATTCATCAAGCCAAGCTAAAGTTTTCCGGGCACAAAAACGTGCAGTAAGAATTATATGTGGTGTGAACTCAAGAACATCCTGCAGAAGCCTGTTTAGGGAACTAGGGATACTAACTACAGCTTCCCAATATATTTATTCCTTAATGAAATTTGTCATTAAAAATATTTCACTTTTTCAAACCAACAGCTCAATTCATGGAATCAATACTAGAAATAAGAATAATCTTCACAAGGATTTAAAGTCACTTAGTCTTGTACAAAAAGGTGTGCATTATTCAGGAACACACATTTTCAATAACTTGCCAGCAGCCATAAAAAGCTTAACAACCAATGAAATTCAGTTTAAGAGAAGCCTAAAGGATTTATTGGTGGCCAACTCCTTCTACTCCATTGATGAATTTCTGAGGAAAACCAACTGATTTGTATATAAGTACAACATAACTTCTGCACAATTTCAGTGCAGTAATGTGTTCACTGAAAATTTGTGTGTGTGTGTGTGTGTGTGTGTGTGTGTGTGTGTGTGTGTGTGTGTGTAAGTATAATCTAACTTCTGCACCATTTCAGTGCAGTAATGTGTTCATTGTAAATAAGTATTACAGTAGTTGTATTACATGTTTCTTACCTTATAAATAAATATAAAACTTTTTTATTTTAAATTCAGTGCAATAGTATTTGTAAAATGACTCTTAGTGTTCATTAAAAAATGACGATCATTCCACTTGGGACCTGTGGAATGGTACATTAGCTTATTTGTTTTAGTTTAAATATTTGTCATGTATTGTTGTTTTTCTGACATGTTCCACATCCTGGAGGACCTCCTCACTACGGATCAATTGGAATGAAAGTAAATCTAATCTAATCTAATCTAATATTGCGTGGTATGACTCCTGTAGTTGAAAGTATAATTGGTATAATGTCAACTTTATCCTGATGCCACATGTCCTTGACTTCCTCAGCCAGTTGGATGTATTTTTCAATTTTTTTCTCCTGTTTTCTTCTGTATATTTGCTGTATTGGGTATGGATATTTCAATTAGTTGTGTTAATTTCTTCTTTTTATTGGTGAGTATGATGTCAGGTTTGTTATGTGGCGTTGTTTTATCTGTTATAATGGTTCTGTTCCAGTATAATTTGTATTCATCATTCTCCAGTACATTTTGTGGTGTATACTTGTATGTAGGAACGTGTTGTTTTAAAAGTTTATGTTGTAAGGCAAGCTGTTGATGTATTATTTTTGCGACGTTGTCATGTCTTCTGGGGTATTCTGTATTTGCTAGTATTGTACATCCGCTTGTGATGTGATCTACTGTTTCTATTTGTTGTTTGCAAAGTCTGCGTTTATCTGTTGTGGTATTGGGATCTTTAATAATATGCTTGCTGTAATATCTGGTGTTTATTGTTTGATCCTGTATTGCAATCATGAATCCTTCTGTCTCACTGTATATATTGCCTCTTTTTAGCCATGTGTTGGATGCGTCTTGATCGATGTGTGGCTGTGTTAGATGATACGGGTGCTTGCCATGTAGTGTTTTCTTTTTCCAATTTACTTTCTTTGTATCTGTTGATGTTATGTGATCTAAAGGGTTGTAGAGGTGGTTATGAAATTGTAGTGGTGTAGCCGATGTATTTATGTGGGTGATTGCTTTGTGTATTTTGCTAGTTTCTGCTCGTTCTATAAAGAATTTTCTTAAATTGTCTACCTGTCCATAATGTAGGTTTTTTATGTCGATAAATCCCCTTCCTCCTTCCTTTCTGCTTAATGTGAATCATTCTGTTGCTGAATGTATGTGATGTATTCTATATTTGTGGCATTGTGATCGTGTAAGTGTATTGAGTGCTTCTAGGTCTGTGTTACTCCATTTAACTACTCCAAATGAGTAGGTCAATATTGGTATAGCATAGGTATTTATAGCTTTTGTCTTGTTTCTTGCTGTCAATTCTGTTTTCAGTATTTTTGTTAGTCTTTGTCTATATTTTTCTTTTAGCTCTTCCTTAATATTTCTATCATCTATTCCTATTTTTTGTCTGTATCCTAGATATTTATAGGCATCTGTTTTTTCCATCGCTTCTATGCAGTCGCTGTGGTTATCCAATATGTAATCTTCTTGTTTAGTGTGTTTTCCCTTGACTATGCTATTTTTCTTACATTTGTCTGTTCCAAAAGCCATATTTATATCATTGCTAAATACTTCTGTTATCTTTAGTAATTGGTTGAGTTGTTGATTTGTTGCCGCCAGTAGTTTTAGATCATCCATGTATAGCAAATGTGTGATTTTGTGTGGGTATGTTCCAGTAATATTGTAACCATAATTTGTATTATTTAGCATGTTGGATAGTGGGTTCAGAGCAAGGCAGAACCAGAAAGGACTTAATGAATCTCCTTGGTATATTCCACGCTTAATGTGTATTGGCTGTGATGTGATATTATTTGAATTTGTTTGGATATTAAGTGTGGTTTTCCAGTTTTTCATTACTATGTTTAGGAACTGTATCAATTTAGGATCTACTTTATATATTTCCAATATTTGTAGTAACCATGAGTGGGGTACACTATCAAAAGCTTTTTGGTAATCGATGTATGCGTAGTGTAGCGACCTTTGTTTAGTTTTAGCTTGATATGTCACCTCTGCATCTATTATCAGTTGCTCTTTACATCCTCGTGCTCCTTTGCAACAGCCTTTTTGTTCTTCATTTATAATTTTGTTCTGTGTTGTATGTGTCACTAGTTTCTGTTTAATGACTGAAGTTAATATTTTGTATATTGTTGGTAGGCATGTTATGGGGCGATATTTAGCTGGGTTCGCTGTGTCTGCTTGATCTTTAGGTTTCAGATAAGTTATTCCATGTGTAAGTGTATCAGGGAATGTGTATGGGTCTGCAATGTAACTGTTAAATAATTTAGTTAGATGTGAATGTGTTGTGGTGAACTTCTTTAACCAGAAATTTGCTATTTTATCATTTCCAGGGGCTTTCCAATTGTGAGTAGAATTAATTGCTTGGGTGACTTCATGTTGCAAAATTGTCACTTCAGGCATCTGTTGTATCATCTTGTATGTGTCTGTTTCTGCTTGTATCCACCGTGCATGCCTGTTATGTTGTACCGGGTTTGACCATATGTTGCTCCAGAAGTGTTCCATGTCTGTTATGTTTGGTGGATTGTTTATTTCAATGTGTGTGTTATCTATTGTCTGGTAAAATTTCTTTTGGTTTGTGTTGAATGTTTGGTTTTGTTTCCTTCTATTTTCACTTTTTTTGTATCTTCTAAGTCGTTTGGCGAATGCTTGTAATTTCTGCTTCTTTTCGTCTAATTGCTCTGTCGCTTCTTGTTGTGAGATTTTACCTAACCTTTTTCGTTTTTTTTCCGAGATTTCATTTCTTATAAATTGTGTTAGCTGTCCGATGTCTTTTCTCAGTTTTTCTATTTTGATCTGTAGCCTGTGTTGCCATGCTGATTTTGTGGGTTTCTTCTGTGTGTTGGTTGGTTCTGATCTCTGCCTAGTGTGTATATTTAGTGTAGTGAGTGCTCCTATATATACCAGTAGTTGTAACTCTTCCATAGTTGTGTTTTCATTTATTTTGTTGTGTATGATTGTGTTGATAGTTTTTATTGTTGTTTCGACTTGTGGGTTATTTGATGGTCTATGCAAGAATGGTCTAATGTCTGTATTTGTGTCTTTGTATTCTATATATGTTAGCTGAAATTTTTCTTCTATATCTAATATCTGTGTCACTTTGTGTTCTATTTGTGCTTGTTCTGGTGGCTGCCTTAAGATTTCGTTTTCCTCTGATTGTTTAATTGGTGCGTGTTGTTCTTTGTTTGTTTGCTCTGGGATGTTTGAGTCCATTACTGTATTTTCTTCTTCTTCTGATTGCACATTATTTTGTTCCAGTATTTGTTGTACTTGTTGTTTGATGTTATCTAATTCTGACTGGGGTATCCTGTTATTTTTTATTATTACACGGATCTGATCAGCTAGTCGTTGTTCTGTTAAAAATTTTAATTCTGGGTATCTGGTAATAAATGTTGTGTATACTTGCGATCTGTATCCAGTTGTGTTGGTTCCTAGGTTTGTTGCTTGGTAATAACAGAACATGAGGTGTCGATTAACTTCATCTGACCATCTCATCCTCTGTCTTTGTTTTCCTTCTAGGGTGGTTGCAGGAAGCATATCCTGCAAAACACCTCTATTCGGATTTAAATCATTTTCCAGTTGGCTAGCAGTGTCGTTACCATTGTGGGCGGGCATAGGGTTCAAGCGTCGTCCCCGACCATGACGGCGCTTGTCCGAGGCTTCTTTAGTTCTGTCCTGAACCAAGTAATCACACTAAAAGGGGGGTTAGCCCTATTAGTGGTTTGTTCTTTTCGTCGCCTTTTACGACTGGCAGAACATACCGGAGGCCTATTCTTTTCCCGGGCCTCCACGGGGTTTATTATTATTATTATTATTATTATTACATTTGCTCTTAGTGGGGTTTTGAATTGATAACCAGCACTCGAAAAATAAAACGCTGACTTGTACCTGTAGATGATTTAATTACAGGAAACAAAGAAACAGTTTTAAACTGATAAAGTCAGTACCCGACTTGTCTTTTATCCCCAAAATTTATACAAGAAAAAAATAATCAAAGGCTTATATGAAAGTAGACTACTATCTGGAATATATATTTTCGGAATAAAGCAAATCCAAAGGCTAATAAAGTAAACGACTGGAATATTGATGAAAGTAAAGTTCAAAGAAATTAAAGAAAAGGAATAGTATTTTTCGGTGAACGACTTGTAACGGGAAGAAAGATAATTAATCGTTAGACAGGGAAAGCAAGTTTGCGTGTTATGGAAAAGTGATTAATTATAAATAAAAAGGTAGTCCATTTCATTCTGAAAGACTGAGATTAACGAAATAGTTTATCATGATTAAATTTCAATAGACTCAAGGATGTTGTTGTAGTGAGGCGCTACTTATGGAGGTTATCGTTGATTGACGAGACATAAACAGTATAAAATTATATCTTTGCCTTGTGAACGTATTCTCCCCTATTGATTGCTGGTACTGGTAAAGTAAATTCATCATTCCTACTCCTCGTAGACTCTCGCATTTAGTACTTTTATGGTGAGTGGTACTAGCTTTGTTGGTCGTTTACTTTTCGAACATGGTGAAACCTGATAATCAGATGCGTTGTCGTAATTAATATCCAGATAGCTAACACTGACCCCATTAGACCAAGGAATGGGTTATTGTGTCTATCCTTCCGAACATACTGATGTCGTAGCGAGCGGTAGTGTAATTTGTAGCGTGAGGAGCTTACTGTAAAATCTTACGTGACGTCGTTGTTTTAGTATAGACGATTATTTGAAGTCACATAGATTTCGTCGTAGTCACATAGATTACGTAGGCAAGACCTTGTCAGGACAACTAATTGTAGTATTACGAGAGTGAGCTGCATTAGCCGACGTCGCTTTTCACCTACGTAATGCAGTGCTATTAGAGCTTGTTCATACAGTATATCTCATACGATTAAAACATAGTACAAAGTTGTCGTTAGTGGTATCTAAAGGGTGGCGCAGTACAGTTGCCATAGTTCACGTTTCCGCCCTTACCGCACGCTCGCCGGAAAGACACGAATGCCACACTGATCCCTTGTCCGGGACCAACGGGGTATAGGGTTCTTGCAACGAACCAGTGACGTCACACTAATCGGCTTGTCCGCCACACTTCTTAACGCTCGGCTCCGTGGAGAGCCTACGGGAAATCCATATTTTAATTAATCAATGTTTAATTGAAAAGGTCCCCAATGAAGGTTTTAATTTTGTCGTGTGCTATCGAGAACATCCAAGCATTTAAGCACGCAGGGAAGAATTACTAAATTCGTCTGGAACAGTTACTCACTTCTCGTCTGAGGCGGCTGTTGTCACTCGTAAGACATGAACTGTCACGTGCTGTGACGTGCACGCCACGGCCTATCCTTCTCACGGGCCTTGTCCTTTGTCTAAATGTCCGTGCTTATATATCCGCATCGGAGTCGCGGCACATTACATATACGCTGAAGCAACGCCCTCAAACGGAAATTTTTCGAAAGCCACTTATCAGTTACTTATCACACAGAATGAGAGAGGGAATGATTAAATTAACACAAAGAAATTGGATGCAGTTGGGAAGTATTGTAACAAAAGTAGTTGTGAAATCTAGTCATCAGAGATTGATTCCTTCTGTAATAACATCAGAATCTGTGTGAGACAGAAAAAAATGTTCAAATGTGGATGAAATCTTATGGGACTTAACTGCTAAGGTCATCAGTTCCTAATCTTACACACTACGTAACCTAAATTATCTTAAGGACAAACACACACATCCATGCCCGAGGGAGGACTCGAACCTCCGCCGGGACCAGCTGCACAGTCCATGACTGCAGCGCCTTAGACCGCTGTAAGCAAAAATATACCGTTTCCGGACAACTGGTAATACGTCAAACATTATGAGCACTGACTTCCCTCCACAAATTCTAGAAATGTGTAATAGCAATTTGTAACACCCCGTACATCATCGAGAATCACTCATTTTTTAAATTATTTCACTGCAATTAAATCATACGTCTGGAGAAAGTGCTTTTTCATGACTTCTTTTGGGAAGAGAAAGAGTCTGTTGCACCTTTCCTTGAGGGGCAATATTTACCTTGTGTCACCAAGATACTATTGAGAACTGAAGCCACAACGCAGAGACGAAGAGTCACATTCGGAATACTCAGAAATGCAACACATTAGCTCATAATGTCAACGACGAAAATTGTGTTGTGCGATCAGTGCACATTTCTGCCATCTGGCCTCACCATATGCGGTATTCAGAGTATTTTTTTTTCCATCAGGTTTGGTCATCTAAAAAATATTTATCTATTATAATTCTGTTTCGTTTGATCTTTTGCTTTCATTCAGTAGTTCTTCATCGTCTCGATTGTTTCCATTTTTCTTTGCTGTTTCTTTCTTGTCTCTACACTGAATCTTCTAGTTGTAACTATATCTCGACTATAATCAAAAAATGGTTCAAATGGTTCTGAGCACTATGGGACTTCTGAGGTCATCAGTCCCCTAGAACTTAGAACTACTTAAACCTGACTTACCTAAGGACATCACACACATCCATGCCCGAGGCAGGATTCGAACCTGCGACCGTAGCGGTCGCGCGGCTCCAGACTGTAGCGCCTAGAACCGCTCGGCCACTCCGGCCGGCCGACTATAATCAAAGTAACATTATATCGCATATTTGCCGCAATAAACGATACGACGAGAATAATAAAACTAAACTCCGTCCGAGATGCATCGGAAGTCCAAACGGTACTGACCGACATCTTGTCATCGGATGCAGGTGTGCAGGGGAAACGGAGTTATCGCACCGTTGTCCTGGCCGTTGTCAGTTTTCGTGACCTTGATTCGCTACTACTCTGTCGAGTAGGTCCTCTATTGACATCACGAGGCTGAGTGCACCCCTGTAGGTCAACAGCACATGGAGGCCCGGATGGTCACCCATCCGAGTACCAATCACTCCCGATGATGCCAACTTCGGTGTATACAGCGTGGCACGGCCATTAACAACAAGAATAATACTGTGTTGCAAATTGATTTCGACGAAAAATTATACAGTTAAAAATACTACTGCTTAGGTTAAGGCAAGTAGGAGGATCAAGGTAGAAGATGAGATCATCAGTTACTGGGTTCCTGGTTATGTCTTCTTTAAGGCCGATTCCAATCCGAGTTCATCTCGAGGCGATGTGTGAAATAATACTTGATAAATATTACAGCACTAGTCAATTAGTGAGAAAACAACTCGAGCCGAGCTAAGAGACCCACTGGTTTGTGCCAAGATAAAAAAACAGGTGCGTGCTGAAAAGTAATGCCCCCGAATTTTTTATTCTGTTCTCAATATCGGTTGATGTACTGCATGTCATACATATTACTCGGTCGACTTTCCCGCTGAAGGAAGTTGCAATCTACATCTACATTTACATTGATACTCCGCAAGCCACCCAACGGTGTGTGGCGGAGGGCACTTTACGTGCCACTGTCATTACCTCCCTTTCCTGTTCCAGTCGCGTATGGTTCGCGGGAAGAACGACTGTCTGAAAGCCTCCGTGCGCGCTCTAATCTCTCTAATTTTACATTCGTGATCTCCTCGGGAGGTATAAGTAGGGGGAAGCAATATATTCGATACCTCATCCAGAAACGCACCCTCTCGAAACCTGGCGAGCAAGCTACACCGCGATGCAGAGCACCTCTCTTGCAGAGTCTGCCACTTGAGTTTATTAAACATCTCCGTAACGCTATCACGGTTACCAAATAACCCTGTGACGAAACGCGCCGCTCTTCTTTGGATCTTCTCTATCTCCTCCGTCAGACCGATCTGGTACGGATCCCACACTGATGAGCAATACTCAAGTATAGGTCGAACGAGTGTTTTGTAAGCCACCTCCTTTGTTGATGGACTACATTTTCTAAGCACTCTCCCAATGAATCTCAACCTGGTACCCGCCTTACCAACAATTAATTTTATATGATCATTCCACTTCAAATCGTTCCGCACGCATACTCCCAGATATTTTACAGAAGTTACTGCTACCAGTGTTTGTTCCGCTATCATATAATCATACAATAAAGGATCCTTCTTTCTATGTATTCGCAATACATTACATTTGTCTATGTTAAGGGTCAGTTGCCACTCCCTGCACCAAGTGCCTATCCGCTGTAGATCTTCCTGCATTTCGCTACAATTTTCTAATGCTGCAACTTCTCTGTATACTACAGCATCATCCGCGAAAAGCCGCATGGAACTTCCGACACTATCTACTAGGTCATTTATATATATTGTGAAAAGCAATTGTCCCATAACACTCCCCTGTGGCACGCCAGAGGTTACTTTAACGTCTGTAGACATCTCTCCATTGATAACAACATGCTGTGTTCTGTTTGCTAAAAACTCTTCAATCCAGCCACACAGCTGGTCTGATATTCCGTAGGCTCTTACTTTGTTTATCAGGCGACAGTGCGGAACTGTATCGAACGCCTTCCGGAAGTCAAGAAAAATAGCATCTACCTGGGAGCCTGTATCTAATATTTTATGGGTCTCATGAACAACTAAAGCGAGTTGTGTCTCACACGATCGCTGTTTCCGGAATCCATGTTGATTCCTACATAGTAGATTCTGGGTTTCCAGAAATGACATGATACGCGAGCAAAAAACATGTTCTAAAATTCTACAAGAGATCGACGTCAGAGATATAGGTCTATAGTTTTGCGCATCTGCTCGACGACCCTTCTTGATGACTGGGACTATCTGTACTCTTTTCCAATCATTTGGAACCCTCCGTTCCTCTAGAGACTTGCGGTACACGGCTGTTAGAAGGGGGGCAAGTTCTTTCGCGTACTCTGTGTAGAATCGAATTGGTATCCCGTCAGGTCCAGTGGACTTTCCTCTATTGAGTGATTCCAGTTGCTTTTCTATTCCTTGGACACTTATTTCGATGTCAGCCACTAGAGGGCTTCGAAATGTTGTGTGTAACATGGCGGCATTAACTATGGCAGTACGTGGGAAACAGCGTGCTGTAATCGAATTTCTAACTCCAGAAAACTTCCGCCAATTGAAATGTATAGAAGAATGAACTCTTTGTATGATGCGACGTTGGGTTGTTCGCGCCTGTAATGAAGGAAGCGGTGGTGCTGACCTCAACGCGTGTGACAGAGCTCGGTGAGGACGACCGCGTGCGGCAGCCGACGACTCATCAGAGAAAATTTTCGAACAACACAGACACAGCTCTCAGGTAAGAGCGGCATATCGTGAGATAGTGTACAGGACACCACTCCAGAACTGCGATACAAAAAAACTGTGGGCACGGTGGGTACCTCTAAAACTCAATGCTGACATGAAACACAGAACACTGAGAACCTGTCAACAATTTCTTTTACATTTTGAGTGTGAGGGCGATGGGTTCCTTTTTTAATAACATTGTGACAGATGATGAAAGCTGTCACTGAAAGGAAGGGAGCATCTATGTAGTTCCACTACAGAGGATCACCGAAGACAAAGAAGTTCAAGACCATGGTATCAGCAGGAAAAATCATGCTCACAGAGTTCTGAGGTTTTCAGGGTGTGATGCATTTTGAATTCATGCCTAAGGGGACCACCCTAAACTCTGAAAGGTACTGCGAGACCCTCAGAAAGCTGAAAGCACGAATTCGAAAGGTTCGTCCACGCATGTAGCACCCTGTCCTTCAGCGTGATAATGCCAGAACATACACGAGTGCAGCGACACCTGGGGTTCGCTGTAATCGATAATCCCTCATCGACTTGCCCCCATCCAATTTTCACGTGTTTCCAAAACTTAAAGATCGCCTTCGATAACTTCAATTTGATAGTGAGGAAGAGGTGCACGCAGAGGTGAGATTGTGGCTCCGTCAACAAAGACAGGCATTCTACAATGACAGTGTCAGCTAACTCTCGTTTCGGGGAATGTTTCTCGTCATAGTAACCATGTTGAGAAATAAATTTGTGGGCACGAAGAATAAAGATTATAATATTAAGAAAATTTGTTTTATTTAAAAACATTAACAGTTTTTACACAAAATGTTGTGGACTGGCAAGACAGCCAATCCACAGTGACGGGTAGCCGAAAGGCACGCGTTAAAGCTCACGCAGGCTGGCGTAAGGTCTGGAATTGTTAAGGGAATTATAGTAGCAAATAAAGTACGTAGTTGATGTAATACTTAACTTTAATCCATAATTGGAGAACATCGCTCTTGTTGATACATTAATAACAATCTCAATATAAACTGGTAATGGCGCCTTGCTAGGTCGTAGCAAATGACGTAGCTGAAGGCTATGCTAACTGTGGTGTCACCGCCAGACACCACACTTGCTAGGTGGTAGCCTTTAAATCGGCCGCGGTCCGGTAGTATACGTCGGACCCGCGTGTCGCCACTGTCAGTGATTGCAGACCGAGCGCCACCACACGGCAGGTCTAGAGAGACGTCCTAGCACTCGCCCCAGTTGTACAGCCGACTTTGCTAGCGATGCTACACTGACAAATACGCTCTCATTTGCCGAAACGGTAGTTAGCATAGCCTTCAGCTACGTCATTTGCTACGACCTAGCAAGGCGCCATTACCAGTTTATATTCAGATTGTTATTAATGTATCAACAAGAGCGATGTTCTCCAATTATGGATTAAAGTTAAGTATTCCAAGAACTACGTTCTTTATTTATTAGACTCAACTCCTTTAATTGTTCCAGACCTCACGCCAGTCTGCGCGAGCGTAAACGCGTGCATTTCGGCCTCCTCTAGCAACACGGTGTTGGCTGCTCTTCTGCCAACACACCACTATCGTCTCGGCAAATGAGAGCGTATTTGTCAGTGTAGCTTCGCTAGCAAAGTCGGCTGTACAACTGGGGCGAGTGCTAGGACGTCTCTCTAGACCTGCCGTGTGGTGGCGCTCGGTCTGCAATCACTGACAGTGGCGACACGCGGGTCTGACGTATACTAACGGACCGCGGCCGATTTAAAGGCTACCACCTAGCAAGTGTGGTGTCTGGCGGTGACACCACAAATGGTTCAAATGGCTCTGAGCACTATGGGACTCAACTGCTGAGGTCATTAGTCCCCTAGAACTTAGAACTAGTTAAACCTAACTAACCTAAGGACATCACAAACATCCATGCCCGAGGCAGGATTCGAACCTGCGACCGTAGCGGTCTTGCGGTTCCAGACTGCAGCGCCTTTAACCGCACGGCCACTTCGGCCGGCAGGTGACACCACACAAAACATTTGGAGGCATTACTTTTCAGCACCCCTTCCTATCTTTAACGTTGATGACCAATTTTAGTCCGTATTAGTTGGATACGCAAACTACTGCCACGTCCAACTCTTCGCCAGAAATGTTTTCTATACGGAGATATTTCTTGACAAAAAAAAAAAAAAAGCGAAATTCATACTACTATTTTCGTTCCTCGCGTCGCTGTGGCGTTGCGTGTAAGAACATACTTTACTGTTTGTGACGTTAAATGTAAGTGAAATTCTACCCTTGCAACAGAGAGCCGTATTTGTATAAGTTCGTGAGATAATCACAGGAGCGTTACTCGTAGGCTTCCGTTGTAGGTAACTGGGATTATCGCTTGGTACCTCTAACTGCTGTATCACCGTCCTAAATGATCTTGGGCCAGTATCGGCTCCGCCGATCGAGAAAACGACTTCCGGTTCGCCGGGGCTTGTGACGGGCCGTTAATGGAGCACGTCGCAACTGATGCAGCCTCACCACGATTCTCTCGTCGCACTAGCACAGCAGTTGGAAACACGCTTCACTTACGCTATGACCGGGAGTCCTGGCGCGAGGCTATGCAGAGCTGAACTGTGTACACCGGCGCCAGCAGCTGAACACCCTTAATCTGACTTTCACCTTTAAAAACGGCATACTATTCTGACACAGAAGTAACAGAGCCGGTTAAACTGATTATAATATTCTTAGAATCATTATGATTGACATCGCATGAAAATTGTGTTCCAAATTTTCAACACTGAACTGTAAACGATGACAATAATGATATTTATCTGTTCAACGATGAAGAAAAGTTACTTCCTAAAGAGGTAAACAGATTGCCACGCAGAATGGAGGTGATACCAGGCGTTTTTTGTTTTAAGTAAGTACCGTTCCGAAACTAAAAAAAGACGTGCTATATCAGTACTTTTATTTTTACATGAAAGCCTGTACCTTAATCTACTTTTCTACATAACTTCCGTCAATATTGAGGCACTTGTCATAACGTTGTACCACTTTTTGAATACCCTCCTCATAGAAGTCTGCCGCCTGACTTGTTAACCACTGCATCACTACTGTTTTGACTTCGTCATCGTCCTGATGACGCTGACCGCCCAGGTGTTTCTTCAAGTGCAGGAACAGACGGTAGTCACTGGGCGCGAGATCGGGGCTGTACGGAGGATGATCTAGAGTTTCGTATCGAAACGATGTGATGAGATCTTTGGTCCGATTCGCCACATGTGGACGGGCATTGTCTTGCAGTAAAACGATGTCCTTGCTCAACTTGCCACGTCTTTTGTTCTGAATTGAACGGCGCAGATTGTGCAATGTCTTACAGTAAGCTGCTGCATTGATTGTCTCATTACGAGGCAGAAATTCCATAAGCAATACTCCTTTTCTGTCCCAAAAAACCCTGTGCACATGATTTTCCGAGCAGAAATTGTTTGCTTAAACTTCACTTTTTTGGGTGTATCTGAATGTCACCATTCCATGGACTGTTGCTTTGATTCCAGTGTGACGTAGGCCACCCATGTTTCATCGCCCGCAACAATTTGGCTTAAGAAATCATCACCGTCGTTATGGTACCGCTCAAGGAAAGCCAATGCACTGTCTAAACGTTTGCTTTTGTGCACATCCGTCAACATTTTCGGTACCCAACGTGCGCACAATTTTCGGTAATTCAAGTGCTCGGTCACAATGCCATACAAAACACTACGAGAAACATTAGGAAAGACATCCCGCAAGGTGGAAAATGTAAAGTGTCTGTTTTCTCTCACCTTATTGTCCACTTCCTGCACCAAACTTTCATTAACGACCGAAGGACGCCCACTCCGTTGTTCATCATGCACATTTGTGCGGCCATCTTTAAATGCTTTCACCCACTTTCTCACCATTCCATTAATAACAATGTTTTCTCCGTAAACTGCACAGATCTCACGATGAATATCGATCGCTTTTAGGCGTTTAGCCCTAAGAAATCTTATAACAGTCCGTACTTCACAGTCGGCGGGACTCACGATTATCAGAGGCATCTTAAACACTCAGTACACAATGTACACAAGGAAGATTCAGACTGCAATGGCGTCAGTGCGTAGATTAAGGTACAGGCTTTCATGTAAAAATAAAATTATTGAGATATCTTAGCACGTCTTTTTTAAATTTCAAAACGGTACTTACTTAAAAAAAACACGCCTCGTATCATGTGGAAACCAATACGTGCCTTAATCCATACATACACACCTCAAAAAAAGTTTGGAACATCGTAGATTTCGATGAATTTTTATAGTACACCCATTGAGGTTTGTACACTGTCTTATTTATCAAAGTAAACATAATTCATTCCGAAAACAAAAACGATTTTGGTTAGTTTCAAAAAATCATTATAAAACAAAGAGGGCTGTCTCCTAAATGTACGTCTTGAAAACAAAAACAGTAAAAATGTTTATCTCATGATGGTTACCAGTCCTTAGTAGTGAGTATGCCCTCCCAGCACACGGATGAATTCTTCTACTCTGCGAGGCATGCTCTGGATGAGACCATAAAGTTTATCTTGGAATATGAGGTCCCACTCCTCAATGGCAGCTTCAGTAAGATCCTGAAGATTGTCTGGTGGATTCGGATATTGTGCAATGCCCACCTACAACAGGTCCCATACATGGTCAATTGCATTTATGTCTGGGGACTGTGCTGGCCAATGCATTCGGTTGACGTAGCGTCGTTGAAAATACTGAGATGCTGCTACAGTACTTTGCGGCCAGGCATTGTCATCGAATAGGATGAAGCTGTCACCGAGTTCACGTCTGAAGGGCCTTACAATCTTTTGTAGGACCTCTTGGAGATGTCGGAGACCAGTCACATTGTCGTTGACGGAAATTAGAGGGGTCCGCCGTCTCATCATTATTGCCGCTCAGAACATTACACTTCCACCTACAAGCCGATAGACTTCCTGAACATATCGTCGTTCCTGGTGTCATCTAGCGCTTCTCCACACTCTAACACGTCCAGTGTCCGGTCGTGAACCAATTCTGGTCTCCTCAGCAACAATGACATCACTGCATCAAGCTGAGACACTGTCGCGAATTGAGCAGTGACCCGAATACATAATAAATTTCCTTTACTTCACGTCCATCGTGACAATTTTTTCGTCATCAGACTTCAGGTAATCGTATGACGTGACCATAGAAGTGAAGTGAAGGAAGCATTACTCAATTCTGCAATGGTCCAATGTTGATGTGCAAGAGCACAGGTCCTTCTATTATTTCGGTTCCGTTGGTTCAGTACAAAACTTCTCAGTGGTCTGCTGGAATGAAGACCACCCTGATGCAGTCTTCTAGACACTGTTTGGTCTGAGATACGAAAACCTGTTGCCCAGGAGATTTCCAGTACTTCTGGCAGCTGATGTTGCGCGTCTGGTAGCCGACAGTTGGAAGAAACGATCTTGCATTGGTGTTGTCATACGAGGACGACCACTGCGAGGTCTGTCGTTCACATTTCCCGTCTCCCTGTACTTTCTCTACGCCTTAGACACACCACTTTGAGTGACATGTGACGTAACGGCAACATCTTGCAGTGTATGACCTGCTAAAAGTAAAGCTACTATGCTGAGTCTATGAAAGTGTTGCATGGCTATACGTGGCATTTTACTGCAGTGCTGAACAGAAAGGGATGCAAGTGGTTTGCAGCTGCCAGAGTGTCTTCGATTACTACCACATGTTCCATGCAAGTATTGGAGAATGTCTCTCGAAGTATAGTACTGCTTCCACCAGCCTGCGTCCATGACGCGCTGCACATTTCGAGCCGACGATCGTCTCGATGACGGCGTTTGTGGAGACGACCAGCGACCTAGTGTAGCAAAAATGTAATTCACCCGAAGAACCGACAAGTTTCCATCGATCACCGGACGAAAGCTTGTGGTCCTGCACCAACTGCGACCTTAATTGATGATGTCGTTGTGTCAACATGTGAACACGTAAGAGTGATCTGCTGCGGAGCTCCATGTTCAACGATGTACTATGAACGGTGTGCTCCGAAAAACTTGTGCTTACACCGGCATTGTGCTCTTTCGGCAGAGATGCCACAGATCACCATATATCCTACTTTACATAGCAGACAAGCCTCCGAACCCCAAATTCTGTAAAGAGTCGTGGACGTGAAACCATTTGTCGCCTAATGGTAATTTCACTGTTCTCCTACCTCTTGCCGTAGATGCTCCAGACAGAACTTCTTGACCATTCGACCAGCTTCATCGTTTTCGAGATGCTCGCTCACAGCCTCTGCGTAATAGTAATCTGCCCTTTGTCAGAGTCCCTTTCCCCATTCGCAGCTCTTATCTTCGCTAGGTTGATCCCCCAGCCTTGTCTGCTCCGCTTACATACTTTTGTTACCGTGTCGCGAGCCCGCAACGTCACCAGGCGACATCGAACATCGCGTTGGGCAGTGGTCACGATGTTTCGGATTATCAATGCATGTGACATGTGCTTTTACCATGGGTAAAAAGCTCCTCCTAAACCCCTGGATCGATTTCCACCAGTACACATGTTACTTTTTAGCTGGAAATACACTCCTGGAAATTGAAATAAGAACACCGTGAATTCATTGTCCCAGGAAGGGGAAACTTTATTGACACATTCCTGGGGTCAGATACATCACATGATCACACTGACAGAACCACAGGCACATAGACACAGACAACAGAGCATGCACAATGTCGGCACTAGTACAGTGTATATCCACCTTTCGCAGCAATGCAGGCTGCTATTCTCCCATGGAGACGATCGTAGAGATGCTGGATGTAGTCCTGTGGAACGGCTTGCCATGCCATTTCCACCTGGCGCCTCAGTTGGACCAGCGTTCGTGCTGGACGTGCAGACCGCGTGAGACGACGCTTCATCCAGTCCCAAACATGCTCAATGGGGGACAGATCCGGAGATCTTGCTGGCCAGGGTAGTTGACTTACACCTTCTAGAGCACGTTGGGTGGCACGGGATACATGCGGACGTGCATTGTCCTGTTGGAACAGCAAGTTCCCTTGCCGGTCTAGGAATGGTAGAACGATGGGTTCGATGACGGTTTGGATGTACCGTGCACTATTCAGTGTCCCCTCGACGATCACCAGTGGTGTACGGCCAGTGTAGGAGATCGCTCCCCACACCATGATGCCGGGTGTTGGTCCTGTGTGCCTCGGTCGTATGCAGTCCTGATTGTGGCGCTCACCTGCACGGCGCCAAACACGCATACGACCATCATT
This sequence comes from Schistocerca serialis cubense, assembly GCF_023864345.2. Lineage (NCBI taxonomy): Eukaryota > Metazoa > Arthropoda > Insecta > Orthoptera > Acrididae > Schistocerca > Schistocerca serialis. The sequence goes on from NC_064638.1 coordinate 131,401,345, forward strand.
GGCACCAAGGAAGAAGCGACTCTCATCGCTGAAGACGACACGTCTCCATTCGTCCCTCCATTCACGCCTGTCGCGACACCACTGGAGGCGGGCTGCACGATGTTGGGGCGTGAGCGGAAGACGGCCTAACGTTGTGCGGGACCGTAGCCCAGCTTCATGGAGACGGTTGCGAATGGTGCTCGCCGATACCCCAGGAGCAACAGTGTCCCTAATTTGCTGGGAAGTGGCGGTGCGGTCCCCTACGGCACTGCGTAGGATCCTACGGTCTTGGCGTGCATCCGTGCGTCGCTGCGGTCCGGTCCCAGGTCGACGGGCACGTGCACCTTCCACCGACCACTGGCGACAACATCGATGTACTGTGGAGACCTCACGCCCCACGTGCTGAGCAATTCGGCGGTACGTCCACCCGGCCTCCCGCATGCCCACTATACGCCCTCGCTCAAAGTCCGTCAACTGCACATACGGTTCACGTCCACGCTGTCGCGGCATGCTACCAGTGTTAAAGACTGCGATGGAGCTCCGTATGCCACGGCAAACTGGCTGACACTGACGGCGGCGGTGCACAAATGCTGCGCAGCTAGTGCCATTCGACGGCCAACACCGCGGTTCCTGGTGTGTCCGCTGTGCCGTGCGTGTGATCATTGCTTGTACAGCCCTCTCGCAGTGTCCGGAGCAAGTATGGTGGGTCTGACACACCGGTGTCAATGTGTTCTTTTTTCCATTTCCAGGAGTGTAATTACCTTGGGGGTAAGATCCAGTGACCTTTTATTGGGGCAGGGATGATAAGGTGAAGAGAGAAGGGAGCCGGAGGAGATGAACAGACAGAGAGAGGGAAGCAGAAGGTGGAAGGTAGGAGAAGATGAACAGAGAGAGAGGAAAGAGAAAACGGACAGAGAGAGGAGGGAGAGGAGATGGACAGACAAAAGAAAGCGGAAGAAATGGATAGAGTGAAAGTAGGAGGAGGTGGACAGAGAGATGGAGGAGGCGGAGATAGAGGAGGGAGAAACAGCGGACGGAGTAGATGGACTTATAGGGCGTGAAGAGGATATGTAGCAGAAGGAGAAGAGTGACGTAGAAGGGGAAGGAGGAGATAGACAGAGGGAGGGGGAGAAGATGGAAAGAGAGTGGGGAAGGAAGAGATGGGCAGGGGATTAGGAAGAGACGGATTAATAGAAGACTGAAATAAATAGATGCCCGGGCAAAGCCGGGAACTCAGCTAGTTGTCTATTAAAACAGTAAAAATGTTATGTACTAACTCTTCTACATATCTCATGTACATGGGCAATTGAAAGACATACGGATAGTACTGAAAGGAAAGAAGTTTTGTATTTTTATATGTGGAAACCAATATTTATGAAGCTATCGACACTTTCTATAACTCACAAGCAACAAACCAGTGGAATACATAATTAATTTATACACAAGCAGTAGCTCCACCCCAGATACTTTAAAACATCGAGCTCCCATGTTCAAAACACTTCAGACGACTAAGTACTTTACAGAAGATTTTATTTGTTAAATATTTGACGTTTAGCTTTCAAAACGTTTATAGTTAAAAGTGCAGAACCCTTTTATATTGCTGTTATTGGTTTCCAATTGTTCTTCACCCACAGAGTAATGAAAAAGCCAAAACGAAACTGGATGCTGAATTGTTCGAAAATATTGTCAATTCCGTTACAAATGATAAGTTATGTAAACTCCTTGATAAATGCACCAATAGCCGGCCGCGGTGGTCTCGCGGTTCTAGGCGCGCAGTCCGGAACCGCGCGACTGCTACGGTCGCAGGTTCGAATCCTGCCTCGGGCATGGATGTGTGTGATGTCCTTAGGTTAGTTAGGTTTAAGTAGTTCTAAGTTCTAGGGGACTGATGACCACAGTAGTTGAGTCCCATAGTGCTCAGAGCCATTTGAACCATTTTGCACCAATAGTATCTCACATTTCTAAGCGAAGTACAATGTCAATTATAATGACACAGTAATTTTTTAATTCGGTAGTCATAGGTCATAGCCACGTGAGAACTATCTCCCAACATAGTTTTTTTTTTTTTTAGTTTTATAATCATTTATACAACCGATATAGAAAACGGTTTACATTTTTCTGAAAAGCAGTTTTTCTCCTAAACTGTTTGTCCCAGAATGATAGGCCTATAATTTTTCAGTCATATCAGTGGGTACTGCGTGGAAAATGATTGGCGAAAAGACTTGGTAGTAAGGAAATAATAAATTCAAAAGTAATATTTTATGCTAAAGCTTCGCTGCATGAAAAACGAACATTTGGTAAGGGATAAACTGTTTTCCTTTCACTATTTTGTGGGTTTGCTAAAGTTTCGCTGCATGATAAACGAACATTTAGAAACAGATAAACTGTTCCCCTTTCACTACTTTGTGGGGCTGTAAGGGCTTAGAAAAGGCTTGTAATTACGTTTAAAGTCTAAGTGCTCTCATTGTCAAACATCTGATCTACTTGCTTTCCGTTTTATGAAAAGCTAGTTTTGCACGCACCTCAATGTTAATGATGGCATACCTTCTGAGTTATGTGTCGTACAATGGTATAACTATGCAGGTAGATTCTGTGGTGTATGTGGATAATTTCTGCAGATGTTGCGAGTAGAGTCAGTAGTGAAGAACGTAGAGACCGAGGCTGGTGTTTTACTGTATAAAAAGCGAAAACGTAGTACGTGATAGTCTTTTTTTCCTTTTATGAATTGATGGCGCTGGCGGGGAGAGGTCAGCGAATATTTTTCTAAAAGCTTTGAAATTATGTGTTTTCGTTCCCAAATATTGGAGAAATCATAGCCTGAGAATTTGTGCGACGTGAGTTAGCACGTTGCCTCAAGACATACACAGAATTTGTTACTTTCATATTTGAATTTTGTGATAAACCCTGAATGTATGGTTGTACTTTTTTAATGAGCAGATTATGAAAGCTTTTTAAAATTTTATATCCGGCCCATAATTATATGGAATACTATAAATCAAATTTATGTTCAACATGGAACACGTTAGATAGGAAGTGTGCAATCCTTTGGCCGTTTAGAAATATAAACATGATCACATTGTTTAAAAAATGTCGCGTTGCTTCATCTAAACGAAGCAATTTAGTTGCAAAGTACATGAGAAGTTTTAGTGCTCACTAAGCGAAACAATTAGGAAAAACGTAGTTCCTTCGGGCGTAGCCAGCAGAGCCACTTGGTCCATTCGAGGAGAGGCAGCACACTTTTCCTTGTACACATCCGCCGCGCACTATCAGCACAAACTAGGAAGTGTCGCCCACGGCTACTTGTTCTGTTCTCATATCCAAGTGGGACTGCCTGTTGAGCCCAAAGTTTCCGGAGGCCATTTCTATAAGTATAAACCATGCCATACTCAACTCCCGTCACACAACCATCATTGTTATTCACCATGTTCACATCGACAGCTTGCTGGCTACCTAAATGCATGTAACAATTAATTCAGAAAAGCTACTGCAGAAACATTCTCCATGTTATAAACGTAATGAGCACGCCACATATACTCTAGAACAAAGTCGCAGACCCTTCTAACGCGTATATCCCAAGTATTCTGCAAATCAATTAGATTTATCAGCTCTGTTTTAAATAAATATTTAGTTGCTAAGTTTTTCGCTTCTGCAGTCAATTTGCTGAAAACAATTTTAATTTGATATACGTTTCTCTCTGAAGGTTATTCCCATTTCTAGCTTCATTGTTAAAGTCTCTCTCTCTTTTTATTTTAATTTGATATACGCTTCTCTCTGAAGGTTATTCCCACTTCTAGCTTCATTGTTAAAGTCTCTCTCTCTCCCTCTCTCTCTCTCTCTCTCTCTCTCTCTCTCTCTCTCTCTCTCTCATGTGTGACGCGGCTAATGAAGACCACAGCAAATATATCCAGAATGAATAAATATGCCTCTGACATTCGCAAGTGATCTTTATGGTTCAAATGGCTATGAGCACTATGGGACTTAACTGCGGAGGTCATCAGTCCCCTAGAACTTAGAACTACTTAAACGTAACTAACCTAAGGACATCACACACATCCATGCCCGAGGTAGGATTCGAAACTGCGGCCGTAGCGGTCGAGCGGTTTCAGACTGTAGCGCCTAGAACCGCTCGGCCATCACAGCCGGCGTGATCTTTATCGTTTATAGTCACCGAATTACGGATCGCCTCTGTTTTCTTTCTGTTGGAATTATATACTTTCTTCCATGGCATTTAAAGACCCTTCTAAGCGCACTTCAAAGACATAAAATGTTTGGAACTTGATCGAATAGTACCAAGATAATAGCGCCGCAGAAGAAATTCCACAAACGTCTGACCTCTTATACCAAATACAAGCAAACCCGTAACTCAGGTATGGATCAATATGGCTCTGAGCACCATGAGACTTAACTTCTGAGGTCATCAGTCCCCTAGACCTTAGAACTACTTAAGCGTAACTAACCTAAGGACATCACACACATCCATGCCCGAGGCAGGGTTCGAACCCGCGACCGTAGCGTTCGTGCGGTTCCGGACTGAAGCGCCTAGAAACGTTCGGCCACAGCGGCCGGCCAACCCAGGTATGGTTCTTGTGTTTACCCGTGCGCTTGAAGCCTAACAGTCTGTGTTTTGCTGTTGTAGCAATCACATCTACATACATACTCCGCAAGCCACCTGACAGTGTGTGGCGGAGGGTACCTTGAGTACCTCTATCGGTTCTCCCTTCTATTCCATTCTCGTATTGTTCGTAGAAAGAAAGAGTGTCGGTATGCCTCTGTGTGGGCTCTAATCTCTCTGATTTTATCTTCGTGGTCTCTTCGCAAGACATACGCAGGAGGGAGCAATATACTGCTTGACTCCTCGGTGAAGGTATGTTCACGAAAGTTCAACAAAAGCCCGTACCGAGCTACTGAGCGTCTCTCTTGCAGTGTCTTCCACTTCTTCTATCATCTCCGTAACGCTTTTGCGATTACTAAATGATCCTGTAACGAAGCGCGCTGCTCTCCGTTGGATTTTCTCTATCTCTTCTATCAACCCTATCTGGTACGGATCCCACACTGGTGAGCAGTATTCAAGCAGTGGGCGAGAACAAGTGTACTGTAACCTACTTCCTTTGTTTTCGGACTGCATTTCCTTAGGATTCTTCCAATGAATCTGTCTGGCATCTGCCCTACCGACGATTAATTTTATATGGTCATTCCATTTTAAATCACTCCTAATGCTACTCCCAGATAATTTATGGAATTAACTGCTTTCAGTTGCTGACCTGCTATATTGTAGCTAAATGATAAAGGATTTTTCTTTCTATGTATTCGCAGCATGTTACACTTGTCTACATTGAGATTCAATTGCCATTCCCTGCTCCATGTGTCAATTCGTTGCAGATCCTCCTGCATTTCAGTACTATTTTCCATTGTTACAAACTCTCGATATAACACAGCATCATCCGCAAAAAGCCTCAGTGAACTTCCAGTGTTATCCACAAGGTCATTTATATATATTGTGAATAGCAACGGTCGTACGACACTACCCTGCGGCACACCTGAAATCACTCCGGAAGACTTCTCTCCATTGAGAATGACATGCTGACATGCTGCGTTCTGTTATCTAGGAACTCTTCAATCCAGTCACACAATTGGTCTGTGGGGAGCTGTATCAAACGCCTTGCGGAAGTCAAGAAACACGGCATTTACCTGGGAGCCCGTGTCTATGGCCCTCTGAGTCTCGTGGACGAATAGCGCGAGCTGGGTTTCACACGATCGCCTTTTTCGAAACCCATGCTGATTCCTACAAGGCAGATTTCTGGTTTTCAGAAAAGTCATTATACTCGAACATAATACGTGTTCCAAAATTCTACAACTGATCGACGTTAGAGATATAGGTCTATAGTTCTGCACATATGTTCCACGCCCCTTCTTGAAAACGGGGATGACCTGTGCCCTTTTCCAATCTTTTGGAACGCTATGCTCTTCTAGAGACCTACGGTACACCGCTGCAAGAAGGAGGGAAAGTTCCTTCGCGTACTCTGTATAAAATCGAACTGGTATCCCATCAGGTCCAGCTGCCTTTCCTCTTTCGAGCGATTTTAATTGTTTTTCTATCCCTCTGTCATCTATTTCGATATCTACCATTTTGACATCTGTGCGACAATCTAGAGAAGGAACTACAGTGCAGTCTTCTTCTGTCTCTTTTGATCCACCTACCGCTTTGACATAAGACCAAAATTTCTTAGGATTTTCGGCCAACTTACTTTCGAATTCGTTGAACGCCTCTCGCGTAACCCTCCTCACACTACATTTCGCTTCGAGTAATTTTTGTTTGTCTGCAAGGCTTTGGCTATTTTTGTGCTTGCTGTGAAGTTTCCTTTGCTTCCGAAGCAGTTTTCTAACTCGGTTGTTGTAGCACGGTGGCTCTTTTCCATCTCTTACGATCTTGCTTGGCACATACTCATCTAATGCATATTGTACGATGGTTTTGGACTTTGTCCACTGAGCCTGAACACTATCTGTACTTGAGACAAAACTTTTGTGTTGAGCCGTCAAGTACTCTGAAACCTGTTTTTTGTCACTTTTGCTAAACAGAAAAATCTTCCTACCTTTTTTAATATTTCTACTTACGGCTGAAATCATCGATGCTGTAACCGCTTTATGATCGCTGATTCCCTGTTCTGCGTTAACTGTTCAAATAGTTCGGGTCTGTTTGTCACCAGAAGGTCTAATATGTTATCGCCACGAGTCGGTTCTCTGTTTAATTGCTCAAGGTAGTTTTCAGATAATGCACTTAAAAACGTTTCACTGGATTCTTTGTCCCTGCCACCCGTTATAAACGTTTGAGTCTCCCAGTCTATATCTAGTAAATTAAAATCTCCACCCAGAACTATAACATGGTGGGGAAATCTACTCGAAATATTTTCCAAATTATCCTTCAGGTGCTCTGCCACAACAGCTGCTGAGCCAGGGGGCCTATAGAGACATCCAGTTACCATGTTTGAGCCTGCTTTAACCGTGACCGTCACCCAAATTATTTCGCATTTCGGATCTCCGTCAATTTCCTTCGATACTATTGCACTTTTTGTCGCTATAAACACGCCTCCCCCTTCACTGTCCAGCCTGTCTCTGCGGTATAGATTCCAATCTGAGTTTAGAATTTCATTACTGTTTACCTCTGGTTTTAGCCAACTTTCCGTCCCTAGTACTATGTGGGCATTGTGACCGCTTATTAATGAGAGCAGTTCTGGGACCTTTCTATAGGCGCTCCTGCAGTTTACTATTACGATATTAATATTGTCTTTCCCTGTTGCGTTTTGACTATTGCTGCCTTGTCGCGTCTCAGGAGGCGTCTTGTCGGGCCTAGGGAGGGAATTCTCTAACCTAAAAACCCCACATGTGCACTCCACACGTACTCCGCTACCCTTGTAGCTGCTTCCTGCGTGTAGTGCATGCCTGACCTATTCAGGGGGACCCTACATTTCTCCACCCGATAGCGAAGGTCGAGAAATTTCCACCCCCAGATCTCCGCAGAATCGTCTGAGCCTCTGGTTTAAGCCTTCCACTCGGCTCCAAACCAGAGGACCGCGATCGGTTCTGGGAACGACACAAAAATAGTTAGATTCCACCCCGCGAGAGAGGCTTCCCGCCTTCACCAGCTCCGTCAACGGCCTGTATGAACTGAGGATACCCTGCTCGTAAAGCTATTGAGACATTCGTAATGTGTACGACAGTGGAAAAAGTGAATAGCGTCTGTGGCGAATGTCGCCAAACTACTAGAACAGCCGTCCGGTTGTATGCTGAAGAGCGTGGAGATCGTGCCGATCTATCTTTGCAGACTGGAAGTGTGAAGAATTAAATACACCAAGCGAAAAAAATCAACTGATGAAGGAAAGAAACTAATATTTTAGCAGCAGTAACTCACAACGCAAAAGTCACTAACAGGCAACTCGGAAGTACTAGGTGGATCAACAAAACGAGATTTCTGCGAACACTGCGTTCCATCGGTATCTCATCCTCTTCACATTTCGTTGCATCTTCAGCTTCATGGCAATTACTTTCAGAATCGGTTACAGTTCTCCGCATGTTACCTACCAAAAGTGCAAAGTAATGCGGCGTATCTACGGAAAATTTTGTTCAAGGAAGAAGCATTGGTTATAACCCAAGGGCAAGTCAATCTTCGCAATATGCACTAATCGTCAACTGAAAATCGAGGCTGACTCAGAGAAGAGGATAAAAACAATGCTCTTCTCTATCGACGTTTGGTGCTATTTTTTCAACACCCGCATCATTGTTCCCTATTTATTGACGGGAATGTAAGTTCACTCCAGTATTTCGAGTTCCTACGAGATGCTGCTCCTACAGTTATTGGAAGACATAAGGCAATGTGGTACCAACACGATGAATGACCCAACATTTCGCGCGTTTAATTACAGACCCTCTAAAGAGTACGTTTGGAAAACATTGGAACGATCGTTCAGTAAACGCAAAATGGTGTGCACATTCACCAAACTTAACACTTCTTTACTGTCCTCTGTGGCAAAAATTACAACAAGAGGTCTATTCCTCTGCTGCCGTTAGTCTAGAAGAAATTCAAACTGCCGTATTATTTCTCCAGAATCACTTTATGCTTAAGGTCAGCATTTTGAGTACCTGGCATGACAGCCGTGAATAACGGGACAGACGTTTGTGGAACCTCTTCTACTGACGGCAGGACAGAGGTATGCCGGCGGTATTACCTGGATACTATTTGATCAAGTTCCATACATCTTATGTCATCAAAGGTCTCAAATGCCACAGAAAAAGAGAAAGTCGGTATCGCAATTCAGAACCCATAAGCGATGAATATTACTTGCGAGATTCAGGAAATTCGCCATTTTCTCTAATATAACTTGCCGACAACCGCACCTCGATATATATTTATTAATTCTGAATGTATTTGGGGTGGCCTGTCTTAACTGCATTACCTTATAAACAGGACGTAACAAAAATTTACAGCACAAAGTGCAGGACACATTCCTCACACGTAGACGAAGAAATTATGTTATACGAACATCGGTCTGTAAACGCTTTGTTTCCATGTTATAACTCTTTTTCTCGAGCTCATTAATCATGGGAAACACACACGAACCGAAAGCACCAGCATACCGCATGCAACTCTTTCTCACAGTAGACGTTCAGTACGCCCTCCGAGTATTTCGTGTGGTTTCACAGTCTTGTATGATTGGCGCACGGAGACTCCGAACATCTTTTACTGGGGTCCCATTCACAAGAGCTTTCAAATACCCCCACAAATAGAGGTCCAGTGGGTTTAGGTCCGGAGATCGGAGCACATACGTCCTGGAAATCTATCCGCTACAAACACTGAGCGCGAGTGCGGCTTATCCACACATCAAAGGGGCATCTGCCATCTCCACATTTGTGTACTGTGCTGTTGCCGTTGCGCGAGCCAAGTCTGTAACTCTACGTAGTAACACGTATGCTTTCAACGGTCGTGCTGATCGCTGTAAACAAGCAATGACATACGTCGCATGGCAAAGGGACATGTAAAATAAAACACTGGCGGCGCATTACGTAACCAGACGTGTGTGTGTTCCTCGTGATTGTATTGGTCTGTCCTTGTGTGTTTGCCATGGTTAATGAGTTGGAAAAAATGAGCTGTAACAGGGAAACGAAGCGTTTCCAGACCCATGATCATATGACTTAATTTCTTCGTCTACGTATGAGGAATGTGTTCTGCAATTTGTATCGTATATTTTTGTTACACCCTGTACATATAGAGCGATTTTTTCCACCACGTACAAACTCTAGGACCGCGCGAGATTAGCCGAGCGGTCTAAGGTGCTGCACTCACGGACTGTGCGGCTGGTCCCGGCGGAGGTTCGAGTCCTCCCTCGGGCATGGGTGTGTGCGTTTGTCCTTAGGATAATTTAGGTTAAGTAGTGTGTAAGCTTAGGGACTGATGACCGTAGCAGTTAAGTCCCATAAGATTTCACACACATTTGAACATTTTGAACAAACTCTAGGGAATGATCGATGAGAGGATACGGAACAAAAACTTATGTACGAAAATGCATGGCTTCCATGCTAGAGGCCATTTATTCATTCACACATTGTTTCACAGACTGAGATCTAACACGCACTGTACCATGCAGTCACAGTTGCGGCATATGTTGAAAATGGGTTCATGTGCCTCAACGCATGCGTGTACGCGCCGTAGCATATTCCGTCTCACACGTTAACATCGGCCAGGCTGCATCCGAAAAGTGTCAAAGGCAGCGTGAATATTCTGCTCCAGTGTCTCCACGTCTCGAATAGTTTCTGCATACACAATACTTTTGAGACGGCCTCATAACCAGATATCGCACGGGTTCAGATCCAGTGAACGAGTAGGCCATGCAACTGGACCCCCTCGTCCGATCCATGAGTCGGATGCGTCCGGACGTTAACGGTGGAGTCGGCCGAAGCACCATCATGTAGCAGCTACATAACCCTTCGAATTATCAATGGTACTTCTTCCAGCAGGGGAGGCAAAGTCACTCTCAAGAAACGCCGACAGTTCCGGTGTCTTGGGCAACGAGGAAGGAAGACTGGTCCGAAAATACGGTCGCCAATTATCCCGGCCCACACTTTCCAGCTGCACCGATGCTGACGATTCGCTGTCACCTTATCATGAGGGTTCTGCGTACTATCTCACAGATGACTTATGAAAGTTCAAAAAAAAAATGGCTCTAAGCACTACGGGACTTAACAGCTGAGGTCATCAGTTCCCTAAACTTAGGACTACTTAAACCTAACTAACCTATGCACATTACACACATCCATGCCCGAGGCAGGATTCGAACCTGCGACCGTAGCAGCCGCGTGGTTCCGGACTGAGGCGCCTAGAACCACTCGGCCACCTCGGCCGCCATGAAAGTTGAAGCTACCATTCCGCCTAAAGGTAAGTCTGTGAATAGGATGGATGACACAAGTCCAGGGATCGTGGTTAACTGTTAAAGAAGCCAGTGACAAAATTGCTCCCGATGTGGAAAGTCTGTCGCTGTAAGCTTTGGACAATCTGTAAGTGATAAGGGTAGTACCAATTGTCACGTAGAATGTTCCACACGGTAGTCTGGTTTACCCAGTACTGGTGCGCCAGTTGCCTGGTACATCTACATCTATATTTATACTCCGCAAGCCACCCAACGGTGTGTGGCGGAGGACATTTTACGTGCCACTGTCTTTACCTCACTTTCCTGTTCCAGTCGCGTATGGTTCGCGGGAAGAACTACTGCCAGAAAGCATCGTGATCTCCTCGGGAGATATAAGTAGGGGGAAGCAATATATTCGATATCTCATCCAGAAACGCACCCTCTCGAAACCTGGACAGCAAGCTACACTGCGATGCTGAGCCCCTCTCTTGTAGAGTCTGCCACTTGAGTTTGCTAAACATCTCCGTAACGATATCACGCTTACCAAATAATTCTGTGACGAAACGCGCCGCTCTTCCTTGGATCTTCTCTATCTCCTCTGTCAACCCGATCTGGTGCGGATCCCACACTGATGAGCAATACTCAAGTATAGGTCGAACGAGTGCTTTGTAAGCCACCTCCTTTGTTGATGGACTACATTTTCTAAGGACTCTCCCAATGAATCTCAACCTGGCACCCGCCTTAGCAACAATTAATTTTATATGATCATTCCACTTGAAATCGTTCCGTACGCATACTTCCAAATATTTTACAGAAGTAACTGCTACCAGTGTTTGTTCCGCTATCATATAATCATACAATAAAGGATCCTTCTTTCTATGTATTCGCAATACATTACATTAGTTTATGTTAAGAGTCAGTTGCCACTCCCTGCACCAGATGCCTATCCGCTGCAGATCTTCCTGCATTTCGCTACAATTTTCTAATGCTGCAACTTCACTGTATACTACAGCATTATCCGCGAAAATCCGCATGGAACTTCCGACACTATCTACTAGGTCATTTATATATATTTTTTGAAAAGCAGTGGTTCCATAACACTCCCCTGTGGCACGCCAGAGGTTACTTTAACGTCTGTAGACGTCTCTCCATTGAGAATAACGTGCTGTGTTCGGTTTGCTAAAAACTCTTCAATCCAGCCACACAGCTGGTCTGATACTCCGTAGGCTCATACTTTGTTTACCAGGCGACAGTGCGGAAATGTATCGAACGCCTTCCGGAAGTCAAGGAAAATGGAATCTACCTGGCAGCCTGTATCTAATATTTTCTGGGTCTCATGAACAAATAAAGCGAGTTGGGTCTCACACGATCGCTGTTTCCGGAATCCATGTTGATTCCTACAGAGTAGATTCTGGTTTTCCAAAAATGACATGATACGCGAGCAAAATATATGTTCTAAAATTCTACAACAGATCGATGTCAGAGATACAGGTCTATAGTTTTGCGCATCTGCTCGACGACCCTTCTTGAAAACTGGAACTACCGGTGCTCTTTTCCAATCATTTGGACACGGTGGTCGCCTTCCATTGTGGTAATCACATTTTCCTCCATGTCTGATGTCTGAACATTTCGGGTATGTCCTTCATAATTTCATGCTACCTGAAACGACCCTGTGTCAGACAGACGGAAAAACACTGCTGCAAGTATTGAATGCTGTTGTTGTTGTCGTCGGCGGGTATAGGTCTCCTGATACAACCTTGCTGCCCGCCACCAGTTGCTATTTGTCTTTCCGTAAGTAAACACCGTGTCGGCAAGCTCTCAACTGGAATACAGAACTATTGTGTACAACGCTGTATGACATCAACTACAAAATGAATCAGTAACAGAAGTGAATCGGACACATTACCAATTACTGTGGCAGAAGAGGGCGCTAGGGCATTAAGTACAAGGTTCTAGGAGGAAGCCGTGCGTTCTTTAACTGTGGCTGCATGGTACGACGCATGTTAGACTGCAGCCTCTGTATCAAAGTATGAGTGAATAAGTGGTCTCTAGCATGAAAACCATACATATCCGGACATAAGTTCATGACATTTTTGTTCCGTATCCTCTCATCGATCAATCCTTAGAGTTTGTACACGGTGGAAAGAATCACCTTGTATATAACAATAGAAAGTGAAGCACCCAAGCGGAGGAGAAAACGAAGTTAAACTTCAAGAGTTGATAGAGTACGTGTTATTATGGTTGCGATTATAAAATTTTAAAAGAATTTGACGTTGTGAGTCCACTTATCAGTAAGTTGTTGCACATACTCTGTGAAGGTCGGTTTAGCCATTGTATCCTCTCCTGACGTAAGATGACTCACAACTGCAACTGGAGCGTGGTATGCTTGGTACTAGCACTTGGTCAAAGTTGACGTCCGAGCTGGTCCCGCTGATGTGGGTATCTTTCTGGTCACGAGAGTACCATACAGTCCACGGATAAAAGTGCCATACGTGAACTAACAGTGCTCTGTTGAAAAATGGCAGCACGATACCGTCGCATGAGAGATCACACACGAGGACACAGACTGTCCTTTTCGCAGCGTTGTGCCGTCAGAGTTCCGTCAGCTACTACCACCTGTGACTGGAGGTCGTTCTCGACGCTCCCCACACTGTGACGCCAGGAGTACTACCTCTGCGGAATAGTGGAAGAACTGAACCCCTCCCCAGGTCGCCTCCATACTCACCGAGGACAATCATTGCTGAACACAATGTGACACCGTTCAACAGCAGTCTGTGCTTCCCTGTTACGGCAACACTCCAAACGCAGCCGTTTGTGTTGCGGTGTTAACGATAGCCCACGTATGGGGCGTTAATTCCCTCGTCCAGCTGCCGCTAGTCTTCGACCAGTGGTGCAAGATGACACAGACTCTTGCAGGGAGTTTATTACTTGTTCTGGCATAACGCTGTGCTTAGTGGACAATAAGGTGATCCTCTCTTGTGACGGCCAGATGTGGTCGACCGGTACCTTAATGACGAGAATTCCTGCCCTCACATTCCCATACAGTCCGACACATGGCCACTGTCACATCTGAACGCCCCACAGATCTTGATATTGCACGAATCGACAAGCCAGCCAAATGGAGACCGTCAATGAGGCCCCTTTCCAACTCTTGTCTGGTGCTGATGACACTGTCTCACACCAACATGAGGCGTCGATGTGTCCTTCGCAGGGATTTGATGGTTTTTTGCTCTCCTTCTATACTCTACCAGGCCTGGCAACAAAACTCAACACGAAAAGCACTAATGCAACCTGGTGGCTCTTCTACGTGTCATGGAGAATTGCAAATGCAATCATTAACATACCTGCCTATGGTTTGTACGTGTACGAAGTTATAGTGATATCCAGTTGCGTCAGGTGATCAATACAACCTAACGGGACAAAAAAATAGAGAAATCATTACAAGTATTATTTAATTCCCTGTAATTTCGCCCCTGTACTTGATAACCGCCTGGGTTCAGTACCTAGCTGTTGTAACCGCGACCGGAACGGTGGCAGGGTTCCCGAGAACGAAAGCGCGGTGGGAGCAAATGGGAGAGGCCCCCGAACAAACAAAACGAACGGGAAAGGACAGACAAGAACAAAGAAGGACGACCGAGCAAGACCTTACGAACAACAACACACAAGAAGCAACGGGGTCACAAGCGAAGCCTCACTAATCCACAATGTCCACTCGTACACAGAAACAAAGCAAACTAATCACGCTGTGTGGAGGCGAGATGTCGATAGACTCACGCGAATATCACACTGCCTCGCTGAGGTTTTTTTTTTTTCTTTTCCTTTATTGTAGTTCAATTTCTCATCGGGGCGGGCTGGCAGCAGCATATGCGCTGCTCTTTAGCCGAAAGGCATAGAACAAACAATATAAAACATTTAAAAATAACAAAGGAGAAAACATGGTGAACATAGATATAAAAAAGGGGGAACATCATGGAAGACAATAGACAAAAAAAGGTCGACTGTAAAAGGGATATAAAAACAGTAAAGTAGTAGCACACACAAAAAACCGCACACTGGGACAATTAAAAGAACACAAGGCGCAGTATGACCAGAGCATAAAAGTATCGACAGATGACGTAGCACATAACAAACATTGACAGTAACACTAGGTACAAGGCCAGCATACAATTAAAATCACACCTCTTGACGCACAGGAGAAACAGCACTAAACACAAAACTGACGTGGCACACTGACAATGATCAAAACGGAGGATCTGCCAGGCGCAAGGAGATGAGGGAGAAGGGAAGAAGGGAGGGAGGGGAAGAGAGGGGGGCAGATGGGCGGGGGGCACGCCGAAGAGGGCCAGGTATGGAGGGACATGGGAGAGAAAGAGGCAAGGATGGGGTACAGGGTCTCAGGGGGGGAAAGAGGAAAATCCGCTCTGGGAGAAGGAGGGGTGAGGAAAAAGGGGGCCCTGGGGAGGGGGGAACTAGGCCAGGTTATAGTTGGATGGAAGAGTATATGTCACAATGAAGTTCATCACCGGGGAGGGCGAGGCGTTGGAAATTGCCCTGATGAAGGAGATGGAGGGTGTGTAGGTGGAGAGAGGGAGGGATACAGCGATAGAGGCGCGGCAATGGGCGGGGGTGGAGAGGAAGGAGGAAACCAGGGGGTGGGGGATCAAGCCTGGGGACAATGTAAAGGATGCGGAGATGTTGGAGGAACAGGAGGAGGTGGGTAAAGGGAATGATTTCATACAGGAGCCGTGTGGGGGAAGGAAGGTGGATACAGAAGTCAAGGCGGAGCGCATGGCATTCAAGGGTTTGGAAGGCCTTGTAAAAGCAGGTGGGTGCTGAGATCCAGGCAATGCTGGAAGAAAAGAGGATAGGATGGATGAGGGATTTGTAGGTGTGGAGGATGATGGAAGGATGCAATCCTCATGTCAGGCCAGACAGGAATTTCAGGAGGCGGAGGGGGGAATGAGCTTTCTGCTGGATAGTCTGGAGGTGAGGGGTCCGGGTCAGGTGACGCTCGATGGTGAAGCCTAGGTACCTCAGGGTGGGGGTGAGCTGGATTCGACGACCATAAAGGGTGAGGTAGAAATCATGGAGACGGAAGGATTGGTTGGTGCGGCCTATGGTGATTGCCTGGGTTTTGGAGGGGTTGAGACGGAGGAACCACTGGTTACACCAAGTGGTGAACTGGTTTAGGTGAGTTTAGAGGGTGCGTTGGGAATGTTGAAGGGTAGGATAGGGAGCCAAGAAGGTGGTGTCATCAGCCTGCTGGAGAAGGTGGACAGGTGGGGGTGGCTTGGGCGTAAGAGTCATATACAAGAGATAAAGAAGAGGGGACAGGACAGAGCCCTGGGGGACGCCAGCAGTGGGATCTCGCTGAGCGAGAGGCAGGCGCTTAAATACATGATAGGGTACGTCACTATCGGCCACCGTGCTCCACCGTGGCGCCCTCACATTAAACGCGCGCGCAGCCACGGCTTACGGCGCGACGGCTGCAGAGCCCTCTAGTGGTAATCGAGGTCCATGCCGTCTGGCGCGGATTCGAAACCCGCGGCGCTCGGTACCAGACTAGCAACTAAGCAAGCTGAACAACATTTGTGTAGTTGCTAAGTACGATCTTGGTATGTTTGCTTACAGTGTGATTGTGTGTTCTTTCAGTGCACTGCTGTTTGCTAGTCAGTTATTGTGTGACAATCCAAGCAGTTAGCCGTGAGTGGATGACGGGATTTACCAGTGCTGAGAGAGGCGGCATGCTCATGATGTACGGTGATGCGACGAGATATCCCAATAGGCGTCAACCATCTGGGCAGTTATTTATCAGCGTCTTCAAACAGTTACGTGTAACAACCAAACAACGTCACAGAAGGAAACAAGTGATGACAGCAGAGGGAGAAATTAATATTCTTTCTGCTATTGCAGTGATCCACACGTTAGCTCCCGCGCAATCTCGCGAGGAAGTGGCATGATTCAGGCAGATGTTCTACGCATTCCTCATCGAAATAGGTTCTATCCCTATCACATCTCTCTCCATCAAGAGCTCCACAGAAACGATTATGAGAATCGTGATAACTTCTGTAGATGGGCATTAAGACAGGATACCCAGATGTATCATGTATCTTGTTTGGTGATGAAGCTACATTTACCAATAGAAGCAAGGTAAGCCACCGAAACATACATTATTGCTATGTTGATACTATCCATATGCTTCGTGCCAGTCGGTGTGGCCGTGCGGTTCTAGGCGCTTCAGTCTGGAACCGCGTGACCGCTACGGTCGCAGGTTCGAATCCTGCCTGGGGCATGGATGTGTGTGACGTCCTTAGATTAGTTAGGTTTAAGTAGTTCTAAGTTCTAGGGGACTGATGACCTCAGATGTTAAGTCCCATAGTGCTCAGAGCCATTTGAACCATTTGCTTCGTCAGGTGGACCGTCAGCGTCCATGAAGCGCAAACATGTGGTGTGGGACAGTGAACCATCAGTTCATAGGGCCGCTTTTCATAGAAGGAACGCTAGAACTTGTGGTACTAACATGATGGCTATCCAGATTATAGTGGACGAAGTACTATACCATGTCTTCACGAAATGTTTCCAAATCGTTGGATAGGGCACAGAGGATCTGTACCTTGGCCGGCCCATTCCCCTGATTTGACGCCTGTAGACTTTTTTCTTTGGGGAAAGTTGAAAGACGCTGCCTACGATGGACAGTTGCCTCGTTATTGGTCAGTATCCACATAATTAGTGTATGCACTTTTTTTTGTAATTTGGTGTGTGCTACCACATGTATTGTCCTAGCCATTGAAAATGAAGCAGCGCTGCAGTCTGGAACCGCAAGACCGCTGCGGTCGCAGGTTCGAATCCTGCCTCGGGCATGGATGTTTGTGATGTCCTTAGGTTAGTTAGGTTTAACTAGTTCTAAGTTCTAGGGGACTAATGACCTCAGCAGTTGAGTCCCATAGTGCTCAGAGCCATTTGAACCAAAATGAAGCAGCCAATCAGTATTTACTCCCTACAGCTAGCAATCGTGTATCTGCACCCCTCCACATGGTGCCCAATGATAACTGTAGTTCGATGTTTGCATCCACATTGGTGCAAGGGACAATGCCACAACATTATTTCCACTCCCTGCTTGCCGAATGCATATGGCGTCAGGGGGACTGTGCTAACAATTCTTCATCTTCTTTTTCTTCTGCGGCTCTGTAACTCATGAAGATTCTTGGTCTCTTCAACTATCTCCTTCCAATTATCTCGGCCGCTTGCTAGCATTTTCCAGTTCCTGTTGCCCATCTTCCGAAGGTCTTCTATGACTCCATCTTCCTACCTAATTTTCGGCCCACCTGACTTTCTTTGTAAAATCTTTTTTAGTATTTCTGTATCATTTACCCATGTTGCATGTCCAGTCCACCTCAGCCTGGACAACATCACAATTCTTCTAACAGGCTGGTCTTTGTACATGGCGTACACCGCATTGGTCTATCTCCTCCTCCATCTTTCCCTTTCGCAAACTGGGCCGACGATTCTCCTGAGTATCCTTGTCTCGAATGCATCCAGCGATTCAGCATCATTTGCTGTCAGAGTTCAGGTTTCAGAAGCGTATGTAAGCACTCGTCTGATCATTGTTTTATAGATGGTTATTTTTGTGGTCCTAGTCAGGAGCTTTGAAGATAGAAGCTTTCTTAAGATGAAACCAGGGCTGGTAACAATCGAACCCAAGGACTTGAAATGATCGCGCCTTTCAAAGGTATAACTACCCATCGTTATTTCGGCTGGCATGTTCTCCCTGTGCACTTTCCCAGCACCTACGTATTTTTTTCTGCTCATTGACATTTAGTCCTTTATTCCTGCCGGCCTGTTCACGTGCAGTGAGTGTCTCTTCCATTGCCGTCAGAGTTCTTGCTACTGTGTCGATGTAGTCCACAGAAGCAATCACCTGCACGGATTTATAAAAAATCGTCCCCTATTCAATATATCTGCTTCTCTCATTACCTTCTCCAAGGCGGCGTTGAATAGTGGGTATGCCAGCCCATCACCTTGCTGCACTCCATTTTCAATTTCCAAAATATTGAACAACATTCTGAAATACATGGACTGATAGGAAAGAGCGGATGCGGTTATATTTGTGGAAAGGGGCCAAAATAAGTTACTGTCAGTTGCACTCAACATATGAACTTTATTTCCAACAGACAATCATACAAGCAAGAATCAAAAACTCTCAAGGTTTTAACGAAAGACCTCCTTTGATTTAATTTAGATTGGCTGAAAGCCACATCGAAAATCCAAGGCACATGTCCTAAGCAAGGAATTGAGGTACAGGAATTCTTCTGGAGGTTTCACTTCTTTAGAAAAACAATTTTATCTTCAATATAAATAGGCTGTTACCCTTAGCTTAAGTTTTCCCCATATAACTCGTCTGAAGGCCTAACATTAATCAAGAACAGTGTTACAGCTTAAGGCCGAGACAAAGATTTTCAGTGTTTAATCTAAATTGGGTGAAAATTCGGCTGAAGGCCGCATATCGACAAAACAATTTAATGGCTTAAGGCCTAGGAAGAAGAGCTTTCAATTTGAAAATGTTGAAGACCTTATCTTAAAACATTTCCTGTAAAACTCGGCTGAAGGCTTCATACTAAAGAATAACAATCTCATGACTTAAGGGCAAGACAAGGATTTTTAATTTAAGAGAGTTCAAAACTCGGCTGAAGTTCAAATGGTTCAAATGGCTCTGAGCACTATGGGACTTAACATCTATGGTCGTCAGTCCCCTAGAACTTAGAACTACTTAAACCTAACTAACCTAAAGATATCACACAACACCCAGTCATCACGAGGCAGAGAAAATCCCTAACCCCGCTGGGAATCGAACCCGGAAACCCGGGCGCGGGAAGCGAGAACGCTACCGCACGACCACGAGCTGCAGACTCGGCTGAAGGCCACACACCATGTAGAAAACAATTTTACGGCTTAAGGCCTAAAGGGAAGAGCTTTCAAATTTCAAATAAAATAAGCTAAAGGCTTTATCCTAAAATGCTTCACATAAAACTCGGCTGAAGGCCACACACAGAACCCAAACAATCTCACGGCTTAAAGCCCAGACAAAGAAATTTCCAATTTTTAATTTAAGCTGGAAAACTCGGCTGAAGGCCATATACAAATTAGAAAATATTTGTTACGGCTTAATGTCTAGACAAAATTTTTCAACTTTTGAATTGAAAAGGCTGAAAGCTCGGCTGAGGGCCCCATATCAACTTGAAACAAATTTACGGCTTAATGCCTAGGCACAAGGAATTTTAAATTTTAATTCTGAGAGGCTGAAAAACGGCTGAAGGCCACATATAAAACAAGAAACAATTTTTTTACGGCTTAAGACCTAAGAAGAAAAGCCTTGCAATTTTAATAAGCTGAAACTCGGCTGAAGGCCACACAGAGTACTTAAGACTAAAAGGGAAATCACTATTTAAAACACAAGGAGCGGCACTCAGAAGGTTCCAAGGATCGGCCTGGGATGGTAACACTAATGTGCGTTTAGGTGAGACAGGCAGCCAGACCGATAACCTCTTAATCCAAAGGCAACCCAACCAAAAGCCAGCCAACGAACCAACCAAAACGATCAGGTCTGCTCCACCCGACCAGCAAAGCGACATCAAGATATCAATAGCACAACGTTCAAGATACTGGTGCCCAATCCAGCTAAGTAGGAATAAACGCCCAAAACTACCAACAATACCTCAGCTGTCGAACTACACGCCGTGCTGCACAGCATCAACACGACGAGGAAAATACACTGCCGAAAACTATGTCAACGACCAGGGGCAGGTCACCGGAACGTCAACGGCCACAAGGCAGAAGACACCGCTGGTACACTTCATTAATGAAGGAATGATTTAAATTAAGTTAAATACCACACAGGGAGACAGCTGCAATTCAATGCACACACGTTGTTGCTTGGGGAATTCTTCCAGAAAACGACAACCAGGATCAAGCGAAGAGATGTGATAGCAGTTGAGGCTCGATAGTAGGTTAAGTAAGCACTCAACTTTAGTATCCAGGATTGGTGGGCGACGAACCTCGTAACCCTCGCAAGAAGCGCCTCACAACTCCAACCACGCATGCACGCCGCCAGCGGCTCTGTCCTGACTAAGCGCCACGGGGACTTCATCGCTGCTCTGCCCCAACTGACCGAATGCCCAACACCCGGAAACGGTCAAGAGATCAAATACACGTCGGCCGATGAGATGACCAATCCAACGACCAACCAACGGTCGTTGCCGCTCCAGTCTTCTTCAGTCGGACAGCACATGTGTGTCGCCAGCAGTCGGCAAGTACTGGCTGTCCGCACCTCACTGGCGCTCCGTGCCCGACGCTGATTCCTCCCCGACTGCACTGCTGTTCCATCCCCAACCCCCAACTCACGATGACCTAGAAATACTATTGGTCGCTCCAGAGATGGTACGAGAGTGCACTTATCGATAAGCGCTGCTGCTGGCACTCACGGCAGGTAAGGCATGAAGTTAGTGATGCCAGTAAATGAAATATGAAAACGAGGCGGCAGTACCGTAAGAGAAGATGACAAACAATAAGCGGCATGAACACGAGCCGCAAAAGGCTCACGTTCCTCTAGTTTTTATGCAACCTTGCGATTCTCTTTTTGTCGTCCTTACTACACTTATCAAGTGTTTCGGAACATACAATCCACCTAGTGCTTGATATAGTTACTCTGTACTATCTGTATTATCGTACGCTGCTTTAAAATCAATAAAAAGATGTAATGTTCCCAGCCCATATTCTTTTGCTTTTTCCGTAATCTGTCTTAGGGTAAATATCTGGTCGATGGTTGGCTTACTGGGGATAAATCCACATTGGTACGGTCCCGTTTCCCTCTGTATTATTGGAAGGAATCGGTTGGTGGAGAGGCTTTTATATCCTAGATTAAGCAGTGTGATCCCTCTATAGTTGCCGCATTCCATCTGGTCTCCTTTCTTATATATAGGGCATACCGTCCCCTCTTTCCATGTTTGAGGCATTTCCTCTTCTTCCCATATTAGATTAAGCAGCTTCAGGATGTTTATTTCCAATTCACAGCCTCCTTGCTTGAAAAGTTCTGCCGCCTTGTTGTTTCTTAATTTCCTCAATGCAGTTGTCACCTCCTCTATGTTAGGTGGGTCCACACTGTTACCTACGTCCTCTTCGTCCTGCATTTCTGTTTGTTTTCTTGGTTCAACTGGTCTCGGATTAAGGAGTTTATCAAAGTAGCGACGCCACCTTTCATATATTTCCTCCTCTTCTATTATAAATTTCGCCATTCCCTTATTTTGTTAAACTGGTTCTGCCCCCTTCCTATAAAATTTCCTTGCCTCATTTGCAATTCTCAGAAGCTCAATTTCTTCAATATTTGCCTTCATCCACTTCCTCTTTTTCCTTTGATGGGTACACAGGCCTGGATGTGGATCTACTAGTTACCATTACGTATGACATAAATACATTTACCACGCGTCTTCTCTCCATAGGCTCGTCGCTACAGTAAAATTCGTTGTGACTAGCATCTTAATAATACGCTCGAAAATTTTATGTGAGACTACTTATGAGACGGGGACTAACAATACCATATCAGGCTGAGAGTGACTACAATGTTCTGTTTGCTACAAGTTCTTCAGTCCAGTCATACAGCTGGTTTGATACGGCAAACGCTCGTATTTTGTTCATTAGGCAGTAGTGCGTACCTATATCGTATGTCGTCTAGAAGTCAAGGAACACAGCGTAAGTCTGGGCGCCCGTATCTACTGCTTTCTGGGTCCTGTGGGCTACAGTTTTGTGTATCTGTTGCACGACCCTTCTTGAAAGAGGAAATAATCAACGCTTTTTTTCCCAATCATTAACAACACTTCTCTCCTCCAGGGACATGCATTCCACAAATAACTTGTAGAATTCAACTATTTTCTGTCCTACACACATCTCAACAACGCTTTTCGAGAAACAGTGCCCTCACTTTTCGGTAATAAACTTGGCTCATTAGGTTAAAGCACGGGAAGTCTGCCAACACAATTGTGGCGTTCATAAAATGAAATAGAAAAAAACTAACTGATGTCGGTGCTCGTGTTACATTGAAATCATCGACTTCTGTTAGCAGTCGTCCCATCCCATAATGTACCAGGCTGCGTTATGCCACACACACACACACACACACACATAACCATATCATAGGAAAGTTGTGTGGTACAGCGTCAGATTGGGCGTCTATTGACAGAAATCGACTAGTTTAATGTAATACGAGGAGCCACAATCCGAAGTGTTTTTGTTCTATTTCATTTTATGAATGCCACTGGACGTTTAAATGTTTTAACCTCATGAGCTAAGTTTTGAAACTTGATGAGTGCATTGGTCTCTCAGGACGCGTTGTTGAACTGTATGTAGGACAATAAACAGTTGAGTGCTACCAGTTAATACCGTTAGAAAATAATTATCGTCGCCTCACCTCTTTAAAATGGACGATATTAAGTTACGGTTCACTGGTGATAGAACTGCTAGTTCTTTCGAGGACTCTATATACACTCTGAGACAGAAAAAGAACACACCACGACGGGACGTGTGGTATCGATAGTTCCGATGCCACAGCGCAGCGAAACGTCCCCTTAGAAAAATTTATGAATTACTGTGCTGGTAAACCTCTTACGTTATTTGATTTTCAAACAGCTGAGCAAAACTGAACGTACTCAGACATTTCTCTCTTTACTTATTCTGATCAAAGCTAAACTGACACACAATATTTTTTTTTTTGTAGGACAACGCAATCTGACTTTCAATAATCCCTACAAAAGAATGGCCCTGAATAACAATGACCTATACCTTTCATGAATCACTTACCTCACAAAAATCTTCGTTACTCGAACTACTGCAATGCAGCGAGCGCCAATACTGCCTGCTAAATAAAAGATTCTAACTACGGAAGACACTAACTACTGATAGGCATAGTCAGCAAATGAAAGATTTTGATAGAGAACAAACAATGTATTTACCTTAATAACGTTCAAAAGTCATCATATATATATATACATATCAGTTCATGACATCCAGTCTTACAAATTTCCTTTTCCTGACGGACACACGTCCAGATCGTCCGCTCTCAAAACTCTGCCGTCTCTCTCCCCACATCCACCACTGCTGGCGGCTCACCTCCAACCGCGCAACGCTAAGCGCTGTTCACATCCAACTACCCAACACTACAATAGCGAATATCCCAACAACATCAATCAGCCACAGACTGCACACAGCACAGTCAGTGATTTTCGTACAGAGCGCTACGTGGCGTTACCAACATAAAAACTTAAACAGCACACTTTA
Organism: Schistocerca serialis cubense; assembly: GCF_023864345.2. Lineage (NCBI taxonomy): Eukaryota > Metazoa > Arthropoda > Insecta > Orthoptera > Acrididae > Schistocerca > Schistocerca serialis. The sequence continues at coordinate 131,425,542 of NC_064638.1, forward strand.
CATAGCCCCCATGCTCCCCACAAAAAATTTTACAAATTGTTTTGGGCAGTGGACAATAGAGATTTGAAAAAATTTTTCATAATTACAATAACAAAGATATCAAATGCACACACTTATTGATACAATGTTGGTCAAAAGCAAAAATTTTGTCACAGCCCATAAAGACCTGATCATTCATCACAGTAGTAATTGCAGTTTTTTTTTCTCAAAGTGTCAGCAGTAAAAGAAAATGCACACGGAAGTAGTGGATTTCCATGCAGTCTTGAAGAAGCAGTGTTGTCCTTCCAATGGAAAGATAGTGCTGACTCTTGACATGTAGACATGTATTGGGCCACAACAGAGCAAACGCACAGTAGAGTCAGTCGAAGTTTTATACAGAGCGATATGTGGCGTTACCAACATAAAAACCTAAACAGCCCACTTTACAGTAGGGGCACACTCGTAGGCTGACACTACGAGAGCGGACGAACTTCGCCAACCACAGTGCCCTCTAGCCAACGCTGTGGAGCTCAACGAACGCAGCTCTGGTTTCTGCCCAGTTGATCAAGAGCAGACGACCTAGCAACTTAGCTTCTACTTGTAGAGGGGCTAGCCGTTACAGACTTTGCCACTGTAACTTCTAGTAACTGTTAGTTTTGATACGTGAATGGCTTCGCGCCTACGTACTCATCTGTACCAAAAGTTAAGTAATGTGTTTGTATATGTTTATAAACCAGTAAAGGTGCTTTAACTGTATTTGCAGTACCAAAGTGCTTTACCTCACCTGCTCCTACTCGCTTCTTTCATTCGACCCATTTTGCAGATCTCAGGAGCAGACCCAAGTGCCGCCTTCCAGGCGGGATGCAAAAGGACGGGAATCAGTAGATGTGATGTACATGTACAGACAAACAAATGATTACTGTTTCATAAAAACTGATCTCAAAAGGAAGAGCTACGCGTTGGTCGACCTCTGGCCCTTATACAAGCAGTTATTCGGCTCGGCATTCATTGATTGATTTGTTGGACGTCCTTCTGAGGCATATTATGTCAAATTCCGTCCTACTGCCGCGTTAGCTCGTCAAAATCCCGAGATGGCTGCGGGTCCCCGCCCATAATGCTCCAAACGTTCTTAGTTGGGGTGAGATCCGACGACCTTGCAGACCACGCTAGGATTTGGAAAGCACGAAGACAAGAAGTGGAGACTCTCGCCGTGTGCGGGCGGGCAGTATCTTGCTGAAATAGAAGCTTGCCATGAAGGGGAGCAAAACGAGGTGCAGAATACCGTCAACGTACCGCTGTGCTGTAAAGGTCCTGTTAAGAAAAGGAATAGCACCCCAGACCATCAGACCTGCGTGTCGGGTCGTGTGGCAGGAGACAGACTGGTGGGTGTCCCTCTGCTGCCCAGGGCTACTCCAGGCACGTCATCGGCCTTGACTGACTGGAGTAGAACTGTCTTTAGTGATCGAGTTCCGTTTCGACCACTCTCCGGGTCGTCCCCAGACACATCTTCGCTGGTCATTGAGGCTCAGTTCGAAGCGGGATCCATCACTGAGGACAATCCTACTCCAGTTATAAGATATCAACCTGACTGTCGCCCACAACTCTCTATGCGCCATTTTTTTTAATTCTCAATGCATGTAAGTCCCCGTTGTTCGGGCGTCAGTCACAGTTCTTTGAACGCTCCATAATTTATAAGTCACATACAGTCGCTGAGTGCATCCACTTTCCGAATGGAATGTAACCTGATAATATGGAACATTACGTGTACAGCGGACTGACTACTTCGGATTGAGAATTGTGGAGAGTAGGATCGCAGTGGAACTGTAATTAGCGCCATTTTTGTAATCTGCCATCTTGAATATGGAATGAAATCTGATTAATTGTGATAACATTTGATCACTTACAAGAGGATGATGTATACTGGATTGCATCTGGGAGGTTCATTTACGGAAAAATATAATTTCAAAAATAGAAAAGGTACGAGATTTTATTCCAAATGGTTCAAATGGCTATGAGCACTATGAGACTTAACATCTGAGGTCATCAGTTCCCTACAAATTAGAACTACTTAACCCTAACTAACCTAAGGACATCACACACATCCATGCCCGAGCTAGCATTCGAACCTGCGAGCGTAACGGTCGCGCGATTCCAGACTGAAGCGCCTAGAACCGCTCGGCCACAATGTTTTATTCCAGGAACTAACATCGACAAAGAGCATCAGACAGACTATGATTATGAACTGTGACTTGTAATCATTTTGTTTTATACATTTGAGAATTCAACTAATAATTAATTTTATACCTGGAAGTGTGAGAGAATTGCGTAAAAATACTGGGGAAGCGTCATCTCCTTCCCAAAAGTTTCCATTCAAATTATTAGATATTATTCAGTGATGATAATTTAACTCCAATTTTAGGGGTGAGAAGTTAAATTCGCAATCGTGATTATTATTATTGTTGTCAGTTTTTAGCAATGACGCGGCGTAATACCCAGAAGAATTTCAACCACTATGACACCGGCCGCGGAAGCCTACGATCTTACATAAAATTCGCAATCGTTTAGACCAGGACTCTGTGTATAATATTTGTGTGTATATGTTTCATGTTGTGACTTGGCAAGACAGCCTAGCCACTATGAGATAGCCGAAAGGCACGCGTTTAAGCTCACGCAGGCTGGCGTGAGGTCTGGAACAGTTTAAGGAGTTGAGTCTAGTAAAAAAAGTACGTAGCTTCTGGAATACTTAACTTTAATCCATAATTGGTGAACATCGGTCTGACGGTACATGCATCACAAGATAAATAGCAAATGATAATGGCATCTTGCTAGGTCGTAGCAAATGACGTAGCTGAAGGCTATGCTAACTATCGTCTCGGCAAATGAGAACGTAATTTGTCAGTGAACCATCGCTAGCAAAGTCGACTTTACAACTGGGGCGAGTGCTAGGAAGTCTCACTACACCTGCCGTGTGGCGGCGCTCGGTCTGCAATCACTGACAGTGGCGACTCGCGGGTCCGACGTATACTAACGGACCGCGGCCGATTTAAAGGCTACCACCTAGCAAGTGTGGTGTCTGGCGGTGACACCACATTTCATGCTACAGCCGAACGAGTACTGCTGCTACGACATTGGGTGCTGATTACGCGCCGGGCACGGTGGCCAAACGGTTCTAGGCGCTTCAGTCCGGAACCGCGCGACTGCTACGGTCGCAGGTTCGAATCCTGCCTTGGGCATGGATGTGTGTGATGTCCTTAAGTTAGTTAGGTTTAAGTCGTTCTAAGTTCTAGGGGACTGATGACCTCAGATGTTAAGTCCCATAGTGCTCAGAGCCATTTTTGCAGATTACGCGGTGCGGGCTTTACCAGTACAGTTGTTCCACACTACGAAAGAAGAGTGATCGATTTATTTTTTGGCAGTACTCGCCGCGATTTCCGAAACGGTCTCATTCGCACTTTACTGCGGAATGCGGTTCGAATCTCTACTCCTCGTACGTACCTCTGCAAGCAGTAAATAAGAACGTTAATGTACTATGCAAATTTCCAATTTACGAAACGGCTCCTATTGGGAATGTCGACAGCAAAATTCATTACTCTACATCGTGCCCGGTCCAAGCGGTATCTCACAGAGAGGCGTGCAGTCATTTGGAGCCGCTATCTGTGCCGATCGGCTGTTCGCTGCGGTCCTACGTGCGCTGGGCGCCCAGAAGCGGAGGGAGAAAATATATCGGCCGCCAGGAGCACGTCCCACCCAGGGGGGACATCGCAGATAAGAGGGGCGCGCGGAGGGCCAACACGGCTGCCAGCGGCTAATTACGGGAGACGTTTCGCGGCGGAGAGCGAGAGAGCGAGTCCAGCGCGCAGCCGTGGGTGGCGCTGCCCCCGCCACTGTGCGGTCCACGGCGGCCGGTCACGCGAGCGCTATCTACATCTGACCCGCAAATCACCGTTTTGGTGCCGGCGTGATTTAGTGCCCCGTCGCCGTGGGAGTCTCCGAGGATTCTCGGTACTCCAGAAAAGGCGGACGCTTTCCTTCACAGAACGCTCGACTACGCACCGAGTAAGCTTCCACTCCCCACTCACGGACGCCAAAACGAAAACTCCCAGAGCCAAAAAAAGATTTGTGCGAGATAAACGAAAATTGATAGGCGTGTTTCTACATCTGAAAGATGAAGTCTACTCAAATTTCGAGCCAGTTTTTTTTAAGGACATCATCTTTACACCAGTGACAATTATAAGTTTTTATTACACTACTGCAATTTCGGTCTTAGGCCATTATCAAGTACTGATATTATGGCTTCAAGCCATGTCAAAGTAATGTAAGCTTACACATTCGTATGTCGTTGTCAGTACTGTTAAATACATTCGTGACATTCGTGACGTTGTTACACAGTGCGAGTACACCTATTAGTAGCCTGCAAAAAGTAGTCTGTGGCTGTGGTCTAATGCATTCGTGACCAGTGATGGGTTAACGAACATGTGCACTTACAGATTATGTTCTTTTACGATGTTTGAATACGTGTGCTCGCACTGTGTAACAACGTCACGAGTGTATTTAACACTATTGACAACGACATACAAAAGCCAGTGGTTCCTCCGTCTCAACCCCTCCAAAACCCAGGCAATCATCATAGGCCGCACCACCTGCTCCTTTCGTCTCCATGATTTCTACCTCACCCTTTATGGTCGTCCCATCCAGCTCACCCCCACCCTGAGATACCTTGGCCTCATCATCTCACCTGGACCCCTCACCTCCAGACCATCCAGCAGAAAGCCCATTCCCACCTCCACCTCCTGAAACCCCTATCTGGCCGGACATGCGGATTGCATCCTTCCACCATCCTCCACACCTACAAATCCCTCATCCACCCTATCCTCTGTTATGCCAACGTTGCCTGAATCTCTGCACCTACCCGCTTTTACAAGGCCCTCCAAATCTTCAAACGCCATGTGCTCTGCCTTGCCTTCCGTATCCGCCTTCCTTCCCCCACACGGCTCCTGTATGAACTCATCCCCTTCCCCCACCTCCTCCTGTTCCTCCAACATCTCCGCATCCTTTACATTGTCCCCAGGCTTGATCCCCCACCCCCTGGTTTCCTCCTTCCTCTCCACCCCCGCCCATTGCCGCGCCTCTATCGCTGTATCCCTCCCTCTCTCCACCTCCACACCCTCCATTTCCTTCATCAGGGCAATTTCCAGCACCTCCCCCTCCCACATGATGAACTTCGCCGTGACATATACCCTTCCTTCCAACTGTAACCTGGCCTTGTTTCCCCCCTCCCCAGGGCCCCCTTTTTCCTCTCCGCTCCTTCTTCCAGAACGGATTTTCCTCTTCCCCCCCCCCCCCCCTGAGAGCCCTGCACCCCATCCTTGCCTCTTTCCCTCCCACATCCCTCCCTCCTGAACCTCTTCAGCTCGCCCCCGCCCATCTCCCCCCTCTCTTCCCCTCCCTCCCTTCTTCCGTTCACCCTCATCTCCTTGCGCCTGGCAGATCATCGACAGTGTGCCACATCAGTGCTGTGTTTAGTGCTTTTTCTTCTGTGCATCGAGAGGTGTGATTTTAATTCTGTGCTGGCCTTGTACTTAGTGTTACTGTCAGTGTTTGTTATGTGCTACACCATCCATCGATACTTTTGTCCTCCTGTCATACTGTGCCTTGTGTTCTTTAATTGTCCCAGTGTGTGGTTTTTTGAGTGTGTTACTTTTTTTACGGTTTTTGTCTCCTTTTTACAGTCGCCCCTTTTTTGTCTATTGTCTTCCATCATGATCCCCCGTTTTTTACATCTATGTTCACAATGTTTTCTCTTTTGTTATTTTCAAATGTCTTCTATTGTTTGTTCTATGTCTTTCAGCTGAAGAGTAGCGCAAATTCTGCTGCCCGCCTGCCCCGATGGGGAATTGTAATCCAATAAAGGAAAACAAAGAAAAGACATACAAATTACCATCTGCACCCATCTGGTCCGCCTCTCTCCCACCCTCACCTACCTTAACCTCACCATTGACAGTCACCTCATCTGGATCCCTCATCTCCACTCTATCCAATCTAAAGCCCACAACTGCCTCCGCCTCCTCAAACTCCTCTCTGGCCGGACATGGGGGTTGAACCCCTCTACCGTCCTTCACATCTACAAATCCTTCATCCATCCCATCCTCTGTTATGCCAGTCCTGCCTGGATATTCATCCTCCCCCCCCCCCCCCCCCCCACACACACACATTCTGTAAGTCCCTCCAGATCCTCAAGCACCATGCACTCCACCTCGCCTTCCATATACACCTCCCATCCCCCATGCAGATCCTCTACAACCTGGTTCCTTTCCCCCATCTGCTCCTATTCCTCGAACATATCTGCATACTCAACACCTCCCACTGCCTTGATCCCCCTCCTCCCCTGGTTGCTCCTCTCCAACCCCTGCCCTCTGCCGTTTCTTCACTGTTGTGTCCTCCCTACTCTCCATCTCTAGTCTTCATCTCCTTTCCCAGGGTGGCTTCCATTAACTCCCCCTCCCGGATGATGTCCTCTCTCCCTCCATTTGTCCCTCCCATCAACTCTGATCCTCACATCGCCCTCCTTCCCTCTGTCCTTTTCCTGGGCTCCCTCCCCCCCTTTCCATCCTGTTTTTTCGCTGCCTCCCTTCTCTCGCCCGAGTCCTTTTGCATTTCCCTCCTCTGTCATTCCCCATTCCCTCTCGTGTCTGCCCTGACCCCCCTTATGAGTCCTCTCCCTCCGTCAGCTCCCGCCCTTTCGTTTTTCCTCTTCTCCCCCCTTATTTTCCCCTCATCTGTCCAGGTCCCCCCCCCTCTCCCCATCTGCCCTTGGCTATTATGGTGTGTCATCTTCATGCTGACTTTTCAGTGCAGTGTTTCCAGTGATTGTTAAGTGTTGTGCATCTTTTCCAAAGTGTTGCAAACGTACATCATGGTGTAGCCGAGTGTGATTTTTATATCTTTTGGGAACAGAAACCAGACTGCCGCCGTGTTTTTTAATTGTCTGTCTACTATTTTATCTGTCTGCTTACTGTGTATTTTATTAGCATCGCCCACCCTTTGTTTCATGTTTTAACTTTCTACAATTTTCTGCCGTTTTACAATTTAAGTCGCCGTTTTATCGCCTGCTTTTATTCTTTCTTATCTTCTTCGTATGTTTTAAAAATTCTGTAGTCTGTAGAGCAGCGTACTAAGCTGCTGCCAGCCCACCCCCTTGGGGGGGGAATCCAAATTCAATAAAGGAAAAGAAAAAGACATAAAAAATGTGTGAGCTTACATTATGTTGACATGGCTTAAAGCCATAATATCAGTACTTGATAATGGCCTAAGGCCGAAATTGCAATAGTTAATGAAAACTTATAACAGTCACTGGCGAAAAGATGATGTCCTTCAAAGAATTTTTTATGACTGTGAATCCCAGCTACAACAAGTTTACATAAGAGTGGTGCTGATAGCGCCACTATACTGACGCAAATCGGGTTTGCTTTAAATACACTCTACAATGGTCGTGTGCCTTAGTTACCTTTGAGACTGAACATGGTCATCAGATGTAAGTCAAGAGTGCCTCTAAGGCGACAAAGACGCTATTATCAGTACCTCACTGAGCTTGAACGAGGAGGTGTAATAGCGGAAACACTTGGCAGGATGTAGCCGCTATAAACGACTGCTAACAGCGGTGATCACGAGAACGTACAGTCGCAAGAACACCGGACAGGACGGCCACGTTGCGCTACCGAGAGGGAAGACGATCACGTTTGGCATATGGCCCTAGCGAATCGTACTGCATCTGCAGCAGCAATTTGGTCAGCAGTTGGTACAACAGCGCCGCAACGAACTGTTACAAATCGATTGCTTCAAGGACAGTTCCGAGCCAGCCGCCCTGTACCGTGGATACCACTGACCCCAGGTCATCGCCGTTTGCAACTTCAGTGGTATCAAGGGAGAGCTCATTGGAAGATAGAGTGGAGGTCTGTTGTGTTTTCTGATAAAGGCTGTTTCTGCCTCATTGTCAGTGATGGCCGTGTATTGGTAAGAGGGAGACCAGTTGAGGGCCTACAACCAACCTACGCACGCTAGACACACTGGACCGACACCTGGAGGTATGATCTCGGATGCGATTTCGTATGACAGAAGCAGCATTTTCGTGGTTATAAAATGTACGTCTGTCTGGTGATTAGACTTGTGCTGCCATTCACGAACAGTATTCCAGGGTGTGAGACGTGCTGTGGCTCGCATTGGTGCCGTTTGTAGGTTTCCTCTGTTGGAGGCCAGACGTTTAGTTGGCATGGTTGTGGTTGTTTGTCTTCTTCTCGTTTTGACTGGCGCCATTTAGTTTCGCAAGCGTTGCCAGTCCGCTAGTGGAAGCAGCGGCAGTTATCGATATGTAGTAACTGTTGCCCTATCTTTGGAGAGACGTCGTTGTTTTTCCGGGTCGGCCAGTTCATTGGGGACTCAGGAGGAGCCAGGTCCACGCAGTGACAGAACACGCCGGGACTGCAGGCGGCCCGCATGGATTGCCAGATGGAAGGGCTGTGGTCACGAGGATGTACGACCTCGTTGTAAACCAGATCCTGCAAACTTAAAGTTGAGTGCATTTCAATCCAAGTAGAGAAACCTCCACCACTGTGATATCTCGCGATTCTCCAGTAACTTGAGTACGTGTTGCTGCTCGTAGTGTCGCCGAGGAGAAGAGCAGCGAGTGGAGTGCTTGGGGAAGGCGGAACTGATTAGCTTTCCCCGACTCCTTCTTACTGTTTACTGCGTTCACTTGATACAATTTGTTAAGTTCAACCAGCGGTAATCTTTCTTAGCTGGTGACCACTAACTCCACAGTTACCTGTCCTGGGGGTTAGCGCTTGTAACGGCAGTGTACGTTTACTTTCCTTGCCGCTGCTGTCCATTAAGGCGTGTAGGTTTGACAGCTTTCTAGATGGTAGGCCGATTGGTGATCCTTCTACTCTGGTGGAAGTGATTCCTTTCTCGTTCTGGGCGCTCTAAACACACTATTCTGGGGACTTAGTGCACACCGCCGGTTTCGGTTTTGGCGTATTGTTGCGTCGTTGTAATTGGTTTATCGGACGTCAGGTAGCTTTAGCAAGATTATCATTAGTCATTCGTTAGGCTGCCACTTGTCTGAGTTACCATCTTGTGAAGTGAATGCAACTCTTGGCTGCCTATCTCATCGCTCGCGAAAAAGTTTGTTGCCAGACCTTCTCAGAGGTCGATTGGAGCACCATCTGTGGCCCCTTGCGTTACAAAGTTTACCATCGTCTTATTTCACCCGTTTGGTGATCAGTTGCTTATTGTTTTATTAACCTTTCCTATTGTGTTTGCTGTTTTATAGCAGATTTCTAAATTTTTTATATTATTGCCATTACTGGCGTGTAAGGTCTTCAGCTGTTATTGTGATCATATCCATTAAAAATTTAATTTGCTGTTTGTATTTTAGCAGTAAACCTTAAAACCTTATTTACTGCCATTCCTGGCGTCTGATGACTTCTGCTGTGTTTGTGGTGACTTGCTTTTAATATTTCAATACCTGTAATTTGTAAGTTGCAGCGAGTTTTAAACAATTCTTAATTTATTGCCATTCCTGGCATGTAAGGCCTTCTGCCCAGATCACAGTGGCTTGCTTTTAAAACATTATTTGTTGTATCTGTATTTAATAATGATTTGCTAAATTGTAGCTCACTGAAAACGCTATTATTCGCACAGTTGTTTATTCCTTCATTAATAACGTTTGGTATTTTATTTATTGTTGAGTCTGGAATTACTAGTTTAAAATAAATTGTGTGTAATTGTAAAAGGCAACCAATAATAACTGATTACGACCCCGTCCACAATCGTAACCGAATCCTGCCTTCCTTTGACTATCAGGTCTCAGGGTGTTCCCCAACACAACAACGCTCGCCTGTAAGCCGTTCTTGTAACACAACGTGCTCTACAGAGTTTCTGTGTATTGCCTTGGTCTGCTGATCACCAGATCTGTCTCCAACCGAGCATGTGTAGGACATAATCGGGCAATAACTCCAGCATCACTAACAATCAGCATTAACCAGCACTGTATTGACTGTTCGAGTGCAAAAGGCATCCAACTCCATCCCAGAAACTGACACCCGACATCTGTACGACACAATGTATGCACACTTGCATGCTTGCATTCAACATTCTGACGGTTACACCGGTTGTTGATGTACCACCGTGTCACGTTTGAAATGGCTTTTATCGCGCTTATCTTAGCCTGTGATCTTGCATTGCTCTACATTAGCTATATCTTGGTGCTGGGATTTTTTTTTTTTTCGTCAGTGTATATTTCAGTGGATATTATCGATCGCAAATTTAAATAAAAGGAAGTGGAAGAACTCACTCACAGATAAACATAGGTAGTATGATCATGTCTTTGGTACCCATGTCACATCCAAATTCGAATTAATCGCATCTTGACCATTATGTAAGTATGCTGGCTTAGAAGGTAAATCTTTTAAGATGTAGGGGAGCGTCATTTTCCTCTTCAGTTTCTTCTTCTCGATCGACGTTTTGCACACTCTGGTGGCATCCTCTTCAGGATTTTTTTGTTTTCTAAGTTCATCATACACGGCGTTGATTGCAGAAATTATTGATTTCACATTTGGGCCCTTTTCAAGCGGTACAGCAAACGATTTTGCTTCAGCATACGTCAAACTTTAAAAGTTCTCTGATATGTATACATTGAGGTGTAACATGTGCTGCAGCAAAATATTTTGCAGCACCACTTGAAGATGGCTCAGAGGCTGAAACTGCAATTGTGAAATAAATAATTTCTACAGTCAACGACGAATAAGATGTGTGGTGTCACCGCCAGACACCACACTTGCTAGGTGGTAGCCTCTAAATCGGCCGCGGTCCGCTAGTATACGTCGGACCCGCGAGTGGCCACTATCAGTGATTGCAGACCGAGCGCCGCCACACGGCAGGTCTAGAGAGACTTCCTAGCACTCGCCCCAGTTGTACAACCGACTTTGCTAGCGATGGTTCACTGACAAATTACGCTCTCATTTGCCGAGACAATAGTTAGCATAGCCTTCAGCTACGTCATTTGCTACGACCTAGCAAGGTGCCATTATCATTTGCTATTTATCTTGTGATGCATGTACCGTCAGACAGATGTTCACCAATTATGGATTAAAGTTAAGTATTCCAGAAGCTACGTACTTTATTTGCTAGTCTTTATTACTTGTCCTGTTCCAGACCTCACGCCATCCTGTGTGAGCTTAAACGCGTGCCTTACGGCTACCCGTCACAGTGAATTAGCTGTCTTGCCAGTCCACAACAGCTGACGACGAGGATTTTGCGTTCGTATTGATAGACTGATTTACTTGTGTAATGGCTTCGCCACCATCTCCAGATGTACTGTCCGAATTTTATCGCTTGCAGAATCAGCAGACGCAGGCCATACTGGATGCCCTTGGACAGCTCGTCCAGGGTCAACGTGCAATGCAAAACGATGCGGCCACCGCAGCCACAACACGCTGTTGCACCACCTTTTCGTCCTTTTGATGCGACGCTGGAAGGCTGGACGGAGTGGTCACGCCAATTTGGATTCCATCTCGCCGCCTACAGAATTCAAGGTAATGAGCGGCAGCCTTTTCTCCTTTCTTGCGTCAGAGTGGCCACCTACAGTGTGACAGTCAAATTATTTCCCCGACGCGATGTAGCAACTCTATCCTACGACGAAATTTTGTCTGCATTAGATGCATATTTCAAAGAATCGGTCAATGTAGTTGCAAAAAGGTATACCTTCTTTCGTACCAAACGTATGGCAGGTCAGATGAATAGAGAGTGGGTTGCAACTTTGCAAGGCCTTACTAGGGATTGTGCTTTTGAGTGTGAATGTGGACTCCCTTATTCAGATACTATGGTATGTGATGCAATTGCACAGAACGTTTCTGATGTTCGTATAAGGGAACAGATTTTGAAACTCATCAATCCCTCCCTTCAACAAGTGATGGAAATATTGGATCGGCAGGACACACTTGACTTTGCTCAGAAATCATTTGATACTTCACCAGCCATGTGTCACATTAACTGGCCCGCCGGGCGCGCTGCACGCAACAGTAAACAGCCCTCGCGCCCGTCCGCGCAGCTGCCGCCAAGCTCTCCGCCACGTGTCCCGCGCTGGCAAGCAAATGCAGTGAAATCATGCCCGCAGTGTGCTACTAGACATTCGCGTGAGAATTGCCCGTCAAATGTTAAGCTCAGTAGCTATTCCAGTCAGCATATCCCTGTGTTGGGACAGTGCAACCTTCTTGCAACATACAAGGGACAAACAAAACTTGTGTCATTTTATGTCCTTCGTTCTTCTTCTGCGGTGAGCTTGCTTGGTTTAGATTTATTTCAGTTGTTTAACTTGTCTATACTCAATAAGGTCCTATCAGTGAACCAGACTGTGCCTTCAGACAGTGTTTCTCGTCTATGTGAAGAATTTGCAGACATTTTTGCACCGGGCCTTGGTTGCGCTAAGAACTATAAAGCACATTTGGAACTGAAAGTAAACGCACAACCGAAATTTTTCAGAGCGCGCAATGTTCCTCGCACATTGCGTGATGAGGTCGCAAGAACATTACACGATTTGGAATCACAAGGTGTAATTGAATGTGTGCAGGCTTCTCTCTGGGCATCACCCTTAGTAATTTTACCAAAACCTTCCAGAAAATTGAGACTTTGTGTGGACTTCAAGGCAACAGTGAATCCCCAACTAGTGATTGCAACTTTTCCTTTACCCCGCCTGGAAGATCTTTTTGACAAACTGTGCCCGGGTAAATATTTTTCGAAGTTGGACCTAGCAGATGCGTACTTGCAAATACCGGTGGACGAAGAATCCCAGCGCGTTTTGGTGGTTAACACGCATCTTGGTTTGTACCGATTCAAACGACTGCCATTCGGGTGCGCATCCACCCCTGCATTGTTTCAGCAATATTTACAAACTATTTGTGCGTCGGTCCCTACTGCAGCAAACTATCTGGACGATATTGTGATCTCCGGAAAAATGGAAGAAGAGCATTTAGCCAATCTCAGAATGTTATTTCAGGTCTTGCGACAAAATGGTCTTCGCTTGCGGAAGGACAAATGTGTGTTTTTTGCTCGTGACTTACCCTATCTGGGACATGTCTTCAATGCCCAAGGCATACATCCCAGTCCAGAGCACCTCCGTGCCATACAAGACTTGCCTTCGCCGCAGAATTTGAAGCAGCTACAGAGTGTGCTGGGAAAAATCGATTATTATCATCGCTATGTGCGCCACGCCTCTTCCTTTTCAGCTCCGCTTCATCAATTACGCCGTAAAGGTGTTCCGTTCGTCTGGACGACGGAATGTGAACGCGCATTTCGCCAGTTGAAATCGGCGTTGCTTTCCCATCCTTGCCTTACGCCATTCGATCCCCAGAAACCCCTTTTGTTGATGGTGGATGCCTCAGATTTCGGGATCGGTGCTGTGCTTGCGCACAAAGATGGATGACATGAACGCCCTATTGCCTTTGCGTCCATATTGCTCTCGTCTGCGCAAAGAAATTATTCACAGATCGGGAAAAAAGCATTGGCTCTCGTATTTGGTGTTACTAAGTTTCATGATTTCTTGTGTGGTCGTCACTTTACCATCATCACAGACCACAAACTTTTGACATTGCTTTTTCATCCGAACAAGCCTGTACCTCCACGTACAGCACAGAAATTCATTCGCTGGTCTATTTTCCTCTCGCAGTACCGCTACGATATCTTGTATCAGTCCACTGCTAAGCACGGAAACGCCGATGCGTTGTCCCGTTTGCCTGTTGCTGCGGATAGAGCATTCGATTCTTCTGAACTTGCTTGCATGTTCATTGATGCGGAAACCGATAACGTGGTAGAATCGTTTCCGATTGATTTTCGTCGTGTAGCTACAGCCACAGCTGCTGACCCTGTCCTGGCTACCGTTCTGCGTTTTGTTGCTACGCAATGGCCCTTGTCAAAGTCAAGGATCGAGGATCCGTTGGTTCGCCGATTTTTTGCTCACAAGGAAAGACTTGTTGTACGACGTGGTGTTTTGCTGTTGCGTTCTGATAATGATCAGTCCAGTGTCGTGGTCCCACATTCGTTACAGTCCTCTGTCTTACGGCTTCTCCACCACGGACATTGGGGTGTAGTGCGAACGAAACAACTTGCTCGTCAGCACTGTACTTGGTTCGGAATCGATTATGCGATTACGAATATGTGCTCTTCTTGCATGGCGTGTGCCGAACAACAATCCGCACCACCGCGGAAATTCTTTGCATGGCCAAAAGCCACTTCCCCTTGGCAATGCTTACACATCGATTTTTCTGGTCCGTTCTGGAATGCTTGATGGTTGGTTCTGGTCGATTCATTCAGTAATTTTCCTTTTGTTGTCCGTATGTCTTCCACAACGTCTTCTGCCACCATCCAAGTGTCATCTGCTATCTTTTGCATTGAAGGTCTTCCACAGACTATTGTTTCCGACAATGGCCCACAATTCATGTCCGCAGAATTTCAGTCATTCTGCAAGGCCAATGGTATTCAACATCTGACATCCGCGCCGTTTTCGCCTCAGTCAAACGGTGCCGCTGAACGATTGGTCCGGACTTTCAAGTCACAGATGTTGAAGTTGAAAGAGTCGCATTCTCGGGAGGACGCGTTATTGCTCTTTTTGTCCTCGTATCGCTCTCAGCCCCGAGATGGTCGCTCGCCGGCTGAGTTGCTCCACGGTCGTCCTCTTCGAACCTTGATGTCTTTGCTACATCCACCGCATCAGGTTCCTGTGCAGCGGCAGACACCTGCTTTTGCTCCAGGCGACGTTGTCTACTATCGTCCCTATCGCGGTTCACGGCGTTGGCTCAAAGGGCGCATTCTTCGCTGCCTCGGCCGCGCTATGTATCTGGTCTTGGGGGCCTCTGGTGAGGTGCGTCGGCATCTCAATCAGCTGCGCCTCTGTCGTCGCAAGGGTTCTGCCGCTCCTCGTCTGCTTTCAGCGACGGTGCCGTCCGGTCAGCGCCCTGGGGACCCATCTACTAGCTCGCCTCAGCCCCAGGTGTTCCCGACGCTGCCTTCCATTTTGCCCCATGGCGACGCGCCGCCGCCGCCGCCTGTTCTTCCGCCGGCGACGCCCGCAGTGGACGCGTCGCTGCAACCGCCGGGCGCCTCCCTGGGTCACGCGCCGCCGATCGCTTCCCGTGACCAGGTGTCCTCCACCATGGAACTCTTGCCCGCTCCGGACCACATTGCGTCTTCGCCCGTCGGGTGCCCCGACCCGATGGAGGTCGACCCTTCGGCCCCTCCTGTCTCTATAGGGGCGCATACACCGCATGTTGGCGTGCTCCCTGGACTAGGATTTCAGGTGTTTCCTAGCTCCCCTCGGACCGAATGGCAGGGTGCGGGTGGCACAGCCTCGTCTGTTGTTAGGCTCCCCACATCGTCGCATGCGTCAACATGGGGTCCTCCCCACGGCGGGCGGAAGCCTTATAACATAACCTTCCGCCGATTTGTGGGGGAGGAATGTGGTGTCACCGCCAGACACCACACTTGCTAGGTGGTAGCCTTTAAATCGGCCGCGGTACGGTAGTATACGTCGGACCCGCGTGTCGCCACTATCAGTGATTGCAGACCGAGCGCCACCACACGGCAGGTCTAGAGAGACGTCCTAGCACTCGCCCCAGTTGTACAGCCGACTTTGCTAGCGATGGTTCACTGACAAATTACGCTCTCATTTGCCGAGACAATAGTTAGCATAGCCTTCAGCTACGTCATTTGCTACGACCTAGCAAGGCGCCATTATCATTTGCTATTTATCTTGTGATGCATGTACCGTCAGACAGATGTTCACCAATTATGGATTAAAGCTACGTACTTTATTTGCTAGTCTTCATTACTTGTCCTGTTCCAGACCTCACGCCATACTGCGTGAGCTTAAACGCGTGCCTTACGGCTACCCGTCACAGTGGATTGGCTGTCTTGCCAGTCCACAACATGATGTCCTTCAAAAAATTCTACATGACTGTGAACACCGACTATGGGAAGTTAATCTTCAGAAAGTTGTTGTTTTCACGGTTAGATGAACACCACAAAGTTCTGAGGAGGATAGCAGCAAAAGGTTTGAAACGTCACTGAGTAGAAAGAAAGCGACAGGTAAATGATACGACCTAACATATTACATTTTATCTTTTCATTTCAACTCAGCTTGATGTGCTGGGCTGTCTGTAAGTGTGAATCTACCCTTCTAAAACATGGGTGGATAGACAGAAATATTAAGTCAATTAGTAAGAGGTAGGAGAGTTGGCAGAATCTGTGGGGCTATGTTACCAACACGTCGGCCATTGTGGAATTCTCCGTTTAGCATGCAGCTCGTAATTTTCAAGTAGGAAGTGGGCCATGCGATATCAAACTGACAGAAAACGACACGAGATAAATAATGGTGCTTTTCATTTCAGTATGACTTACTTCATTCTCGAGTTATGCCAAATTTTTCTCCCTCACATGTTTACAAGTGACGCAGAAAACTGGGTTAGCCGCACATCGATAACGGACAATGAGAATTTTGACCACATATAAATAGCTCCCATAACGAGCTCCTCTACACGCTGTAAAGGGCCAAGGGATGTCTGCCAGCCGCCCTGTCATCCTCTGCCTTTCGGCCTCATGCGGATGCGGTGTGGAGGGGCATGTGGTCAGCACACCGCTCTCCCGGCCGTTTTGCAGGCTTTCCCGTCAGTGGAACCGTTACTGCTCGGTCAATTAGGTGCTCAATAACTGGCACCACGAAGCTTAGGGCACACCATGCCAGTCCTCCAACCAAGGAAAAATCCTTGGCAGTACTGGGAATCGAACCCGGGTCTGCCGCATGGCAGGGTGCTATTTGTCCACCTCTGTAGCTGAGTGATCAGTGTAGATGTCTGCCACTCAGCTACAGAGGCGGACAAATAGCACCCTTAAAAAATGCAAATATTACAACATCTCACCGGGGACGATCCATATCGTCGGGTTCAGTTTACAGAGTGGGTGACACACAATGTAGATGACATCCGTCTTTTCCTCTATGACGTACAGTTTATGGATGAAGCTAATTTCTGTGTGAAGGAAGAGATAAATAAACAGAATCACAGATCCTGGTTAGATGTCAACCGTCACTGGATGGATCCATGGGAGCTAGAAGACACACCAAAAGTGATGGTTTGGAGTGGTATGTGGGGCTGAAGAATTGTTGAGCCTTCTCCTTTTCAGCAGGCAACGGCCTTGCCGCAGTGGATACACCGGTTCCCGTGAGATCACCGAAGTTAAGCGCTGTCGGGCGTGGTCGGCACTTGGATGGGTGACCATCCAGGCCGCCATGCGCTGTTGCCATTTTTCGGGGTGCACTCAGCCTCGTGATGCCAGTTGAGGAGCTACTCGACCGAATAGTAGCGACTTCGGCCAAGAATACCATCATAACGACCGGGAGAGCGGTGTGCTGACCCCACGCCCCTCCTATCCACATCCTCAGCTGAGGATGACACGGCGGTCGGATGGTATCGGTAGGCCACTCGTGGCCTGAAGACGGATTGTTTTTTCCTCCTTTTCAGTGTACACTAACAGCAGCCTGTTATCTGCCAGTGTTAGACGAATATGTGCTGCCTTCACTGCTGTTTGAAGATGAACATTCCCAACTCTCTTTCAGCGTGATGGTGCCCTACTTCATTACAGGCTAGCTGACTGGACATACCTGGACATCCGGTTTTCCCAGAGATGGAAAGCTGGTAGAAGTCTGGTGGAGTGACCACCAGGTTCCCTGCATTTAAGTACATTAGATTGCTATCTATGGGGACATGCGAAGGCAACTATTGATGCAGGGAAAGGTCAGAAAACTTTCACACGTCAGGGAGCGCACTTGCATTCCAATATGTGTGTTAGTTAGTGGGCGAAGCGGATAATCACGGCCTTGCAATGCGCCAGACAACACGCCGAACACATCCTTTAGCATTTATGTACTACCAATAGTATTTTCCTTGTTCCGTACAAAATGCTACAAAGCCTGGGAATTAATAAAGCGATGCTTAAATGAAAGCCACAGTTCTTCTTCCCACGTAACTCTCTATATGTTTTGTATGTTACATGATCTCCTTTCGGTTTCAAAAATTACGAGTTGTATCCAGAATGGTGGCTACCAAAATCGCCACCACGTTGGTAACATAGCCTCACAGTTTTTCCCCCTGTCCTATCTCATACTATTTGACTTTAAATTTCTGTTTATCCATTTGGTTTTTTCTAGAAAGGCCGTTTCACAGATATGGACTACTTTGTAGTATACGCACCATTTACATACAGTAATACAGGAAAACAAGATATGTAAATACAGTGACCGTTTATTAGACAATCAACCAGTGTTTGTGTACCAATATAAGAACAAAAGTACACTCTGAATAAAATGACAGCTGTGTATGACCCGTCTCATACACCTATTGACGTCCATACATTTGGCAGGAAGGTGCCCATATTGATATGTACAGACAAACGACGCTGGAATTAGCATCTGAATACTCGTGCATTTATTTACATCATTCAAGTGTTGTGAAACTGTGTGACCCACACAGTGCATTATTGATTGTCACAGACAAGATGTGTCGCTGATGGCCACGTGTCAGAGCACTATTCTCTGATTAAGCTGGGTGTGTGTCAACATATTGTACATAGTGTGCTGGTTGTGTGGACCACGTGCTGTCTCGGCTTTGCTCGATCTTTCTTGGAAGTATCCAGAACAGCGCGAATTTCAACAAGTATTGCGCTGTAGCAGTTTTAGGTCGGCAAAACTTTCTTCAATTCACCAAATCTGTGGTGTCAGTACTGTTTACCTTTCGCTATTTGTTCGTCTAGTGGCTGTTTCCACAAAAAGAGGCAGTCTAGCGATCTATAGTCGCAAGCCTTTATAAAATGAATTGAAATGACAGAAGAGAGAGATGGCAATTCTCAGTATATATTATGCAGTCACATAATCAAATCTGCTATGAAACAGCATTACAATACCATGCAGAAAGAAAATAAAGATTTAGTTGACAATGAAAGAGCAAAAAATTACATTGATCAACAGATGAGATTCATTACTCTGTACATCAAGAAGCAATTTGCTAATTTTTGATATGAATAGTAAAATTTCTGAAGTCGCAAGCATTATCCCACTACCACCTGCAACAGTCGTCGATGGAACTGAAAGAAGGGGCTGCATACTTCAAAGGGCATTGGTTAATCCAAGGAGCGTGGTTGGAACGATTTTTCGATTTAAAGTTCTCTACTGTTGAATTTTCGAAGGAACAAGGAGTGCAGGAACATCTGGAATCGATTGGAGACCTCGCATTTTATATGCACTTGACTGCACACTGCCCACAATAAGATACTACAATGACTTCTTTCTGATTTTATGGGGATGCATTTAAAAAGAGAATCGCTTTTTACAAGGAACACTTTCTGACAAACACAGTCCAATTCCCTAAGGCGACTTAAAGAAAATGCAAGGTTTGAAGAATTGATCGTGGCTGGAAAGGATTACAAGGATAGTTCCCTAAACGTTTTGAGAATACTGGCAATCTTACATCTGTTTTACAGTTGTTTCCGAGACCATTTGCTGTTTCAGTCATAAACACCCCTGTGCATGTGCAGATGCAACTGACGGCAGAGTAATTCCCATTTTAAAGGCAAATCCCTTTATCGCTAAAACTGTCTAGCATATCTACACTGCTTTCCGCAGGTACAATTTTCATGTCTGCACAATGAAGTTGCAAAAGTGCTCCAATATTTCAAGCGATATATATGTGTGTGTGAAAGACTTGTTTTCGATTATGAAACTAAATGTCATGATTACGAGGCAATCTGAGTGCAAAAATATGAAATTGTACACATCTCTCTGTATGTCGACAGTTTGTACCAGAAAAAAATATATTACATCTCCAGTGCGCAAAAATAATTAAATAATACTGAAATTCTGTTTGGTTCTTGATCTATGCTGTTGAGAAGTGTGAAATATAAATCCAAGTCATACACAATGTGACTGTGTTGCCTTTTATATACAGCCTATTGACAGTTTCCCTCTCCTCCCCCCCCCCCTCCTCAAGCAAGCATGGAGCGGCAGTGGGGGAAACGTGCCAGTCAGGCTGTGTGCTATGGCACTTATGCTGTGACACAACTCATGAGCCAAATTCTTGGCCACCCTGACGTAGTGTGAATTCACCGCAATTTGATGACGATGTTGTCTGTCATTTTGTTCAATTCCATTGATGTCCCTAAAGTAACATACGTCATAATATCAATTCGCTCTTGAGAAAAGAAAGGGAGCAGAATACTAAAACATTCCACAATGTTTAAAAATGGAGGCTTTCACATGTGCTGTCACTAGAATAGAATGGGATAGATGGGATGTCAAGGTCTATGTTTCTTGGAAACTTAAGTTTTGACCTGATATTGCTGGGAGGGATGGTGTCTTTGTCTACTATCTCTTTTTAGCCTTGTTCACACATCTCACTATAGTAGAGTTCATGTTTTTGTGTCTTTATAGACTTAATGTTATTATATTGCTTTATTATCATGATAAAATGCAAATGTTCTTGTCCAAAAGGGCCAGATACATGAAAGGGGAAAAAAGTTATAGGTTTCACAGTATATAGGTTTCACAGCACCTGGACAGAGAAAAATCATACTTGCTGTGTCAGAATAATATCCACGTATTTATGTTTAAAATCTATTCCTGACTGCAGACGCTACTTCATGCATTGAGTACCTTAGGTAACATCCTAACAGCGGTCATCAGTCATTCCATGCATTGGTAACACGCTAATCCTGGCATCCGCCAACACTTCATGAGGTGAAGAGGAAAAAAATACTTAAGGGGAGCCAGAATGTTCTATCTCCTCCACGTTAATTTCAGCAAATATAAACATTTTTTCCTTAAACTTTAAACATATGGGTCTGAAATTTGGACAATATTTTCAATGAGTATTTCTGTACAAAGTTGTAATGCCATGTTAAGAAATATTTATTGATTTTTGTATTACAATTTTTTTAAATGTTGCCAATTTTTCTCTAAAATTTTGCAATTTTTCTTCTATAACTCCTTAAATATACAATATTTTTTTACATTTATTATGACAATGAAGGAAATGAAATAAACAATACTGTCTATAATTTTGATTCATCTACTGTTGGTGATTTTCGAGAAAATCTTCCTTAAATACGAAAATTTGAATCTTGTGGGAAGTGGCTTCCAAAGTTTTTTTTAATACATTCCCGCTCCATGTGATGGCTCATCAGCATCCTCTTCTTTTCCTGGTGTTAGTTTTTTTCACAGGTCTCTTCTTCGCTTTTGCTGCATGTTGTAGAATTTTGTCTCTTCTTGCTGTACCTCTTAGTCTTTCTTCATCAATTATGCGCAGTGTGAAAATGGTGTTGTGCCCTGGTTGGAAACCAAAACCTTTCGACATATCACATTTTATAATGTCTCCAGCATTGTATGTTGCAATTGCATCATACACTACAAAGTGTAATGTTTTTATCTGCACAAACACTAGTTTTGGAATCACAACCCAAATTAAACCGTTCACACTTCCATTGGGATTTTGTGTTTTCCCATGTAGGTACTTTTGCAATAAATTTGGCACTGATAAATCTCTGAATATGGTCTTAATTATATCAATTACAGCATTTGGCAAAACTTTTTTATGGTCATAATTCTTTCCTGCCCCCCTATGAACCATGGATATTGCCATTGGTGAGGAAGCTTTCTTGCCTCAGCGATACAGATAGCTGTATCATAGGTACAACCGCAACAGAGGGGTATCTGTTGACAGGCCAGACAAAGGTGTATTTCCTGAAGAGGGGCAACAGTCTTTTCAGCAGTTGCAGAGGCAACAGTCTGGATGACTGACTGATCTGGCCTTGTGACATTAACCAAAGCAGCCTTGCTCTGCTGGTACTGTGAATGGCAGAAAGCAAGGGGAAACTACAGCCGAAATTACTTCCTATGACATGCAGCTTTACTGTATGGTTAAATTATGAAGGTGTTCTCTTGGGTCAAATATTCCAGTGGTAAAACACGCCGGTCGTGGGCTACTCAGGAGGACGTCGTTATCAGGAGAAACAAAACTGGTGTTCTATGGATCGGAGTGTGGAATGTCAGATCCCTTATCGGTTAGGTAAGTTAGAATATTAAAAAAGGGAAACGGATAGGTTAAAGTTAGATATAGTGAGAATTAGTAAAGTTCGGTGACAGAAGGAACAAGACTTCTGATCAGGTGAATACAGGGTTATAAATACAAAATCAAATAGGGATAATGCAGAAGTAGGTTTAATAATGAATAAAAAATAGGAATGCAGGTAAGCTACTACAAACAGCATAGTGAACACATTATTGTAGCCAAGACAGCCACGAAGCCCACGCCTACCACAGTAGTACAAGTTTATATGCCAACTAGCTCCGCAGACGACAAAGAGATTGAAGAAATCTATGATGAGATAAAAAAAATTATTCAGGTAGTGAAGGAAGACGAAAATTTAATAGTCATGGGGGACTGGAATTCTATAGTAGGTAAAGGAAGAGAAGGAAAGTTAGTAGGTGAATATGGAATAGTGGTAACGAATGAAAGAGGAAGCCACCTGGTAGAATTTTGCACAGGGAATAACATAATCGTAGCTGACACTTATTTTAAGAATCATGAAAGAAGGTTGTATACATGGAAGATGCCTCGGGTCACTGGAAGGTTTCAGATAGATTATACAGGGTGAGTCACCTAACGTTACCGCTGGATATATTTCGTAAACCACATCAAATACTGACGAATCGATTCCACAGACCGAACGTGAGGAGAGGGGGTAGTGTAATTGGTTAATACAAACCGTAAAAAAATGCACGGAAGTATGTTTTTTTACACAAACCTACGTTTTTTTAAAATGGAACCCCGTTAGTTTTGTTAGCACATCTGAAGATATAAACAAATACGTAATCAGTGCCGTTTGTTGCATTGTAAAATGTTAATTACATCCGGAGATATTGTAACCTAAAGTTGACGCTTGAGTACCACTCCTCTGCTGTTCGATCGTGTGTATCGGAGAGCACCGAATTACGTAGGGATCCAAAGGGAACGGTGATGGACCTTAGGTACAGAAGAGACTGGAACAGCACATTACGTCCACATGCTAACACCTTTTTATTGGTCTTTTTCACTGATGCACATGTACATTACCATGAGGGCTGAGGTAAACGTACACACGTGGTTTCCGTTTTCAATTATGAAGTGGAATAGAGTGTGTCCCACTGGAAACGCGTCGACGTATGTGGTATCAGCATGATGGTGACCCAGCACATTCCGCAATTAACACTAGGCTGACCCTTGACAGGATGTTTGATGGGCGTTTCATAGGACGTGGAGGACGCATAAATTGGCAAGCCCGTTCTCCTGATCTTACACCTCTGGACTTCTTTCTGTGGGGTACGTTAAAGGAGAATGTGTACCGTGATGTGCCTACAACCCCAGAGGATATGAAACAAGATATTGTGACAGTCTGCGGCGACATTACACCAGATGTACTGCGGCGTGTACGACATTCATTACGCCAGAGATTGCAATTGTGTGCAGCAAATGATGACCACCATATTGAACATCTATTGGCCTGACATGTCGGGACACACTCTATTCTACTCCATAATTGAAAACGGAAACCAAGTGTTTACGTGTACCTCACCCCTCATGGTAATGTACATGTGCGTCAGTGAAAAAGACCAATAAAAAGGTGTTAGCATGTGTACGTAATGTGCTGTTCCAGTCTCTTCTGTACCTAAGGACCATCACCGTTCCCTTAGGATCCCTACGTAATTCGGTGCTCTCCGATACACACGATCGAACAGCAGAGGAGTGGTACTCAAGCGTCAACTTTACGTTACAATATCTCCGGATGTAATTAACATTTACAATGCAACAAACGGCACTGATTACGTATTTGTTTATATGTTCAGATGTGCTAACAAAACTAACGGGGTTCCATTTTAAAAAACGTAGGTTTGTGTTAAAAAACATACTTCGGTGCATTTTTTTATAGTTTGTATTAACCAATTACACTAGCCCCTCTCCTCACGTTCGGTCTGTGGAATCGATTCGTCAGTATTTGATGTGGTTTACGAAATATATCCAGCGGTAATGTTTGGTGACTCACCCTGTATAATAGTTAGACAAAGACTTTTAAGTTGTAAGACATTTCCAGGGCAGATGTGGACTCTGACCCAATCTATTGGTTATGAGCTGTAGATTAAAACTGAAGAAACTGCAAGAAAGTGGGAATTTAAGGAGATGGGACCTGGATAAACTGAAAGAACCAGAGGTTGTAGAGAGTTTCAGACAGAGCGTTAGGGAACGATTGACAAGAACGGGGAAAGAAATACAGTAGAAGAGGAATGGGTAGCTTTGAGAGATGAAATACGGAAGGCAGCAGAGGATCAAGTAGGTAAAAAGATGAGGGCTAGTAGAAATCCTTGTGTAACAGAAGAGCTATTGAATTTAATGCTGAAAGGGGAAAATATAAAAATGCAGTAAATGAAGCAGGCACAAATGAATACAAACATCTGAAAAATGAGATCGATAGGAAGCGCAATATGGCTAAGCAGGGATGGCTAGAGGACAAATGTAAGGATATAGAGGCATTTATCACTAGGGGTAAGAGAGATACTCCCTACAGGAAAATTAAAGAGACCTTTGGATAAAATAGATGGTCAGATGGGAAACTAGTTACAAGCAAAGAAGGGAAAGCAGACAGGTGGAAGGATACAAGGGCGATGTACTTGAGGGCAATGTTATGGAAATGGAAGAGGATGTAGATAAAGGTGAAATGGGAGATATGATACTGCATGAAGAATTTGACAGAGCACTGATAGACTTAAGTCGAAAAAAGATCCAAGGAGTAGACAACATTCCATTAGAACTTCTAATAGCTTTGGGAGAGCCAGCCATGACAAAACTCTACCATCCATGACAAAACTCTACCATCTGGTGAGCAGTATGTATGAGACAGGTGAAATATACTCAGACTTCAAGAAAAATATCATACTTCCAAACCCAAGGAAAGTAGGCGTTGACAGGTGTGAAAATTACCAAACTATCAGTTTGATAGATCATGGCTGCAAAATACTAACACAAATTCCTTACAGCAGAATGGAAAACTGACAGAAGCCGACGTCGGGGAAGATCAATTTTTGATTCCGTAGAAATGTTGGAAGATGTGAGGCAATACTGACCCTTCGAATTATCATAGAATCATAGAAGATAGATTAAAGAAAGGCAAACCTGCGTTTGTAGAATATGTAGACGTAGAGAAAGCTTTTGACAATGCTGAGTGGAATACCCTCTTTCAAATTCTGAAGGTGGCAGGGGTAAAATACAGGGAGTGAAAGACTTTTTACAATTTGTACAGAAACCAGATGGCAGTTATAAGAGTCGAGGGACATGAAAGGGAAGCAGTAGTTGGGAAGGGAGTGAGACAAGGTTGTACCCTATCCCCGTGGTACTCACTCTGTATGTTGAGCAAGCAGTAAACGAAACAAAAAAATTGGAGTAGGAATTAAACTCCATGGATAACAAATAAAAACTTTGAGGTTTACCGATGACATTGTAATTCTATCAGAGATAGCTAAGGACCTGGAAGAGCCGTTGAACGGAAAGGACAGTGTCTTGAAGGGAGTATATAAAATGAATATCAACAAAAGCAAAACGAGGATAATGGAATGTAGTCAAATTAAATCAGGTGATGGTGAGGGAATTAGATCAGGAAATGGGACACTTAAAGTAGTAAATGAATTTTGCTATTTGGGAAGTTAAATAACTGATGATGGTCGAAGTAGAGAGGATATAAAATGTAGACTGGCAAGGGCAAGGAAAGCGTTTCTGAAGAAGAGAAATTTGTTAATGTCAAGTATAAGCTTAAGTGTCAGGAAGTCTTTTCTGAAAGTATTTGCATGGAGTGTAGTCATGTATGGAAGTGAAACATGGACACTAAATAGTTTAGACAAGAAGAGAATAGAAGCTTTCGAAATGTGGTGCTAAAAACTAATGTTGACAGTTAGATGGGTAGATCATGTAAGTAACGAGGTGAGAAGAGGAGTTTCTGGCACAACTTGGCTAGAAGAAGGGATCTGTTGGTAGGACATTTCCGGAGGCATCAAGGAATCACCGATTTAGTATTGGAGGGCAGCATGGAGGGTGAAAATCGTAGAGGGAGACCAAGAGATGAATACGCTAAACAGATTCAGAAGGATGTAGGTTGAGGTAGGTACTGGGAGATGAAGAAGCTTGCACAGGATAGAGTAGCATGGAGAGCTGCATCAAACCAGTCTCAAGACTAAAGACCACAAAAGCAATAGAATCACCATCCCATATGTAGTTACCATATCCTACATGATACCAACCCTCTGATCTGGAACAAATTCTTTTCATTCCCTCTAAATCCATGACTCATCTTGTGTCACGAAAATTTGCTACACAACCTTCATTATGTTCCTCCTTGGTATTTCCCTTACACCTACAATGTATGGAGAGAACAGCAACATCAATAACTTAGCAACTGTCTCCACTGGTAGGCGTCATGACTCCATTTAGAGATTTATGACCTCTACATTGCCATGATCCATCTAAAGCAACACTTAAATCTCTACAATCTCCATTATCAGTCACAGCCTTGAGAGGTGGCATGAGCCCCCTCTCATATTTCTATCTTACGATTTTCATCTCTAATTGCATGCGGTGAAAAGTTGCTATTCCTTCACATGCAGCCTTCCCACGCAGCGTCTCTCGTCACCCAGGTGGTCTGGTGACAGGCGGGCTCCGCTGATCTCGAGAGGGTTAGGCCGACGGTTGTGAGGGAGTCGAGTGAATGCTTTCCAGACGCTGACATTGTCAAAAGACACGCCCGGATGGGCCTGAAGTAGCGGCTGGGCTAGAGGTTCCGTTACTTCGCAGAAACATAGCGAAAACACTTTCTGGCGTGCTACCAGCGAGGCGTGGGAATGACTTGTGTACCCAGGCAGTTGTGGCGGGAAAATTCCCGCGCTTTCTGCAAAATAGTAACTGTGATTGGCTTGCTGAGGGCATAGCTCCGTGACGTAGCAAAATCAGCGCAGAAATTGGTGCCAAATATCTCCATTGGTGGAATGGTAGTGCTCCGGCAATGGAGTGGAATTTGCCGCCGGTTTTCGAGTTGCTGATTGGAACGTTTAACCACGGCCACTGTCATGGGGGCGGGAATGTTCTGTGTTCGGCCTGTACGGGTGCTCAGGGGTAGTCGGCTCTCGCCTTTCGCTCGAGGACGTCGAAGCAACCAGCCATCGCCTCCGGTACGCCAGATCGTGTTCTGGCAGTTAAGAAGACAGTTTGGTAATGTATGTCCGCAGCACCGGCAGATAGGGATTTTCCTAGCTGATAATCAGAGCTCAGCGGAGCGCGCCTGTTCGTCTTTTTCTAACTTTGTTCTGTCTTGAGTAGCAGCAATTAATGTTGGGTTAGCTGTGTTTCTCTCTTAAGATTTGAGTGGCAAGGAATTGGCTCCACATACCACTTCGTCTTCAACCTCAAAATCTAGTTTAGGGACAACTTCACCTTCACAGCGTTTGTTTGAGTATCCAATTTGATGTATTATAAATGTTTCATGTGTTTTTGTTTATTATTTTGTGTTTAGTCGTAATAAATCCTATTGTTATTTTGGACAGAACTTTCATTCTGTTAATCGGTAGAGCAAGCCATCATTTCTCACTACGTTAATGAAACCTTCCTTTATTTAACTTATTTATCAAATTAAATTATTGCAGGTGCCAAACTCTTTTCCACTCCACTTGCAGGGTTGATTACAGTCAGTTCGCGTATATTTTTTTATCCATGTGCAACAGCAAAAGTCGGAGTTAGAATAGGGGGGGCTTAGAGCATCATTTACATATGTAGATTCTAGAAGAATTTAGTGTTAAATACACTGCTTGCCCCGGCACCTCGCAGCCTTTTCAAATGCTTTTTTTCGTTGTTGCTTGTGCAACATCTCAGCAGAAGATTCCACCTATTCATTATAAAATCCGAACTTGGTTGGTGGTTTTGGCAAGTTCATAATTCCACATAACATTTTTTCTGCAGCACTGCCCTTTCCTATGCCACACTAACTCTGCACTAGCCTAACATTTATGTCATACACCTTTCCACTATTACCACTACAAGAATTATACAACGAAACCTCTCCACCACATTTGTCACATTTCAATAACATTTTACATGCAAAACCAATGTGTGAAATTATTTTCAATTCGAGTCCTCTTTCTTTGCAAACTTGGCATAATGCATTACGTTTTAAAATATTAGACAGCAAGAAAATGTTAATTATTTCATTCACATCATCACTGTCACTTTCATAGTTTTCAAATTTTCCTTCGCTGTCAAAAAGTTTCTTGCTGGAAGAAGTTTTCACAAACAGACTTGGATTGGTTGGTGAAGCAGATGGAACAGCATTTCCCTTTGAAACAGCAAAGGATTTCTTCGTCTACTCATTTCGTCTTTTCTTATACACTCGATTGCTGAAATGGGGCATATTTATATCCGCAAATCGAATACATAAAACAAATACGAGAAAAATTCGTTAAATACGCAAAATTGTTGAGGCAATCAGCAGACATATAGAAAACTTCACAAGTCAACATAAACCATGTGCCATTTATGTTTATGGATAAGAAGACAGCGAGTGGTGCCGTCAGCAATAACACACCAGTTGTCTATGGCCATTTACGCGGCGCGGCGCATCAACTTTAAAACGATAAAAAACACACGTAGAATTTATTTAGAAGATTGAAACTTGATTTGTTTTAATCAGAAAACTCCAAATAATTATATAATAAAAAACCACAAAACTTTCATTTTGCCATTTTTATCGTTCTGGCTCCTTTTAAGACGTGTATGTATATGAGGCATATAGTGCTGCTCATAGAACCGATATAAACCAGTTCCAGTACAAGATTAAATTTTATTTATGCTAGTATGTACTAGCAACTGTGGACAAGACTGCAGATGAACTAATTATATACATCAATATAACCAGGTGTCATTAAGTAGTTGCTAGTATGTTGCTGGAATTTTAAATAACTGGTAACTATCATTCAATACAGCTTCATGTAACTAAAATTAAGACTGTTGTTTTTGAATAAAATAATTTAGGGTAGTGGCTGCATCACTGTAAACTGCTAAAACAACAAAATTGGTAATGTTTCAACTCACTTGCTGTAGTTCTCTTCAAGGTGGTTCACTGTTGTATACTGGCGAATGTCTTCCTATGTACTCGTATACTGTCATTTTGAGTTATTTGGTAGCTCCTGACGCCACTTATCTGATATGTCATTGAACAATTTGAAGAGGCTGTTATGGAATGGGTGGCTGTATGGCATGCTGTTACCTGTGCTACCCCAGTGGTTTACTGGAAGGCAACTGTAGTAGATGACTGATAGAAGGTAGCATATAGGCTGCTGTTGCCTGCGCCATTTAGGCAGTTCTTCGTTGGTGATTGGAAGGCAATAAATAACAAATTGACATCTTGTATCCAGGGGATGGTGTTTTCCTGCAGTGAGGCCACATGGCAATTCTCTTGCAGCCACTGTTTATACTGCTAAACCCAGGTGAAATTGTGCTGATGACTGGCAAACACACGTGGACTGCTGGGCTGGATTAGCTAACAGCCAGGCCTTACTCAACTTGTACCCATCCTCCCTGTTTATATTGTTAGGGCCTTTGATTATTTCGATAGCCCCTCTTATTTTCCATTGCTGCATCCACAGCTGCCAAACAGGCACATGAGGTTCTTGAAAATTGATAGGACAGGCACATTCCTGATGGTGTTAAGCTACAACTGACATGTTCTGTTCCAGTCAAACATAACGTTCATGCACCGAGACGCGAGAGCTAATGGGTCTCCCAGTTCCATCAACACAGACTACGCCACATTAACACTGAAGTTTGTAGACACCTGCTATGTGGACAGCATTCATGGGATCCTCAGCAGGCCTTACCAAATCTTCGATCTTGCTGCCACTCTGAAATGTAGGTATAATAACTCTGCAGCACAGAACATTGTCTACACATTCGCTGTCGCCTCTCACATAAAAGTATGCGAGTAACTGGAAGAGTATGTTCGTTGTCTTTGATCTGTTTTTCTTCACTGCATCTCACCGCTCGTTGCATGTCTCTGTTCTTGTATCTGTTCGTGTGGGATGTTGTCTTGAGCTCGTTCAGTTCCTGTTGTACATAGTTGGCTTCAGTACTCCGTTGAGCTCAAGCAGTTAGTATACGTAACACAGCTTTCTTTCGTGCTGGATGATGATGCAAATCCGCGTGTGTGTATCTGCTGGTGTGCTTCGGTTTCCTGTAGACTTTATGGCCTAGTCTGCCAGTAGATGTTCTATATGGCCTACATATCCAGGAAAGCAATCGTTCCATTTTTTTCCACTTCTAGCTTGAATTGTATGTTCTTGTGTTAGCTGTTGAGGCTCTCATTTAATCTGCATAGTTCTGCTTCCTCAAGCGGCCGTATGACGAGCGTGTCATCCCCATCTCTCAGCCGGCAATATGGGCACAATGGCATGGAATTTAGAGCGGTTTGTTCGAAGGCTTCCATGATATGTCAGCTGGTTCAGGTGAGAGGGTGGAGCCCATAGCCGTTCCATCTGTTTGCTCTTAAAATTTGCCCTGCCAACTAATATATGTTGATGACAAGCACAGCTGTACTAGGTCACAGATGTCTAGCGGTATTTGCTCCTGTAGGATGTTGATGGTTTTGGCTGTAGGCACGTTAGTTAACAAAGATTTTATTTTTTTATTTATTTATTGTTCTGTGGGACCAAATTAAGGAGAAGTCTCCATGGTCATGGAATGAGTCAATACATGAAATTATAACACGATAGTAGAAACAGATAAAATGAAATATAAGAAACATATTCAGGCGACAATTTGTAAGCTTAAATAAAGAAAATCAACAATGTAACACTGGAATTTGCTTAATTTTTCAGCTCTCCCAGGAGCTCCTCGACAGAATAGAAGGAGTGAGCCATGAGCAAACTCTTCAGTTTTGCCTTAAAAGTGTTTGGGCTACTGCTAAGATTTTTGAGTTCTTGTGGTAGCTTACTGAAAATGGATACAGCAGAATACTGCACTCCTTTCTGCACAAGAGTCAAGGAAGTGCATTCCACATGCAGATTTGATTTATCCCTAGTATTAACTGGGTGAAAGCTGCTAACTCTTGGGAATAAGCTAATATTGCTAACAACAAACGACATTAAAGAAACTTACACCACAGATAGCTCGAACAGCCCGTTTTTGAGCCAAAAATACCCTTTTTGAATCAGAAGAATTATCCCAAAAAATAATACCATATGACATAAGCAAATGAAAATATGCGAAGTAGACTACTTTTCATGTTGAACTGTCACTTATTTCAGATATTGTTCTAATGGTAAATAAAGCAGCATTTAGTTTCTGAACAAGATCCTGAACATGGGCTTTCCACAACAGCTCACTATCTATCTGAACGCCTAGGAACTTGAACTGTTCCGTCTCTCTTATAATATGCCCATTCTGTCTGATCAAAATATCGGTTCTTGTTGAATTGTGACTTAGAAACTGTAAAAACTGAGTCTTACTGTGATTTAGCATCAAATTATTTTCCACAAGCCACGAACGTATTTCATGAACTACATTATTTGATACTGTTTCAATATTACACACAAGATCCTTCACTACCAAGCTGGTGTCATCAGCAAACAGAAATATTTTTGAATCTCCTGTAATAGTAGAAGGCATATCATTTATATGAATAAGAAACAGCAGTGGCCCCAGCATCAACCCTTGGGGAATACCCCACTTAACACTGCCCCATTGGGACTGAACATCACTACCACTCTCAAAATTGCGGAGAATTACCTTCTGCTTTCTGTTCTTAAAGTAAGAGGCGAACCAATTGTAAGCTACTCCCCTTACTCCACAATGGTCCAGCTTCTGCAGGAATATTTTGTGGTCAACACAGTCAAAAGCCTTCGTTAAATCAAAGAAAACACCTAGCGTTCGCAACATTTTATTTAATCCGTCCAAAACCTCACAGTGAAAAGAGAATATAGCATTTTCAGTTGTTAAACCATTTCTAAAACCAAACTGTACATTTGACAGCAAATTATGTGAATTTAAATGCTCCAGTAACCTTGTATATACAACCCTCTCGATAACTTTAGCAAACACCAATGGCATAGAAATAGGTCTATAATTGTTAACATTATCCCTGTCTCCCTTTTTATAAAGTGGCTTCACTACTGAGTACTTTAATCGGTCAGGAAACCGACCACTCCTAAAGGAAAAGTTACAGATGTGGCTAAGTACTGATCTAACATACATAGAACAATACTTCAGTATTCTGTTAGATACCCCATCATATCTATGAGAGTTCTTGGTCTTTAGTGATTTAATTATTAACTCAATCTCCCTCTTGTCATTGTCATGGAGGAGCATTTCAGGTAACAGTCTCGGAACACTCTTTTCTACGTGCGCTATATGATTCCCTGCTGGGACTAGGTTTCTATTTAGGTTACCTGCTATATTCAGAAAGTGATTATTAAATACTGTACATATATGCGACTTATCAGTAACACGGACATTTCCACTAAGCACTGATTATATATCCTTGACCTGTATCTGCAGACCAGCCACTTCCTTTACGACTGACCATATGGTTTTAATTTTATGCTGAGACTTAGCTATTCTACCTGCATACTACATACTTTATGTCGAAGCTGACTGTAAGATCCGTAGCTACTAGTTGCTGTTCCCATATAAGCTGGATTAAATGCATAGATTCCTTAACATGAGAGTACATATGGTCAAACACTGCGTAATATGTGGACCACATATTTTGCTATATAATATATGGACACTTGATCGCACTGACAACCAGTCTTAAAGGATAGCTTTCCTTCTGGACCTTAGGTACTCGATATATTCTTGGTGGCACTGAAACGTTCGACATAAGCCCCCCCAGGTGTGTCGATCGATTCTAGAACCCTCAAGCATGGCTTGCATCTGCCTCACTATCTTCGATGTGGTATGACTTGTCAGTTCTTTGCACATGAGGTCATCGAACAGTTCGCCCCTTTTGGCTTCATATAATGTAGTGTCCAATATTACTGTTTTATTGGCTTTGCCTGAGCGTAAAATTACAATTTATTTGTTGTTCCATAGTCCACTTAGGGCTACTCTTTGTCCAAGTGAGATATTCTGCTGTGGATGCAGGATTCTAGTTATTTCTTGAGTATCTTCTCTGCTTCTACCTGAGGCGGTTTCCAGAAAGAGGCTTCAATGGCTTGTGTAATGTCCTATGTCAATGTGCACTGGGGCATCACAAAAAAGTTTAAACCCGTAGACAGCACATCTGTAGCTGCCTCGCTGAAAGTATGTGTTGATAGGTTCACCACAGGGCGAGACATGTGCAGCTTCGATTGAACAGTCTGTTTCACCTGTGCGAGCTCCATAAATTTCCTCTGCTGGCGACCCTTTACTCCTTCACTCCACGTGTAGGCTTGCCTGTACGTTATTTTATCGTCCTTTTCTCAGTCAGTTTCCGTTAACTTGGCTGTCAACCATAAATAGTTCTCAAATAACTACCTGTTGTTAAAATCCAGCATGGAACAAAGATGATGGATTCCTTCCCGAAATAGTGAATGGCTAACACATTTGAAAATATTACTTGCTTTTCTCGTTCCGAAATGTGGTTGCTCCCAAAGGAAACTTAGTATAATGTCGTGATCTCGGTACCTCTTCATGATGGCGAAACCACTGAGCCGCTCTTCTTTGTCTTCTTCAGTTGTTCCAACTTTCGAATAGGACCATAAACTTTCTACCCATACAGGTCACTAATATAAGTTTGTAGGCTTCCACAGCCAGTGTCGTTTCGTATTAAATAATTTACGGTATTGTTCTTATGTCAAAGTTGTCAGTGCTGTTGAGTCCCCTGGTTTCACCAACATAGACTTCGCTGCATTCAAACTTAAGTTTGTAGACACCTACAGTGTGGAGAGCATTCATAGAATCCTTAGTGCACCTCAACAAATCTCAGATCTTATGGCAACTCCGATATATTGGTCTGATACCTATGTAATGTAGAACCTTGCCTAGATGGTTACTGATGCCTCTCACATGATGAATGTGAGCAGCAGGAAGAATAGCTTCCGAACCTTTATCTGTTTTGTCTTTGGTGTACCTCATAGTTTCTATTTCTCTGTTGATGTGGAGCTAAACATGCTCAAGGCAACATGCTGTGTGAATGTATACAACAATACAGACATGAGATACGGCAAAGACAAAACAGACAAAGCTACAGAAGTTACCATATGCAAGAGGCCTCAGCGACTGCATTAGCAAAATATGCACTGAGCAGGTATCAGACCTATATTTTTCAGTGGCCACATGTGTTCACCATGCCTACTAATCACTTACCAGAGTGGCACAGGCAACAAACCGTCAATACGTTACCTTCTACCAGTCACTTACTAGAGTTGCCTTCCAACAAACCACTAGTGTAGCACAGGCAATAGTGTACCATGCAGCCACTCCCTCCATAACAACCTCATCAAATTGTCCAATGAAATCTCAGATATGTGACGTCGCGAGCCACGAGATAATCGAAAATGACAGTATATAAAGGAAGACATTCACCAGTATACAGCAGTGAACTGCCCTGAAGAGGACCACAGCAAGTCGGTCGAAATGTCGGCAATTTAGTTGTTTACAATGATGTGGCCCAGTACCGAAAATAATTTTATCTAAAGTGACACAAGTCATGGAAGCTTACAAGCTTAAGATTATCCTTGTTTATCCACAAATCCTTGAGTAAGCGATCTACATACTCCATATTAATAATTAGCACTGACCTCAGTTGATTACTTGTTAATTATTCCTGTTGACTTTATATAAATGCAGCACTATTTTATTTATATTTAATGAAGATCAGATGCATGTTATGTATCAGTTGGTATTTAGGTCCAGGTGGGAATGATACAGCATATCATGAGGTGCAGTTCAACCATGATTACTCCCTGACAGTTCTGAGTGACACAAGCAAGTAATGATTACTCTCCCTATATACAATATAAATACCATCTTTAAATCGAGAAAAATAAAGTAATTCAGGACAGACCTACTATTTTGCGAATATCTGCTACTTACATTCTTCTACAATACATAATAGCGACAGCTTTTGCTTAGATTGTCGATTACTATCGCTCACTTAACACAAAAAGCTTATTTAACACCCAGTCAGCGATATAATCTTAGTCAACACTGTATTATCTCTGTTTTCTTTCCAGTGTAAAATATAGAACTCGCTTTCTTTCCTTTTCTTTCCCAAAATATTTACCATGAACTACCTCTATTAACTGTAGCACTTATAGTGACACTATATTAGCTTCATGGTTCATTTTCATCCACAAAAATCTGCTGAAATAATATCGTAAAATTAGACACATAAATAATATATTATATTCTGAGCTTTTCTCTGTAGTACTACCAACAGTAAGCTACCAGTATCTTAGATTTTCTAGCCTCTCTCCCCCTTACTTTATTTTCTTTCACTTATTTATTTATTATTCCTTTTCTTCCTGGGACTCAAGCTTATTTTGAAGATTATTTCATCTACTTCAACCAAACACTCAGGAAGTATTTTATTTCCTTTTTTGTACCAAAACTTTATTCCATATTTATGTGTACAACAGAATATCAATGATAGTGGATGGGTACTAGTAACACTTTGTCCTGAAGCACAATGACTAAAAGTCAAAAAATCTATAATCAAAAAGCCAGAGAGCCACTCTGTTTTTGGGTGCTGAAGTTAAGCAATCCAAGCAAAATAAAGTTTCTTAAAATGTTGGCAAATCGCATCCCACTTTCATTCCCTAATGGAAGTGTCACTCACCATCTTAGTACTGAAAGTAATGATAGTACTTTGACATGTTTGCATAAATGGTTCCGATGGGATACTATTTAACTGTTGTGAGAAAGATCTTGACAATTTATGGGCAACACTCACTGTACAACGAAAGTAGAGTTTGGCCCCAAAATTTTCTAGTGCCTGTTTAATCAAATATTTTGCATATTGGGTCACTACTACTCAAAGCAAACCACAAATCAATCAGCTACGCCATATCAATCCGATATGCAAACAGAGCAACCACACTATCATCTGAGTGTGTTCCAGTCCTCCAAATAAACACACCAAACACTCAGTTACCCCAGAGTTTGCTAATTTCCTATAAAAAAAACAGTGAGCACTCAACTGCCTTGGAGTATGCCAAACAGAAGCACAAATCAAAATACACAGAACAATTTGGATCAGTATCAATAAATGCTTGATCCAAGTATAGCTCTCCCAATGAAATGTTGCCATCATCCAACACATTATATACACCTGCTCTTTACACCATTATTTTGCAAGACCTCCCATGCTAGCAATTAATTTACTGACAACGGAAACCAACTAGACCATATTTAATGGCAGAAAACTTGTATAGCTTAACAAATCAAATGATAGTAGTAGTTCACTTACCATACCTGCAAATATACTTCTGACTACATGAGATCAGTAATCATTCTGATTTGTAAGTACCCGCACTCAATTACTACTGCAATCTGCACTGCTCCACTTTGTCTACCCATCCAATGGTTAAACTGTGAATGTCAGTGCAATAGCTTCACTGTGATCCACCCTAATACCCATGTTAAACCAAGTTTATTCATTTTTTCAAACAAAACATTGTGCATGTGTGAGCATGTACATTTGTATGCTCTCAGACTGAAATTTAATTTCTTGAATCAATTGCCTACAAGGACAATTATTTAGGAGATGAGGTTCAAAAACTTTCTTAGCAGCTGGGGAAGAGAAACTATATGGAAAAATATGACGGGAGTGCACAGGTGATGTACAAACACAGATGGGTATGAGGCTGTGGCAAAAGAGAACTACATACAATGGAAAGAAATTGGAAGATGACAGACAATTACATGGTAAGATAGACTCACAGAATCTGTTATAGATAAAATTCAAAATTATTATTGCATGACCATTAGGCAATATATTGATATAGTATCAGCAGCATAAGATGGGACAAAATTCCCACAACAGTGATTGTCTCAGTCAGTAAACTGTATCTTGGTGTCTTTGATAGAGTGGCAACAATCAGTCAAGGAAATGTTGCAAAGTGTGAAGTCCTGAAAATATTGTTGCCAACTCTTGTTTGTTCCACAATGAAACACACTTCCAATTTAGTTAAAGAAAGACAAGGGCAAGACAACACAGATGATATATTATCCCTTCCTTTCTGTGGTTCTTAATTATTATTATGTGAAACACAAGAAAGGTATGATATAAGATATATATATATATTGATTTGTAGGTGGCCACATAGGTGGGTAGATCACATAACTAATGAGGAAGTATTGAATAGGATTGGGGAGAAGAGAAGTTTGTGGCACAACTTGACCAGAAGAAGGGATCGGTTGGTAGGACATGTTCTGAGGCAGCAAGGGATCACCAATTTAGTATTGGAGGGCAGCATGGAGGGTAAAAATCGTAGAGGGAGACCAAGAGATGAATACACTAAGCAGATTCAGAAGGATGTAGGTTGCAGTAGGTACTGGGAGATGAAAGAGCTTGCACAGGATAGAGTAGCATGGAGAGCTGCATCAAACCAGTCTCAGGACTGAAGACCACAACAACAACATAGGTGGCCAAAGATAATTCCACAAAGCACAGAATACACACTTGAATTATTCGCTACATACGAGAACAAAAAGAACAAAAGCTACCGCAAGTGTACCTTACATACAGCAGAAGAAATGATCTGACTCGAAATAATTTTAGATATCTTTTTTCTCTTGTATATAATGACAAAGATAATAATGTTCGTTTTGAGAACATTATGCACCATGATCTCATCTAATATAAATAATCAGCATCAATATTTCAAAAGGGACACTATAATGAGCAGGAAAAAGGTAATTGCAAGACGAGATGAAAGAGGATGCAGTCAACCCATCATACTGTGCTGGAATGCATTCACAAGTTTTATCGCTTTTTCCCGTAAGTTTTATTTATTAAGTACAAAGTGTACTTTTTCTCAGCTTCTACTTGCCAGAATTTGTTCAAAACTACTTGGTATATTCATTAGAGTATTGTAGATATTTTAACACAGGATTTCCATATTTTGTAAATCTCAAACAAGTTAGAGCATTGCATACATACAAAAGTGAAGACAGTTTTTATATTTTTATTTCCACTTTAAAAAAATAATTATTGTGTTAAAACTAATCAATATTTTTAGAAATTCCTCTGCTAGGGTGGTTAGAAATATATAACCTGCAAGTCATATTTTTCAGATTTTTATTCCTGATAGGTTCTGAGAAAAGGTAGCTTTTACATGAATAAATTAAACCATTTTGGAACCACTTCAGCAAACGTACGTACAGCACTAGCATCACCTTCAAAAATTTAATCACTATTGTTGGTTACCGATTTGGGTACCATCTTCGCTTCTCAATTGGCTATTTCTGTAGTCCATCGATTCTGCATTGGTACTCTACA
The DNA here is from genome assembly GCF_023864345.2 of Schistocerca serialis cubense. Lineage (NCBI taxonomy): Eukaryota > Metazoa > Arthropoda > Insecta > Orthoptera > Acrididae > Schistocerca > Schistocerca serialis. The sequence continues at coordinate 131,464,155 of NC_064638.1, forward strand.
ACATACTTCAAACAATCATATATTAGTAAATACTTATATTGACATATGATCAATATCTAAGACATGTCAGCATAAATCGAGCTGTTGTGCCTACAAGTTAAGATGACAGAACTATTGTGACAACAACTAAAATATGTCAAATCTTTTTGACCCATCACATCTACATTGTACATAAATAATAACATAAACTGACTATACAATTTTCATCAAATAATCTTTTTAACAGTGTAAAAGCAGATCTATTGAAGTAGAAAAATACAGCTGCTTTGACTTTATTTGGTTTTTAGAAAGAAAAATATACAGTGATTAAGGCAAACAGATTCATTATATTACCTTGCAAATATCGTTTAATTTGTTTTTTCTAGCAAATGCCTGAATGACACTTTTCCTTTAGTTCCACTTTTTAGCAATTACAATACAAATTTTATCAAAAATATCCCTTGCCAATTTTCCTTTGCCTATTCATAAATATTGTCATTGTTGTAATTCTACTGTTTGTCCCAGCATATTTATTGATCGAACAGTCCACTGGTATGCTGCCAGATCATAATGGTCAACAGGCATAATATCTCATTGATCAGACGTGTCACTACTCTCGGGTTCATAGACAAACTGACCTCCTGTGGACACACAGCCGATTTCTATCCCCTCAGTCCCCAAGCCATTCTCTACACTATCTGCTCCCAAGGGTGCATGTCATTGGCCAAATTGGTAATCATGTCTCCATCTGTGGCTGGTGACACCTGGCAGGGCAATCCAGTTATGGTAACATGGGTGTAGTTACTCTGTCTGCCCTGGCTGCCAGAACATTGTGTTTGCTCCATGTCTTCTTAATGCAATCTAGTGATGGTTCCAAGCCTTGCTGAGATTGTAACCATGGCCACGGTTTGTTAGATTATCCCTGGTGCACGTTTTGGAGACCTCTACAATACTGCTGTCCCAAGATATTGGAAGCTTGCGCTACAGTCCTGGTACATTGGTGTTCCATTGTAAGAATCTCTGACAAACATTGCTCTGCGACCGCCATATTGTTAGGATACATTAATCGAGTGTGCCACTGGCATACTTTGCTCTAATGTCTGACAGTGTACACTGTTTATCCGATATATGTCTTGCCACATTGGTATGGAATCTGATATACCCCAGCTTTCTGTAAGCTTAGGTCATCTTTAGCGCTTGACAATGATGGGCATGTTTTATTGGGTGGGCAAAAGACAGTTACTACTCTGTACTTTTTCAGTATAGTATGTTCCCACCGAGCGAGGTGGTGCTGTGGTTAGACACTGGACTTACATTCGGGAGGACGACGGTTCAATCCCGTGTCCACCCATCCTGATTTAGGTTTTCCATGATTTCCCTAAATCACTCCAGGCAAATGCCGGGATGGTTCCTCTGAAAGGGCACGGCCGACTTCCTTCCCCATCCTTCCCTAATCCAATGAGACCGATGACCACGCTGTCCAGTCTCCTTCCCCAAACCAACCAACCAACCAACCTAGTATGTTCCTGATCTTTCTAAACAGAGCACAGTTGTACTGTAAAACTATGGTAGCTGCCTGTTTCCTTATGCCTTCGGCCATCATCACTGATTGTACTGTAATGGAGGGAGGGGGGTTGTAGAGCGTGTCTAGTCTGCCATTACAGCAATTTCTTTTGGAAACATAGTTCTGTGGTGTTCCCATTTCCATGGAACATTCTCTGCATCTGACATGGTACATGCCTTATGTACTAAAGTTTTCAGTATCTCATTTCTGTGAGAGGACAGTGGCAGCTGTATGTGTGTAAGTACAGGACAGTGTACTTTCTGATGCACAGCTCTTCTTCCGATCTTGGGTCGAGGAAAAGTAATCTTTCTTCTGCCTTGGGTTCTGTAGGGAATTTGATGTTAGGATTGAACCGTGGTTTTATTTTCAAAGAATATTCTTAAGAATTTATTTTATTTACTAAAGATTCATCAAGAACATTAACACATTTAATCACACTATGTAAGCATGGAAGTAGTTGCCAGGGAGTAACTGATGAAATCATAAGCAAATTCCTTTTAGCAAATGGCAATTTTATTCACTTTAACAGTGCCTAAAAGCATTTTTTTAAAGAAACAGTTTAAAATTATAATCAGAAAGCACCCTCTAAATGTCAAGTTACAATTTATTCAGAGGCAGAAAGAAACAAGTGTTGACTGTATGAGCTTTCAGGCAGAGAACCTCGCCGCTCCCTTTTGACACAGCCGTAGCTACGACTGATCACAACAGCCTCTGAAAGACTACACTGGTGCAAATCTGCAACACACCAAATTACTTAAAACTAACAGTTTTAACAATTTACAGAAGCACACAAACTATGCACCCCCGTAGGAGGGATGGAAATGGTACAAAACACTAAAAATTAAAATCTTAACTTTGCCACCGGAGGTGCAACTTGATTTTAACTTCTAAGAAAAGACTTATGATGAAAGGGTGGCAACTTTACATACTAAAATGATCATTTAAATAAAAGCCCATGGAATGCAATCTCATATAAAATTTTACAAGGTTGGCCAAACAAGTTTCGATGCTCTACAGTAAACAGATACCACCTCTCAAGATGATAGGCAAGGTCAAGACATATTTCAGGAATTAGGCCATTACACTCCAAGCAATAAATTCGTTAACAGACCAAATCCGACAAACATGACAGAGGCAGCTACTAACGTATGGTAGATTGATAGGGAGATTGCTCTAACCCGCCCCTACTCCACAAGGGAAAAACGGACCACCCAATTTATAAACAACCACCTTCATGCAGGTGGGCAAACGGAGAAGAATGGTGGGACGACCCCAAAGAAAAACGGCTGGTGACCTCACCAAGAAAACAAGTAGAATTTAAAAAGAGTAAATGAAACAACAGATCTCCAATCACTTAACTTCTAATAAACTGCGATTTCTCGAGAAGACCTGGCGCAGCACCCCAAAATCGTTCTCCCGAACCGTCCGCTGCCAACCGCTTCCACGGACGCAGGAAGGCGCGCCGATCTCCCGTCTCACGGCGTCGCAGCTCGCACTGGCCAGACCAATGTCGTGTGTTGACTCCTGTTGCTCTCGTGTCGACCGCGAAGCCACTACCCCTCCTATACGGCACGGACCACTGGACTCACGTGGCGACCTCGCATGCGCAGACGTTCAAGACGGACAAGTAATCTTGTGTCTCAGTGCGCGACTGACCAACCGATCGATCTAACCGTCAATGACCATTAACTGAGCAAACTGGAGCAGACTGGCGGCCCAACGCGCAGACTCAGATACAGGAACTAAGACCTGACCTGACGACCACTCGCTGAGTTCTCTTACTGGCGGAGTGGTAAGACTCTCATATTGCCAGCTTTAAAGGTTGATCTGAACGAAATACATGCTAGGACTCCGGACGACAGACAGACACTAACTGCCTCACAAATGCGGATGAGAGACAGACTAGCTAGCTGGGAACGAGAGACTGACCCAGACTGACCCCTGGCTAGCGCATAGCGCCCCTTAAATGCACATGAACAGGCAACCTTTCCCCTTTCTCACCAGAGGGAGACACCAAATCTGTGACTGCCACAGCGGCGCCAACGTCAGAAATGGAGGGCGACTGCTTCACACTATGCGCTGTGGTCCGCTCTTCAAAACAGCAATTTTTACCACGGCTCAAGGACGAATGAAGGTTAGATGTGGGAGGAAGTCATGGAGTTTGTCCCTTCCATGGGGCCAGATGAGCAACATTTTGTCAACATAATTGAAAAAGCAAGTGGGTTTTCATTTGGGCTGGCAAGTGTGGCCAAGCGGTTCTAGGTGCTTCAGTCTGGAACCGCGCGACCGCTATGGTTCAGGTTCGAATCCAGCCTCAGGCATGGATGTGTGTGATGTTCTTAGGTTAGTTAGGTTTAAGTAGTTCTAATTTCTAGGGGACTGATGACCTCAGATGTAAAGTCCCATAGTGCTCAGAGCCATTTGAACCATTTTTTCATTTGGCTTTCAGGGCTTATTCCTCGAAGTGCTCCATATAGAAATTCGCAACCACAGGCGAGTATGGCCTCTGCTTGTTCATAGTAATCTCCATTAAAGAGAAAATACGTGGAAATCAGGACATGGCTGAGAAGGTTGGTGGTCTTCCCATCAAATTTCTGACCATTGAGTTTAAGTGATTCTTGTAGGAGTATGCTGATGAAATGACGGCTGATACTCATCAGGATATCTGAGGCCTTCAGACTGAAGTTGAGGCATTTCACAAAATCCACTGAATTGTGGACATGATGAAGGCATTTCCCCACATAAGTGTTTTGTATTTCATTATGATCATCAATATTTTGCCAACCAACCTGTAGGAGCCCTGATGTTGCTGACAATTAAGTGTAACTGGAAAACATATTTGTGGAACTTAGGAAGTACGTATCGTCGTGGCAGTACAGACCCTCGTGTTAGCTATGTCTTGTTGAACCACTGTGAAACGTTCGAGTCCTTGAGAAGTGCGCTGGTCTTTTTCTCCACCTTTTCGATGCACTCAGATTGATCTTCCTGTAGGAGTCTTCATCTAGCAGGATCTGCATCTTCTCATTGTAATCCTTTTGGGAGAGAACAACAATGACTTTGCCTTTGTCAGCAGGTAATATAACAATCTCTGGACACTCTGAGGTCTCAAATGGCTACGCTCTCTTTGCTGGTAATGTTTGACTTGGTAGGCTTAGTTCTCGTCAGAGCACATCAATTTCCACTACATATTTCTTTGATGCATCAGGCCGTAGTCACACCACGAATTGTTCAACTGTTCTGACGATGTCCAAACTGGTGTGAACTTATGAGATTGGAGCAAATTTATGTACCATCTCCAGAACCGAAACAGCGTCTCCATTCACCTTCATGTCTGTCTAACTGATGACAGTCTTGAAGGGAGCTTCCAGTGCTGATTTGTGAGTGAGATGTACCAATTTTGATGCTTAATATCCTTTACTTTCCCTAAATGCAGAATTGGCTGCTACCCAGGCAAAACCATCAGTCCAGTCCCAGGTCCAGGAATTAAAATGTCTGGCCAGTTGTAAATAAAGTTTAAATAGTTCCTGGCAGTTGTTCTCCAGGCTCCAGTGGGCAAAAAGTATCATCTCGTGCACCAAGACAAAGCTGGCTTGCTTCTTGATTCTCCTGGCTGCCACTGAATCGATTTCATGCATCACCTTAGCACAGTTTGGCACAACATACTCAGCACGATACCTCTTCAGAAATGTGAGAGCACACAGTAAATGTGATCTTTGGTGGCGCAACTTGTAGAATTTCTTCTTGCTGTGATACAGCCCCTCCCTGGCTATGATTCTCCAGTATCTCCCAAAGCATTTGTTCCTTGAACAGTCCATCTGTGTAATGCAGGTTCATACTGTGCAACAGTCACAATATTTCGGCCATCAGACATCTCGCCGTAGACAGGTGTGCTGACGAACTGAGCTCCTGGGGGATGCAGCTGACTTATACTATGTGATCAAAAGTATGTGGACACCGGGCTGAAAATGACTTACAGGTTTGTGGCGTCCCCCATCGGTTATGCTGGAATTCAATATGGTGTTGACCCACGCTTAGCCTTGATGACAGCTTCCACTCTCGCAGGCATACTTTCAGTCAGGTGCTGGGAGGTTTCTTGGGGAATTACAGCCCATTCTTCACGGAGTGCTGCACCAACGAGAGATATCGACTGATGTTGGTCAGTGAGGCCTGGCACGAAGTCAGTGTTCCAAAACTTCCAAAAGGTGTTCTATAGGATTCAGGTCAAGACTCTGTTCAGGCCAATCCATTGCAGGGATGTTATTGTCGTGTAACCACTCCGCCACAGCCGTGCATTATGGACAGGTGCTCGACCATGCTGAAAGATGCAATCGCCATCCCCGAATTGCTCATCAACAGTGGGAAACAAGAAGGTGCTTTAAATATCAATGTAGGCCTATGCTGTGATAGTGCCACGCAAAACAACAAGGGGTGCAAGCCCCCCTCCATGAAAAACACGACCACACCATAACACAACAGCCCCTGAATTTTACTTTTGGCACTACACAAGCTGGCAGATGATGTTCACTGGGCATTTGCGATGCCCAAACCATGCCATCAGATCGCCATATTGTGTACCTTAATTCGTCACTCCACATAACAGTTTTTCCACTGTTCACTGATCCAATGTTTATGCTCCTTACACCAAGCAAGGTTTCGTTTGCCATTTAGCGGGGTGATGAGTGGCATATGAGCAGCCGCTCGACCATGAAATCAAAGCTTTATCATCTCCCACCTAACTGGCGTAGTACTTGCAGTGCATCCTGATGCAGTTTGGAATTCTTGTGTGATGGTCTGGAGAGATATCTGCATGTTACACATTACAACCCTCTTCAACTGTTGGTTGTCTCTGTCAGCCAACAGACGAGGTCGGCCTGTACTCTTTTGTGCTGCATGTGTCCCTTCACGTTTCCACTTCACTAACACATCGTAAACAGTGGACCTAGGGATGTTTAGGAGTGTGAAAATCTCGAGTACAGACGTATGACACAAGTAACACTCAATCACGTGATCACGTTCGAAGTCCATAAGTTCTGCGGAGCTCGCCACTCTGCTCTCTCACGATATCTAATGACTACTGAGGTCGCTGATATGGAGTACCTGCCAGTAGGTGGCAGCACACTGCACATAATATGAAGAACGTATGATTTTGGGGGTGTCCAGATACTTTTGATCACATAGTACATTTCTGTATGCAGTTCCCATCTGAGGGCGCTTGTTGGTGCCCAAGGAGGTGACACAGCGCCCACCACAGATGCCAAAGAGAAACCTCTAGTATACAGGGTATGCACCATCTGAGATGCAGAGTGTCTTCCCCAGGAACTAGAACGCCTCACAACTGTGTTACAGAAAACGGTTATTCAGAATGTTAGATTACGAATGCTCTGTGCCCTTCCACTACAGTACATTGTATGAAGATGGACGAAGTCATGGAGACAGAGGCAGCCACAGTCTTTTTACTCTACACAGGCGCACTATTGGGAAAAATTGGGCACATACTGAGAAAGCACTTAGTGAGAACTGTTCTTTTCTCACGCAATAAAACACGAGCGTTGCTGGGGAGCATCGAAGACGACCTTAGTTTACATTTGTGGAAGACAGTATATACCAAATTCAGCACAAATGTGTGCGAGATATACAGTGGACGAACAGCATACACCATCAAAGATTGATGCTGAGTACGCCAGCAGTACACTCAAGTAATGTATCCCATCAATTGCAGATCATCGTTTGTTCAAGGCTCGTGCAATGGAACATGAACATACCAAGATTTTAGCACATACGTCCATACACTGGATCAGTGTTGTTAGAGAGTCCATTTAAATTTGTGGGACGATCTCATCAACCAGGGTTGTGGTTATTATCTCAGTAAGGACAGGCAACCAGCACTGGGTGTAATTAAGAAGATGTTTAGCAAACAAAACATTGTGTATCATGTAAAAAATGAGAAAGAATGGCTGCAAATATTGAAAACACCATCACATGTAACTTTTTGGCAGTTGGGTTACTGTTAACCTTATGTCCTGACAAGTAACTGCTTTACAGACAAGAGCATAAATATCAGTTGGCTCGACTGACCCATTCCACCAGGGCAGATACAACAATTAACAGATATATTTGCTAGTGTTAACCAAAGTGTAACATCTACAGTGATACTTCACAGAAGTAAGATTTTAATATTAGTGGAGTCATGGAGTGTGAAGGGATATAAGTTTTGAATTAATAAAATGGGATTTTAAACTGTGACAATTTGCAGCTAAAAATAGCAGTTACCTGAGAGTAGAATCCAGAGAAATCACTACTATTGGAAAGTCACAGTTTAGCCTGTTCCCACAATTTGATTAATTTTGTATAGCACACTACCGAAAAGCGGAACATCTGGAAAAGCAATGACAATATTTATAAAGGAAATCAATTTACCATATCTATTGTGTTTTTTCTGTGCTTCGAATAATGTCAAATTACTGTATGTATCCTTTTCGGTATAGTTGACATTTTCACTTAGAAAAGCTATTTCGTGAATATTTCTTCATCAATTTAAATTCTTATGTATATGTAGTGTATGTGTCAGCTGTTCCATTATTGTATTAGCTAAAGCATTTTCCTCTTTTGGATTTCTGTCCTGTCTTATTGGAAAACCTTCAATGGAAAAAATATCTAAGTCACTGTGTAATATTTGAAATGTGTCACATAAACAAAGCAAAATAAAAAATTAAGGCTAAAGAGATACAAACATATGAACACCATACATTAGTGAGTGTGGTGAAAATAGGTTAACTTCTTATGTTAACAAATGACGATATCCTCTGGATAAATTCTAGTGTCTGATTCCACTCATCGGATTTGACTAATGGTGTCATACATAAGGCAAAGATGCTGCATATCAGCAATCTATGAAGGGAATTGATCATACTCATAAACAAACGAATATAGCATGCGATAAAATAATAAATTTAATGCGATTATTATTTACACACGAATTATATGTAAATGAGTTGAAGATAACCGAAATAAGTAAGAACAGGAGTGTAAAAAATTTGTGTCTAACTAGAATTATTATCATAATTTATGCAAATGGAGGGGCACAGAGAACCATAAACTGTAATACAGTATAGCACATGGTGAAATCGTTCTATTGCAAAATTATGTTAATTTTATTATTGATTATTCATTCAAATGGGAGAAGCGCAGGAAAGTTGGTGTTTTGGGCGGGGAGAAATTAAATTAGAACAGAACAACGGAAAAATAAAGAGAATTATAACAAATATGCATTACTAACACGAAATATGGAGAAATATCAACTGGAAATCCTAAACAAATGAGGAACTGACGTAAAGGAACTCCATTAAAAATTAACAAATATTGGAATCGGTAACTAGAATTGACCTGTATAAGAGGTCAATTCTAGTTACCAATTCCAATATTACTAACTTTACTGCAGAAGTTCAGAGAGCAGCTAAGAGTGCAGAAATAGTACTACATGTAACACAGGACTTGGAAAAAAGATCTAATTAATGAAATAGCGAATAGGTGGAATAGGAAACTAGAATTGACCTACAGGTCAATTCTAGTTATCGATTCCAATGTTTGTAGCTATTTTGCGGTAAATCAGAGAACAATTATGAGCAGAAAAATGTTATTACATTTGAGACACCTGCTGGAAAGAAACTATCCAGTTAATGAGCCATCGAATAGAAAAAAGGATTTAATGAATGAACAATCGAATAGTTGGAATCGGTAACAGGAATTGACCTACATAAGAGGTCTATTCTAGTTACTGATTCCAATGCTTGTAGCTTTTTTGCGGTAATTCAGAGAGCAATTACGAGCAGAAAAATATTATTACATTTGAGATAGCTACTGGAAAAATGAAGATCCCATTAATGAACTTTCCAATTGGAATCAGTAACTAGAAGTAACCTATATAACAGGTCATTTCTAGTTACTGACTCCAATATTACTGTTTTGCGGTAGTACAAAGAGCAATTACAAGTGCAAAAATCTGGTAACATAAGAGAAACCTGCTTCGAAAACGATCTTATTAGTGACCTACAGAATATGGCCAGACTTTCAAAAAATGAAAATCTTTACATGACTGCATGATCAAAAAACAAAACGCAAAAATAATCAAACTTTGGAACTGATAACTATAATAAGAAACACCAGCTACAGTAGCTCAAAATAACATTCAGTAAAATTGATACATCAGGAATTAAAGTAAAATTAAGAGAAGTATAGCAAAAACATCGAAGAGGAAAACATAAAAGTGGCTACACAAAACGAAACTTACCACATATGAACTTCCAAAGGAGTGAAGGATCGAGACTGACAAGAAGAACAAAATAGGGACATAACAAGAAATAATAATGTTAAGATGTCAAACTATAACGAAATACACAAAATCGAGAATAACTAGTCAAAAAATTAATAAGAAACACAAACTGCCAGGCACAAAAGAGGCACCACCCAATCAGTTCTTCCCTGCCACCTGTCCTCAACCAGACGCAAAATTTTAAAATAATAAAAAGAATGATATCACAAGTCAGTCAAGTAAACCCACAGGTACAAGACACAGCAATTCCCCTCACCCACCATTGTAACCAAATAATATTAAAACGACAGAAAAACCTGTCCCCAGAGAAACCAAAAAAGTAGCAAACCCACAGTACAGTAACAGAAAAAAACGCAACGTAAAACAAGGAAAAAGCATCAGACCCACCAACGCCTAACAAACAAAACGAGGCTTGTTCATTTTGCTGACTATTTTCATAAACGCAAGAAATACACAATAACCTTACGAATACTCTTCCTCCAACAGAATTCATCCAAATGGCCTCACAACACAGAAATGCTTCTATTTTGCCACCTGACAATAGATTTTATGGTCCTCCAATACCCCTCAATAGTAGTGGTACATGCCCCCATCTTGTAATCTTTAAACTGAATATTGTGATTCATGATCAAATGATGATAACACCTTTCACCCAGCCGCTTGTATGAAGCAAACCCATCCGACATGACTATGGAACCTTCTTCCACATATTCTTCTATTAAAGATGTCACTACTTCCTTTGTACGATTTTGTACAATCCTAAATACAACATCACGATCCCCTCCAGAAACTATACTCCAAAAATCCAAAGTCCAACAGCCTCATGCCCCCTTTATACTTTCTCTCTCCTAAATGTGATTTGTCTACCTCAACTCTAATCCCCCCCCCCCCCCATGAGCCTCTATACTCTATAAATTCCCCACAGATTTCTCTACAAAATGAAACCAGTTAACTAAAGTGCCACACGAAACACCTTCTTCATGCATGACAGATCTACAAGAATATTGATAGCAAAAATAGTAGGTTAACATGACAGTTAATTCTAAATTCAGCCTTGATCTTTCGAACCAGGCCCCCCTGTGTATAGATCTCCATACATTATTTTTTCTGCACCTCCACCTTTGTCAAACTCATATAATTTCCACAAACACTGCACTTGCAAAATTCTGCAGTAACGCCAAATGATTTCAAAAATCTTATAGCTGACTTACTCTCAATCATTTTCTCATGGAGAATTTTCACTGTAAATACAAATGACTCATCCATAATTAAAAGCAGTTGTGTGAGAAATCAAGAACTTATAAATTTTGACTACTTTCGTCAACAAAAGATGCCGAAAATGAATTACAATATGAAAACAAAACAATATATGTAGAATTTTTAATATACGCGTAACTAGGAAATCCAGAGAAACCACTTAACGTACGTAATTTGCGGTACAAACAAAACAACGTCATACATTACATAATTGGTCAAAGTCGACAGGTGGAGTCGGGTACTAGAATTGACGCCATCCTCTCGCCACCAGCGTCAACGTCACAGTGCTCATTCCGAGTACCTTGACCTTACCTTAACGTTCCAGTCCGTCCCGCTCCATTCCACCCATTGACCGCCTGTGCAAATCAGACCATTTGAAATCTTGTGGAATGTTTTGTTTATTACGTTTCGCTACGTCCCGTTCCGTCAAGCTGAATCAGCCTTTACGGTGGTGGAATATGTTTCACCAAACTTAAAGTACATATCGCTTGCGAAGATGCTAATGTAATATTTTTATGTCCTACAAACGCCTTTGGGAATTCAACCGTGTATAACATTACCAATGCAGGAGGCATCATTTTTTTCTTTCTCCGTTGATTCACTATTTTTTAGCTAATGATAGTGATATCTTTGGTAATGTCTCACAAATGTCATCTGAGGTTGGTGCATAGTTTAAGGTCTTTGGATCCGGCGTCTGGTTTTGTGCTGTTGTTGTAGAAGACGCGGAGTAGTGATTGTATTGAACGAGTTGTAACGTAAGTACGTTTTTTAATAAGGGCATCTGAATGCTTGTGAAATAAGTTTTTCACGTTATTTCAATAGAAGTTTTCATTTAGGAGAAGTTGCTTCTACTATGTAAAATAAATCCCGCGGCGTGTTGTCTCGTTCGTGGCCGAATAGCTGATTAAGAGAAAGCTTTGTTTAAGCTACAGTCAAGGTGAAGTTTATATGTTTAATTGCAGCACAACAGTAACAAGATGAAGATGGTAAGAGGAAGAGGTCGAGGTGGAATGGGAAGAGGAATGGGCAGACCAGGGCCATTCAAAGTTAAGCCTTTTGTCCCTCGTCACCCTTTCGATCTTACTTTGTGTGAATCTGCGTTTCCTCGTGTAAAGCCATTGCCTGATGAGACTGCATTCACGCAGGTAAAACTTTCGTGATACATTTAACCTTAATTAATAATGAAATAGGCTAATATCTATAGTTTGAGTACGTAGAAATAGTATGTCTTCCTGGTGCTTATGTCTGTAAATCTGGCCATCTGTACGTTTTACCTTAGCGGTCTTGGAAAGCAGTTTTTTAACTACGTGTTTTTTTTATGTATTTATTATGAGCCTCTTGTTTACTAGCAATATTTCCGTACAATGACTTTTAGTCTGCCAATTTCAGGTTTTGTGGCATGGCATATTCAGCTGCTGGTAGCAGACGAGTGCATAATTGTTTACACAAGAATAACTGTGGAGTTCCATAACATTATTTCGCTATACTTTTCTATGCATTTCACATCTGCAGATCGTTTTTATTAATACGTTATATAGATCACATGGGTAATTGTTTTGGTGTTCGCTCATGTTCCTCTATATAAGAACCATTAGTACTTAGTCGACCTGTAATTTGCCTTCTAGTGCTGACAGTGCCTTCATGTTTTTAAAAAGAATAAATTTGTAGGTAGTTCATGCTTTAGGACTACTATTGTTTGTAGCAGTTGTATTAGGCTGACAAAATTAATATTACTATTGCTTGTTTTTCTCATCATATTTTACTGTGGTGCTGCATTCTTGCGAAAAAAAACTTTGGTTTTCTTTGTAGGCACTTCTGAAGAGAAATACAGACCTGTCACCATCACCTCAAGAGCAGACTTCTGTACTAAATCTTGTGACAAAGATACAGACAGTAATGGACAACTTGGTTGTTGCTCCAGGTGGCTTTGATGCCTGTCAGTTGGAAGAAGTTAGACAAGTTGGATCTTTTAAAAAGGGAACTATGATGACTGGACATAATGTGGCAGACATTGTTGTCATACTGAAAACCTTGCCAACAAGAGAAGCTGTTGATGCGCTTGGTGTTAAGGTGCAAGAAGATTTGAAAGCTCAAGATCCACAAGAGAGTGAGTAACTCAATCATTCCTTGAGAAAATGTCAAACATTGTCTTTACAGTAGTAGTATTAAATTGGCAATTTTTTGGTTATTGGAATATTGCAATATGTGAAATGGCTTATTCTGTGGGAATACTTATGTAGTAAACATACTCGGAAAATATATTTCGGCAGAAACAGTGGGGAAAGAGGTTTTACATAAGATATAAAATGTTTTGTGTGTGTGTGTGTGTGTGTGTGTGTGTGTGTGTGTGTGTGTGTGTGTGTGTGTGTGACAAATATAATGTTAAAGTTTGTACAAAATGTTTCAGTTCTCTCTATGTTAACAAATGACCGTGGCTTCGAGATCAGTAGTTCTGAAGCAACTGTGAGGGTTTTAATGACCACTGTCCATCACAATCTTCGGAAACTAGACCCTGAACTGCATTTAGATCAGAAAATTTTGCAGAGTCATTTAGCAGCAATCAGACACAGGTGAGAATGTTTCCCATGTTCATAGTATTCACTCTTCAAAAACGTGTAAATGTACTAATAAAATGAGTCATCTGTTTCTAAAAGCTTCAGTCTGCTCTGTTCTACTTTTAAGAGGCGTTATCAGAAGAATGCTCCTGACATTGCTTGTTTGCTGTAGAAGGCATGAATTAAAGTTGAAACTTGTTACTTATTGTTAGGGATAGTTCGCTTTACATTATTAGGGATTGAGTGTGCTGTCATTGAAGTCTGAAGATTTGATGTTCTAAACTTTGTAGTATTCATGGTGTTAATTCATTTCATAAACTGACTGCCTCTGAAAACCTCGAAGTTTATCTCTAATGGCTCAGTGGTTGCTGTTCTTTACAAGAAATGATAATGACAGCCAACACCACCTCATATTACACTGGTGTGGAAATATAAACACCAAATAAAAAACACAAATTCATAATAATAGTTGAATGTAAGACACAGTTATATGCAAATTTGACATAGACAGCAGTACAAAATGACAAAATATGGTGGCAATACACACAGTGAAAAACCACAAACTATAGAAAGAGGTTTCAGCAACAGTGGTTAACTTATGTGTCTCAACTGAAGATGCAGATACCGATGGTTGATAGCTTACACAACAAAAACATTAACCACACAAAATATCCAGGCACCAAATTTAATATTAGAGATGGAGACTCATGAAAGGAAATAAACTTATGAAGAAAAAATAGTTTACAGTAATAAAATAGCCTTTACAGAATTCAAGAAACAATTTAGAAAACTGAGACTATAACACATACCTCAATTAAAAAACAAATGACATACGTGAAACAACTTGAATGCCAACCTCACCTTCCCCGCCCATAAAGGAAGAGAATACACAGCCAGCCAGTCGCACTTAACTTAGGAGCAGGGGCCTATATTTGTTGCCAATAATGAAAAATGACAGTAATGCTGTAAAACAGTTCTTCTAACTGGGCTCAACACGAGCATGCAAGACAGAAGAATGCCTTTTGTCCTTTTCAACAACAGGTCTGACAGGAACCGCCACTCCCCTCCAGTTACTCTCAATAGTATTTTTTGCAGGCCCCAATCTTCAAATCCAGTATTAATGTTCACAATGAGGTGATTACGGCCCCTATTGCACAACACCTTGTATGAACTGAAGTCATGTAACAGTAAATCATTTAGATACATATTCCTCTTAGTGAATGTAAAACACATGTACCTACTGAGATTGTTAGCATGTCTCCACCTGAAATAATAGCCCCAAAGACCAACATGTATTTCTTCACTCTTATCAAAAGAGCTTGTCAGCTTTCACTGTAACCCCAAACAGCATCCCTACCCCTGTAATGATCCCCTTCATTTAGTGAATACAGCACAACGTCTCTACAGAAAGAAAATTAATCAGTTGCTGTCTGTTCAGTACCACCAGCTTGATGCTTGTCATTTCTGATAAAGGACTAGTATTATAAATAATATATCAACAGACCTATAACACAAGAACAATGTTGACCTTTCCAGTGACGATCTGTGCCACACATCGTGGGGGCATCTCCACATAAACCTATTGGAAGAATGTTGTGAGAAGACCTTCATTAATCTTACTACCACCTTTAATTTCACACCACAACATGAGACCATTAAATCTTAATTATGGATCCCTCTTGCAAAAATCACATAGCAAGAGTGTGAACCAATGTAACCAACTAATGAAACAAGGCTTAGACCATAGATCTATGATCTAAGAATAGGAGTATAGCAAAGCAATAAAAGGATAAATATGTTACACAACTATAAGGCACTAGATATTTGAGCACTAAAAGGAATTAGTGCGCAGGGTAAAAAATTTCAAGAAGAAAATTATTGATCTAAAATTCTAAATTTGTGTGAATTGCGAATATAATTCACAATTTTTTTTCTTGTAATTAGGACAACCATAGAATGTGGAAATATGGAAGTGTCTGATCCTGCCTGTCTGCTTTGACCCATGACGTCACAAATATGGCGGAAACGACCATAAACCACGATTCCAATATGGCGCATATAAAGTCGTTACATACACATTATGAGGATGAAAATACATGGAAAAACACACACACACACGTTCCACAAAAAGCCTAATGACACTAACGGGACAAGTGCGGGAAATAGGGGGTTTTTGGGTGGCGACAAACTAAATATAAACAAATCTAGACACCCACCTCCATACAAAACCGACATCACAAAACTCCTCAAATACCACTAAACACAATATAATCTGGAATCGGACACTTCCCTTGACATATGTAGCTCATCAGCAGCTCCCGATCTCATAAATTGGGATCGAACACTTCCCCTGACCTATACAGATCAACAGCAGCTCTCGAGCCCATAAATTAGGACATAACACTTCCCTTGACCTATATAGCTTAGAAACATCTACCGACACCAACATTCACAGCCACACATTGGGATTGAACACTTCTCTTGACCTGTTATCCTTAAGACATCTCCACATACAGCTGTCCGTGGTCCGAGACGCTGGAACTTTAAGTAAGCTTCGTTTCTTCACAACCAACTGAACACTTCAAGACCTCATCCAAAAATCCGAATAGTTGAAGAAATTTTATTAGAGACATCGCACTGTCCCTGACATAGCCAACAACCGAAAACTGTTGACCCTGTCAGTCATATCCATACCTACCAAACACATAAAAAAAGCAATTTACCAAAATTCACACATGATGTCACACTCTCAAACTAAACCAAAATCATCACCTAACACGCCACCAGAGAGCACCACCGATCGCATCAAGACGACAACTACAAACACGCCACTCTCACAAATTATATTCCGCGCCGTCGTGACGTCACATACCACAACATCCTTACGTCAAAGGTCAAGCAGACGGTTGGGATCGGAGGCTTTGGTCGACCCAAGAATGTTTAGTATCTGTACAGTGTCACCCTTCAAAACAAAGAAATGAGGCTTGTCACTGTTCAAAGCAAAGAAGTGGTATTCAGCACTCAAATTGACCTGTGAATAAATTGTGAAAGAAATATGAAATGTATGGTACAATGGGTAATACACGCACACACATGAATGATTGAGAGCTTGATTGGCACACTAGTTCTACTGCTACAAAATCTGTATTTGTTACTACATACAGGGAAACAATTTTGGTATCCATTGTCATCAAATAAGATGTTAAATGTTTCTGCCTTATTGGCTAAGAGATAGCTGTAACCAGTTATTATCATTGTTTCAAAGGAAATGATCAGTTGGTAACATAATGTCATGCTGTTTAGTTTGACAGTCTAGTGAATTATCATGGTAAAGAGGTATTATTTAGGCTGTACACTTTAGCTGGCATGTAGTTGGGCACTTATATTGGAGTGTGGTGCTGTGGACATGTTAAAATTGATTTTGCATTGGAGATAATTTTCAAAATAAATGGTACACTAATTACTTGTTGTGATTCTTCAATTTCTCCAGGCGTATTTTGACAAAATAAATCTCGGGTGAACAGCCTGATATGAGTGTGCATAGGACATGCACGTTCATACCAGGCTGTTCACCCGAGATTTATTTCGTCTTAATTACTTATTGTTATTTCTGGGGATTAATTTATAATTTCACAATATGTACACCACAGATTTCTTGTGCTCGGTTGTGAAACTTCTCTGCTTTGAACAGTTCTCTGTGGCATACATGATCACTGTAAAAAAAATTTTAAATTACTATTGTAGTGGTAGGTTGCGTGTTCATAATACATCTGATGGGGAAGTATCTGCCACATGATTTTGATAACTTATCAACTTTTCAGCCGTTGGTTTGAAGAAAATGCCCACCATTCATCAATAAAAGTTCTTATACGCCTATTGAGAGATCTAAGAAACAGATTTGAAGGTTTTGAACCTCTTTCTCCGTGGATGCTCGACTTGCTGGTAAGTTGACAGGCATTTTTATTGTACTTGATTTTAATGGATAATTGGAATTTTAAAAAACAGTTGACAAATGTGCACAAAATATTTGTCGGGTTGTCACAATCTATTCTGTACAAAAATATAAAAAATAGCATTTCTCAGTTTTGAAATTAGATTTATAAATCAAGTATGTACGTGTGAAGATGGTAGGACTTCATGCATGACAGTGTAAGGTCTTACATGTCAGCTGACATGCAGTATGTTCCATAATCATTGGATTTAGGCCTATTAGTAATGAGCACCCAGAAAGCAGAACTGTAATGTGCAGCTTTGAGTGTCTTCATTGGTGATGGTGGTTGTCGTGGTGGCAGCGGAAGTTGTAGTGCAGTGTAAATAGGTATGTTAAGTGTTTAAGGAAAACTATTAGCATTGGCTGTTACAGGAAAATCATAAAGGATGTGTAAAAGGGCTCAAATATAAACACGTGTCACATCTACAAGGATTTAATCTGATAGTCAACGGTGTAGTCTGTGGTAGTGTAAAATCTTGACAAGATAGCAAGTTGCTCTGCCGTTATTTACTACACATGATCACGGCTTTTCGAAGTGGAATTCATAATTGATTATTTTTCGTAAAAGTTTAAGGAGGTTAAATTTTAGTTTGCAAGCTGTCGAAAATTAAGAACTACGGCATACTCATATGGATGCTGTGTGATTAGAGTACAAGATACAGTTCCTCATTTAAGGTAAATTCTGGTGCTGGACAGCCTTTAGCAGCAACAGTGATGGAACTACTGATACCTTCTTATGGAAAGTTGCATCAAATCTACATGTATAATTATTATTACAGTGTAGAACTTGCAGAGAAGTTACTTGAAAAGAAAATTCGAGTTCACGGAACAATATGGAAAAATAGAGAATTTCTGGAAAAATTAAAGTGCGCAAAAATCAATGTTTGAAGCTTGTGATCAATGGGAAGGTGAAGTACCCGCACCGGTATGAAGAGCTTTGACAAACTAAAACAATAAAAATGATCTCTACAACACATAATGCCACTTTGACTGACACTCAAAGAAAATGTAGCAAAATGAATTACACAATAAAAAACCTGAAAGTGCATTAGACTGCAATAAATACATGAAAGGAGTGGATCAGGCAGACCAATATTTATTACCCTGTATACTGAAAAATTATAAAAAGGTTTGCTTGTAACTCTTAAATTGCACATTATTTAATGCATTCCGTACGTGTCAATATTTCAAAACAGAACACAAAGGTCCGATTTCACAATTTATTGAAAGCATCTGATTTGTAGATAAGACATTGTATCTTCTTCTGAGCAAAACTTTGAGGTTGCCACTACATCGCATACGTCTCGTCGTGATCTGGTTGAGACTTTTTGGTCACATAAAGAGACATATTTATTTACATATGTACACCTTTGAAATTTCAGGAAAGTAAGGGAACAGGCTTGAAGTTACACTGATAAATAGTTCATGCACATAAT